>NC_084522.1:5762818-6086318 GCF_024500385.1 Phyllopteryx taeniolatus | reverse complement strand
ATAAAGTACTAGTAGTGAAACCAGTTTTACTGTAAGCTTCCTATTCAGAAGCCACATGGCTTCCTCTGTTTCATGACCTGTACTAACACCAATCTGTGATTAGCAAAAATGGCAGGAGTGTGTGTCATTTCCGTGCTTAAATCAGCAGACGAGAAATACAATGGTGAATGAGTAGCCATGGCTTAAAGTCCCTACAATAAGAGGATATATAAATCCCTTTCCTTTGTTAGGGGCGTAAGGGGAGTTCTAAGTCCAGTTAAAAGGCCTTATTAATTTTTGTGTATCAGTACAAGTCTGTGTCTGTTTCATGAGGCCATGCGGAGCCACTGGCGACGCAGCTGCAAACATTAGTGGGTCAGTGTGCCATCAAGCCATTCATCAGCACTTCTCCCTCTCTTCTCCCCTCTGACTCACGCCCGTTCGTCTATGCCACATACTCCATATTTTGTCAAGTGGGCACCATGTAGTGTTACTCACAAGTGCTGAATGAGCCGGGACATACAAAGGGGTGATGGAAGCAAACTCATCAGGTGACTATAAGGCCAACTGGGCAAATGTTAATATTTCTCATTGTGGATTTTACTGAAAGAATCCTGCAGCTGCATTTGGATTTCTGAAAGTGCAAGGACACTTGAGCGTCAACTCTTCTGACTGGATGAACATATGCAGGAGAGCTATGATATACAGTAATTCTCTAAGCCCCTTTCCTGAATAGCATTTAATTATGAAGCATTTCCAAATAAACACAGCAAGTCTCTTTAGGTACGTAATAAACAGGGAATTAGCATTTCTTTTAGCTATGAGGGGAAACACTGCACAAAAAGATTTAACTGTGTTTCACACTACTAAAAGAATTAAGCATCCTTCGCTAACACGCTTATAGTATGTAATAATGCGAAGTTGGTACAGCCACAACTAAAGCATACAATATATGTGAGTGTTTCAGGTCGTAGTTTTGTGTATCCTACCAAATATATAAAAATATATAATTGTTTGACTACTACACATGTCAGTTTTATATTAATCTTATTATATTCAGTATTTTGTGTACTGATGACATTGTGGGTGCTATTTTCATGAAGGGCGTAAGTCTTGCGCACTCTGTCTACGAAAATAGAGGCCTTTGTGTCAAAGGGTTAATAGAACTGTGATTTACTAACATCCCTGCTCGGTAGAGCATTTAAGCTTTCACAGATCGCAGTTTTGACAGATTTCCTTGGACACATATTAAGAAAGAACCCTTTAAATTTGGGTGCAAATCTGGATGAAAATGTTTCACTCCTGATGAAACATCTCCCCAGAAAGCAAGCCTTCCCAGTTAACATGGATATTTGACTTCTAAAGCCGTCAATGGCATTAAATGTGTTTTAAGCAGAAAAACTGCAAACTAAAATACAGAAATAAAAATAAGCCATGATTTTTTTTTCAACTTTATTCATTTAATCTATTTACCAACTGATTCAGAATGGCGCCATTCTCCCACAGCAGAATGATATATGCTACGGCCCTGACTTTGACATTATCTTCATCCGTGACCCAGGAAGTGAACTGGACAATTAATCAGCTTTTGAATTTTTTTATTTTATTTTTTGTTTTGTTTTTTAAGTCCAGCAGTGATGGGAGAGTAATGATAATCACACTCAAACTCATTGTTGTGTCAGGAGGCACAGTCTTGATTGGAGTTTGTGCTCCAGCAAGCTAACGCCAACGGTCAGCCAAAATGGCCTCACATTTTGCCAGAAAACACTCACATGCAAAGCCCTCTCATCACATTGAATCTACTTCTCATTGTGAATCTTTATATAAATGTGAGGACAGAGACAAATTGTTGCCTTGTCAGAGAGCTATTAACTGTACGGCAGCAAACGGGGAGGTGTTTCTAATATGTTGGTTACCTAACTTGACACAAGAGGGACAGAATATTATAAACTGCCTTCAGTATGATGCAGTTGAGTTCTACACCACTGCAAACTACAACTGCAGTAATAGATGGCCACGGATGTTAAAATGAGACAAAAACTGTTTACCTCATTAGATATTTGGTCTTAATGTAGACAGCAGTGTTCATATAAGATTAAAAATGTGTCTGGCAGTAAAACTAATACTCATAAACACTAACTACAGTAGATTAAAAAATAAACACTAAATACTTTCAATTCCCTTTTGTATTTCCTCCTCTCTTAAAGCTACAAGCATCTCCACAGATACAATATTATCTTGTAGGAATAATAGAATACGTTATATGTTTTTGTGGTTTCTATTTCTTCCAATTTCCAATTTGCTGCTGTCCTTTGACATTTTCAAAAGTGGAGGGGAGATGATGAGGAGGAGGAAGAAGAGGAAGGGTGGGGGGTGGGATGCGTTGTTCAGTTCTGCTGAATGTGCTCACATGTATGAAAGGAGAAGCATTTATTTTAGGACTCTTGCGTGGGTGTACTCAGATTTGAAGCACACACACAGGCACATGCATACTTACACACACGCACAGTAAGAGAATGCACACATGCTCAGAGATGAGCCCTGACCTACCTTTATATCAATTTTGTATTGAAAGCAACTGCAAAAATGCTTTTCCTCTCAAGGTCCAAGACCTTTCCATCTAACAAAATTCTCTTACACACACACACACAAACAAACAAACAAACAAACAAATTCAGGTCACATCAAGAAAAGAAAAAAAAAAAGCACCCGAAGCACGAGAGGCAAGCAAAAGACAGAAATTGAAAATCAGGTGAAAAAAAGAAAAAGCTCTGAGCGGCATATCGCACAATGAGCGTCTGCGTTGTTGTGTCATACCGTGTCAGCATTGCCACAATGTTATGCTATCATGTAGAAGCTGTTGCCATGGCAATAAGGTCAGAGGCATGCTCATAAGTCAAAAGGGATTTATACTGGACTGACACCATTTCCAGGGCTGCCTGTGCCTGGGGTGTGTGCGTGCGTGTGTGGGGATGTGTACGTGAGTTTACAGTAGAGATGGACTGTAATTAGTATGGTAATTTCTTAGATAAGTGGTCCCAAAACCTTTTTTTGTGCCCCTTTTGCTGGATTTTTTGGGTTCTTTGGCTCCCTTTCCTTCCAATCTAACCTAATGTGATAACCATCATAACCATCCCAAAAACTGTCCAGTTTTTGCTGTGATAATGGTGTAAAAATAAGTGACTCTTTCTTGGTCAAACAAAGACGAAATACTTTCACTAAAAACATCAGTAATCACTAGATGAGTGGTTGAGAAAGACACTTGCCTTTGTCTTTTCCAAATTTAGGGTCCATTTTAATGGAAGAGCTTTCCTTAAAGTGCTGGAAGCTATTTCATTGTTTGTCAATCAATCATATTTTCGGGCAACGAACCAGTTGTTTGTAATGGATTTAATGTCTGTGGTGCTTGTAATCATTATTGTATGTCTATATGTCAATGTGGCAATGCATGGTAGATTTGAGTAATTTCCTGGAGAGGAACCACACAGGCTGAAAATTTGGAGAAAGCCTGTGTTACACTGTAAAAGTACACTGTTACACTGTAAAAGTACACTGTTACACACAAACACTCCTCCTCTCTGGGAGTAAGAGGAAGTGGACAGAGAGTGAAATGGGACAATACCACAATCGTCATTGGCTTTTATAATGTGATGATGGTGACAGTTCAAGAGGCAGTCACTAGAATTTCAATGGGAAGTCCCTAATGGAAAGTCCCAAATGTTTCCCTTTAAACTGCTTATTGTTTATGTGGTGTGCATTTATCGGTAATCCCTGAAACTCAAATGAAAGGTGAACAACACAAAGCAACTGTTCACTCATTTGCAATTAAAATGATTTCTGTGTCTTCCTCAGTAAAGACAAGATGTTAATGTGACCCTTGTATTTACCAGGGCAGCCAAAACATAGCACCTTTCTGCTTCCTGCTTCAGTTGTTTACCACAAACTCCCTGACCCCTTCACCCCAGGTCGCTGGGGCAGATCAGAGCTCTATAGTCGTGATTATTTTTCCTGTTCCTCTCCAGCATGGACATCTGTCAAAGTCCACCATGAAGCCATATGGTATCTATTGTGGAGATTGACCACAGCAAGGGTGGCTTTGATTAAAATTCTGTTTATAATCTGAGCCAGGCACTGTTTCCCCCACAAAAATAATTAACTTCATCCTCTAAACATGACATTCCTGCTTTGTTTAGGGTGACAGTGTCCACAAACATGGAGCTCATTCAGGGCGCCCTTTTCAGTGAGCCCGTAAGTTTTTATTTAATACCCATAATCCTTTCTCTGCTCATTCGCTCTTCGTCTTCGCTTCCCATTTTTCGCCCACCCTTTTTTTTAACCCCCGCCCATCCCATTTGTGATGCTCAGCCATAGTGAGATGAGGCACAGAACAATAGGCCCCTTTGGGACACCGAGTTCACCCATAGTATGCAATCCAGACGTCCATGAATATACACACAAAGCCTCATTGACGGCTCCCAAGCCAGGAGAGTGGTGCCTCTTTTGGATAAGAAGCTCAAAAGTGAAATTGAATTACAGCGGCCACAGCATCAAACACAGAGCACAGGTAAAGATGGGTCCATCATTCTTACACAAAAACCAAAGCATTCCTGGTCAAGGCAGTGTTGCAGGACAAGCCCCAGGCAGAAAACCTCCAGCTAGTGATCAAAGAAAAGAGGGGCAAGACCGAGTCAAAGGGCAGGGACAATTTGGAGGATAACCCGAGGTGGAACATGGTGTAACAAGGCGTCAACAACCAATGGAGAGAGTAATAGACTGATGATCTCAATTAGACATTCCTGCTGACTTGAAATTGAGCCATTCAAGAGAGAAGTCGACACTTCAAAATGGAAATCTAATCTGACACTTGCACTCAAGCTACAACTGAGTGTTTGGCACGTTGTAATATTTGATTCATTTGAATGTTTAAAAGGCTCACTTCGGTAGGTATACCAAAACACCTCAATATTGACCTCTTCCAGAGATATTCCTGTTTACTCTCGGTTCTTGAATTGTCTACCAACTACAGGAAAAATGTTCCTGTAGTTTGTAGTATATATTTTTTTAAGGATGATGCAAAACCTACAAGAGTTGTTTTCATGTTTTGAAGATATGATACAGTGGCTATCCCCTCACATTTTAGGGTAATTTCAACAGGTGTTGTTCTTGCATTTGCCTTGCAGCATGAACGAACTGAGATTCAACATCTTACCTAAAGTTATGCTTTGACCAAGTGATAAAGTTCAGTTCAGATTTGTAAAACCTTGATCCGGCTTAAGTTTCTACCATGGGTGTGTAGGCGGGATGGCGATAGCTGCGGTATTTTCTAAATAGTGTCTTGTTTTCTTTCCATTCCATCCTTACATTCCATTGTAACGTGGACGTGACAATATTGTCAACCAATCAAAGGACAGTATCGGACCGTACGATACCTGCTGTTGTACAAATTGTACACTGACGATGGTATGAGGAGTATATTTTGGAAGGAAACATTGACATTTTTTTCATGAAAACATGGTGAACACAAGACTTAAGAATGGAAAGCTGATGGGCCCATCAAATGTTTCATACTTCCTGTCATTTTTGCACCATTTCCTTTTTTAAGAGAATCCCCACACATACTGAAAGTGTGAGTTAGTGGTTAACTGACGTTTCATACAATCTTATTAACCACTCACTCACTGCCACTCAGCTAAAAGCATCATTCCTTAAGACTGCTATCAGTTTGCTTTTCCACCATCTCATTCTCTCCATCAAAGGTCTTGGCTATATCACACAGATCACTCAACCCCCGACCCCATATTTCTTCTACTTCTATGCATTCCAACCCTCAGCCCAACTCTATGAACTCTTGTCACAGCTGATGCCCTCCTGGCTGTGTATGTATGTATGTGTGCATTATGTGTGATCCATGTGTGAAGGATTGCTCTCTGGGCCCCTGACGCTCAGTGGTCGCCACATGACAATGCTTCCCTTATATGCACATAACACACAGACGCATATGTGCAATTGGACGCATAAGAGCAGCGAGAGGATGGCGAGCCTTGTCACTGCCTTCGACATAGTCGTCATCAGCGCGACAAAGCGCATGTTTTTTTCAAGGAATGAGAAGAAAGGAGCACTTGATGTTACTCCATCAGCAAAAATTAAGCATGATGTTACTTCAGGCAGGCTGAAGAAGCCCATTCACAGGAGAAGACAGCTTGAGGAGACGGGTGCGCCTGCGTGCCAGGCATTCCACACCACACAGTGGACACATTATTATGACATTTACAAGGCCAAGCAGACAGATACAGCGTGATATGCGTGTGAGAAAAGGTCGTCCCCTCGGTGTGACTGCAACGGAAGAAGCTCTGTGATGCCATAAAAATTATCCAGCAATATCCCCGATAAGAATCTGGCTAGGACTGTCCGCAAATCGCTAATAAGGTATTCTTCTTGAAGATTTTGTTCCTTGTGTTGTCATGGCTACAGCACTCGGTCAAGGTGTGGGGCCAGCTGTGGATTTAGTTAGTCTTGACTCACAGCAACACTTCTGAAACATGCAGAATGGGTGCGGCAGATCCATCATGGGTCCATCCATCCTAGCCTATGACATTTTTTCACTGCATGACCCTTAATTTAAAGAGAATTCAGAGTTTGGGTTTTAAATACCTTATAGATGTTAAAAATAATTGCTGAAAATGTATATAGACTACATGTAAATATGTGATACTCAAATGTGAAACTACTGCATAACATTAAACCGATTTTCACTTTCAGTTTTCCTGATTTTAAAACAGAACCACGTGATGCACTTTGGAGTCCGGTATGAGTCACCGCTCCTCCGCTGTATAAGAACTTGAGTGCCTTCTTTCGCATCACCTGTTATCAGGGGTAATTCTGATGTGCAGTTAGCTAGCTAGCTAGTAAGCTATCCCCATACACAAAAATGGATCTTCCCTTCGGATAGTATGTTGGCGTGGCCACTTTAGAGCGCCTCGTTGTCGGCTGTGATTGCGTCCACATCATGCAGAGAAATGTGGAAAAGCGAGGATTATTGTTGACAACACTTGTATGTTGTGTGTCAAATGTAGAACACGTTTATTGTACGATATTTATATTTTAGACTACTCAGATTTTTTCAAAATTGATTTTACATTAGGTGATTCTCTTCCAAGCATAAAACACACCTTTGTCAGGTAAAATCACATTTAAAACCTTCTCATCCAACAATTTTCTGAGCCAGTTCTCCTCACTGGGATCGTGGGAGTGCTGGAGCCTATGCCAGCTATCATCGGGCAGGAGGCGGGGTACACCCTGAACTGGTTGCCAGCCAATCGCAGGGCACATACAAACAAACAACCATTCGCTCTCACAGTCACACCTACGGGCATTTTAGAGTCGTCAATTAACCTACCATGCATGTTTTTGGGATGTGGGAGGAAACCGGAGTGCCCGGAGAAAACCCACGCAGGCACGGGGAGAACATGCAAACTCCACACAGGCGGGGCCGGGGATTGAACCCAGGTCCTTAGAACTGTGAGGCAGACGCTCTAACCAGTCGAGCAACGTGCCGCCAACCTTCCCACTTGATTATTAAAAATTATCCCATGAAAATGATTTGCAGACTCCCCTCGGATTTTTCCAATCACCGTCTAATTGCACTGTAAAGTGTCCAAATTCAATTGGACATACAGTATGCACAACCTATTGATGTCTTGGTCACTCTGTGGGTGTTATGAGCCAATTAAATGGATGTTAACCACTTGCAAAGAAAAAACTAAGGAGTTAGTTCCTGATGAACATTTCCGCATACAAATTAAACAGTAATGGGTAGAAAGAGGGAATCCTTGTCTAACTTCTCCTCCTATGGGACCTGGTTGAGTTCATCCAGTACTCTTATGTACACTGTTCAGTTGCAGTAGAGGTTCTCGATAAGTCATGTCTTTCTAATACACTCTTAGAAAACATTGTCCTTACAATTATGAGTGTAACCTCTAATTTGTTCATCCTTTGTCATGCATCTGAGGATGTTACTATTATAGAGAAATACAGTATGTTCCCTATTTGCATGATCACATTTACAATTACATTAGCCATTGACAATTGGAAGGAGTAGTGCCACGTTCACATCACAACCAAATATGTGATACTTATAACGAAATAATATATTTAAACAAATAAATAAAGAAATATAATTACAATGACTGGTGCAAGCATGGTTATATTAACAAGTTGTGCCTTAACCCTCAAATGAATGGGGAGGCTCAGGCCGCCAGCAAGCGTTCCAATGTTTCCGAGTCTTGCAAAATAAATTTGACTGATTGGTGGCAGCGAAGATCAATTTGTCACATCGAACACTGACCACTGAGACTCTTTTCTTCTTTTAATTGAGATTTGTCGCTTTAATAGCTGTTGCGAGAAATGTGCATGTGAGAAAATGATCAGGTGGAATGCGCATCATCATCCCATTTTTTTTGGTCCTGGTATGTTGTTGACCAGCGGAAGTGAACAACAAATCCAGTCATGCAACCATGAGGACTCAACGTGATAAACTATTAGTCCAAAATGCTGATCTTGTTCTTTAACCCAACAAATAAAGGACAACATTGAACAATAGATACAATAGATTAATTCTCCATTCACTATTGTGTGATAGAGGTGTGGCCATTTTGCTCTTCGTCTGGTTTTACTGCAGAGAAAGCAACAAAAATCCAGAAAAACAACAAACAACAATTCCTTGCAAGTATATAGTGCATCTGACTTCCAGCCACGTGTCATGTCATGTACAGTATCATGGTTATACAATAACAATACAAGTAGCCACAAATTAATTTTTTATGGCAGTTGAGTGTTTCATTACAGAGCAGACAAAATTAAAAGACGGCACTTTCTATATGATATATAGCAGAAAGAGGTTTTCTACTCTAAATTAAGTAACAGTGGACAATCCAATTAGATTCTATATAACAGCTATGAACAGCTATTAGATGCATATGAGATAGAATCAGTGATACGGTAGTCCTTTTTCTTTACCTACTTGTTCAACAGAATCGCAACGAATAGCTGAAAAAATAATAACGTAACCCCTCTCTGGCAACCGAAAATAAGGTGTACCAAATGTGACTGGCATATAACTGTGTGCTAAGATCACGCTGGGCATCATAAACGTTAAATGTTTTGCAATAGGGAAACCGAAAGTCACATTACAACCGAAGAATCCCTCCTTTGAGGAATAGTCAGAGTGAAACTGGAGAAGATAGTGCATGTGTGTGCGTGCATGTGTGTGGAATTAAAAAAGAAAATTCCTGACTGACTCATCAAAAGGTTAGAAAAAAGGTTACACGTTTTAGCCTAAAGGTCAAAACATGCCGAGTTTATGGTACTGGGGCTGACACACTTCTATTTAGTGGTGGGATGTGATAAAGTACAAATACTTTGCTACTGTACTGATGTACATTTTTCAGATATCTCTACTTTACTTGAGTGGTGTAGCGATGTATTTTATGTACAACTTCTGGATTTTAATCCCTAAATTTGAATACAGATATCGGTACTTTCTACTCCTTAAATTGGAAAAATGAGACTTGTTACTTTTTCAAACTCTGCCGATGACAACTGGGTGTAAAAAAAAAAAAGATGTAAACAGAAAGACGTCAAGTCAAGCGCAGTTGAGATCTGGATTTATTGAGATCTTCTATTCTGATTCTGACATGGAGGTACGTATGTCAATCAGGGAGCACCAAAGGCGTAGTAGCAATTATTCACCACTTTATCTAAGACAATTTTTTTTTTATGTCGGCTACAAGAAGGATTCATGTTGGATGTGTTGTGTTCTGTGCCAGCCTAAATGAAACACCAACTTCTGGCATTTAAAAATGATCTGTTTAATCAGAAAAACACATACAGGTAAGGTGCATATTTCCAGTTATTGTTAGCTAGACGAAAACATTTTCAGTCGGTTCACCTCGTTATTAAAGCTATGGGAACATGTTGTTTTAACCGAATAAAAGCCCCAGTTGATAAAAGAGGAAAACTACCTCGTATGCAGTTTTTTTCCCCATTGTGCCAAATGATCAAAACAAGGTAGTGTTTACTTTGCACTTTTCTACTTCAGTAAATCTCAGTTTGTACTTCTTTATTTTACTTTCACTTAAGGAGTTGAATCAGTATGTCTACTTTTACCAGTCTTGTTTCTTTAGTAACTGTACAGTGTGAGTACTTTTTTCATCTCTGCTATTATTAGATACAAAAATGCACTATATTAGCAGATCTATGGGTTAAAATAAGTAGTTTTACACACTCTTAATGGTGTCATAATTACTTTTAGAAATAATGCTGGTGGATGATTTTTTTTGTAACTGTTGTGTGACCTCTTTGTTATAGTAGTAGTCATAGCTGTAATAACTGTACAACGTGGGAAGCTTTTTTAATGTATTTTTTTGCATTTAACCAATATATATATAACAGTAGAAAAATGAGTTGGACTGATTTAATTCACTGCTGGGGGTCTTCTGCCAGGCAGCGAGCAATGATTGGCCAAAGCCTGGTAGACTTTCCCCCCAGACAGGACGCTGATTGGTTAAACACGCTGAAAGCCCCGCCCACCGGGTGTCGTCCCAAACCTGTTGTATGTTGAAGCGTTGCGTTCAAGCGCTGATGAGTTTAGAGGCTCGATCTCCCTCGGAGTGACTAGTACGAACGAGACGGACTTGGCCGAATCACTCGAAAATAATAATCATACTGACAAAAAGACACTTTTCGTCTCCTCACCGCTGGATACGCGACTCGACCTGGGGTTGGATTAACTTCGGGCCGCTCTTTTTTCGTTTTTCTTTTTCATTTGCTTTGGAAAGGGGCAGACAAAGAAGACAATGGGATCTCAGTCATCCAAGGGAGAGGTGGCCGTGGAGGCGAACGCCGCCGCCGCTGATGCTGCGGCTGTCAAAACCAATGGACAGGTAATTCAAACCTAATCGTTTATTTTCCAAATGAGAAGTTGCTGCAAAGTTTCCTTCGACGCGCAACAATAGGAATGCGTTGACTAAATTGAGGAGATAATTTTTTTTTTCCCCGAGGGAGAGTCAGGTGTGGGTTCCAGCAGTCCTCCTCATCTAAAAAAAACATATAATTGCGATCTCGAGATAGCGTTAATATAATTGCATTTTGGGGGGCGTTTAATGTAAAATGTGCACAAGAAGAAGAGGGGGAGGGGGCGTCTTGAGCTCACGTAGCCAGTCTACTCCCTTTTTGTAAGTAAGCCTGCCATCGCTATTGTACCAATTGCACCTTTCACAATTTGCTATTAATTGATCGGTCATTTGGGGGATTTAACTGCTTCTTTTAATTCAGTGCGTCGCCGTGGCGTCACTTATGTTAACCTACAGTTAAAAGAGACTTGAATTGGTGTTTGTTTTTTGTTTTTTTAAACAACATAGTCAACAATAAGTGAAGGCTTGTCTCTCCAGTCGGGTCTTTGTTGGGGCTGTCTGGTACCCCGAGCCGTCTGCGTGGCTCTACCGCCGCCTATCAACTCACCAAGGACCTGCAAGGCGTCGCCTCAGCCACACGACGCTAATTGATGAGCACGACCATGCTCTGCCAAATAATGAGACATTGTGATCAGAAATGACTGCTATGGGGCTAAATATGGAGTGTTTTATTACTCTAGGGTGTCATTTTTGCCTTTTTAATTTTATTTTATTTTTTTACCAAAGAGATGATTAATTAATTATATTTTTTTGCAGGAGAACGGACATGTGAAGACCAATGGTGATGTCTCCACTAAACCCGACGGGGATGCCGCCGCCACCAATGGCTCGGCCGAGGCCGCCAAGGAGCCCGAAGCCGGCGGAGAGGGCGACGCCATCGAGCCCGCACCCGCCACCGACGGCGAGGTGGCCAAACCCGAAGGTGAGGCCGCAGCCGCCGCCACCGAGGCTGCGGCCAAGGAGACACCCAAGAAGAAGAAGAAGAAGTTCTCCCTGAAAAAGTCCTTCAACTTCAAACTGAACCTGAAGAAGAGCAAGAAAAATGAGGCGGTCAAGGAGGAGCCGGTGGCTGCGGCCACCGCCGCCGCCACCTCATCTGAGGAGAAACCCGCGGAGAACGGAGCCACCGCCGCAGAGGAGAAGAAGGAGGAGGAGGTGAAGGAGGAGGCCCAGGCCGAGGCCCCGAAAGCCGAGGAGGGGGCGGCCAAAGAGGACGCCCCCAAGGAGGAGGCCAAGGAGGCAGCTGCTCCAGCCCCTGAGGCCTCGAAACCCACAGAGGAGAGCAGCTCGACCCCCGCCCCCTCTGAAAAGAAGGAGTGATTGTATGTGCAACTCGCAATGAACTGGCTGAACTGTTTTTCAAAGAAAGAGAGAGAGAGCATTTAAGAGTATATATATATATTTATATATATATGTGTATATGTATACATATGTATATGGATATATGTATATGTAAATATATACACATGTATGTGAGAGACTCCTTTGACGTGCCACTTTTCGTCAAGACAACAGACGAGATTCACTAGGTCACTTCCTGCTCGACATCTGGACCTCGACTGACTTTTTAGGCTTTCGGCGCGGCGGCGAGATGACACCACCAAGCGGACGAAAGATTGATGGAGGATGGATCTTTTACCCACTTTGAGAGAAAGAAAAAAAATGGCACTCAAGATGCCTCCTTTGTGAAAGAAAGAAGATAGAAAAGGAACAACTAGGACAGCACCACTTGAAATGACTGTTAAATAGCTAAAAAAAATAAAAAAGAAGAGATAAATCAGAAGAGACTCGCCAACTTTTTACATTCCTATATTTTAACCCAAATTTGAAGTATTTTGTGGTGTATTATAGAGAACCATCTTAAAAAGAAGCTATGTCTTGTTTGTTAAAAAAAATAAATAAAAAAAACTATAGACAAGTTTTGATTTTTACCTTACTATGGAAAAAAAAAAAAAAAAAAAAAAAGAACACTTCAGCTTGCTATGTTCACTGTTGCGGTTTGATATGAAGCAGAGTTGTTTATCTGTCGTGTGTGAGCCTGAATCTGCTTTGTCTCTGTAAATACAATTGGACTGATTTCTGTTCTTTATTTTGCTAATGTTGACAGATGTTACTGGTTTTATTGTAAAGTTGATAATGGTAAATAAATGTTGGTCACCTGCCCGTGGATGTGACTTTTACGATTCTTTGCAGTGTACACCACAGCCGGAACTTCTGCTCATAGAGAACAATGGGATGTGGGATATCTGATAGAATTTCCTATTAAATAGATTAAGAAGTAAAAACATTTTTGGGGGGCGCTCCTGTCCCACTTTTTTCTCAGTGTGACCTCAATCCCAACTTTAATAGGACAAAACCAAACATTTTCAAAATTGGTGACAACCTTGAATTCAGTATGAGATGAGAAATTAACACTATTTTTAATGAAATATTCATAATCTTTGAAATTTTGCAATATCCCAATGGTGGCCCAATCTCATCAGATAACAGGTATATTTCAAAATTTAACAAATTTTTGCCTAATACCTTGGACATACAGGAGATATAAAGAGTCTACACACCTCTGTTCAAATGCCAGGTTTTTGTGATATTAAAAAACATATCAGACCAAGATAAATCATTTCCGCTGTTAACGTAACCTCTAACCTGTACAACGCAATTGAAAAATAAACAACTGAGATAAAAGCAGAGGGATTTCATTGTTCAAAGGTATATCAGTCAGGTTATAGGAGGATATAAAAGAATTTCCACGGCATTTATCATCAAAACATCCAAGCCAGGCTACAGCTTGCAAAAACATACTTGAAATCTCCCAAATGCAAGTGGGAAAATGTGTTCTGGCCCGATGAAACCAAGGTTGAACTTTTGGGGCGGAATTCTAAACGGTATGTTTCGTGCAAACACAACATTGCTCATCACCAAAAGAACAGCCATACAGTACGTACAGCATGGTGGTGGCAGCATCATTCTTCGGGGCTGTTTTTCTTTTGCTGCCACTGGTGCCCACTGGTCAGTGTGAGCACAAAACCTCAGACTTCTGCTAGAAAGCAAAATATGTCAGGAAAATCCACTAGACCAGCTAAACTTGATTTGGGGTAAATCAGAGGCACTTTTTAAATGGTGGCATGTGTCCGCTGAGTCCCATTTAACGAGTTTGACTTTGTCTGGTAAATTGTGAAAACAGCCACATCCCAGGTTTCAAGAGTGTGCAGACTTGCGCAACCCCATTATCTCAGTTGTTTATGTTTACTTCCGCTTTCGAAAACCTTATTTGAATAGCCACATCCCCAGGTATAACACTGTGTGCATACTTTTGCAACCACGTTATCTCAGTTGTTTACAGGTTTTCTTGTAGGTCACATTAATGGTTGAAAAAGTTTGGAAACGCTTCATCTTGGTCTCATTCTTTTGTATTCCAAAAACTCGGCATTTTTTTTCTTTTTTATATCCACTGTATATGAGCACACTAACCTTACAACTCCACTGAGTCCCAATCCTCACGTCTGTGCTTTAGAGACGAGTGTCACCTGTACCTCCTTAACACCCCTCCGCACATCAACAGTTTTCCTTGGATTGGAAGGAGAAAGGAGAGCATCCTCTTAAACATGCATAGCTACAAGAATGACCCAGTTCACATGGAAATACAGTATAACTCTTCACACATTTTAGATTAAGAAAGAGAGAGAGAGTAGAAGTAAATACGTCGGTAAAGTATTATTGTTTTATTTAATTTACAGGGTGCAGGAAAATGGTCACAACTCACAATGCAGATTAGGCTGCCAACAATATAGCAGTTACATAATTCACAATTATGCATGTTGCTCCAGAAATGTTGTTACCGTGAGGTTATTTTGTAACTTTTTTATTTTGTTTGCACATCATAAAAAAATAAAAAAATAAAAAAAAGCATGGTACACGCTGGCATTCAAAGACTTACAGAAATAAAGTGTTGCATAGTGAGAAATCATTAACTGGATCAGTGTCTTCACATAAATGAATATCGCTAGTTATTAATAACATATCATTAAAGTTAATTTGAAATGAGTTACTTTCGTTCATCAGTAGCTACCCGAGAAGTAACTCTCAAGTTTGAAAAAGGTTGGTGACCCCAGGCTTACACTGCCACCCGGTGGCTCCTGTAATGTACTACATCAGTGTGCACTTTGCGAACACTTAATTAGGTACGCCTTCGCACATTGGGTAAACCACTGAGTACTTAACAAAACGACTGGCGAAGCATTATAAACATACAGCTTTTCAAATAACGCGTACTCAACGAGAAGGACTTGTTTCTTAAAAAGTTAGGCAATCAAACGGGCGTTCACTTACGTCGTGCTTCTACGTTTTTGATTGAGTCAGCCATCTTGTCAATGCCCATTTTTTTTTTTAGGCGAAGATCGTAAAACGCTCACACGCGTCGCAAAATTGTCGTACAACATCATTTGGGCCATTTGTCCGTCAGGTCTTTACTTTTGCCACATCTTGACTGTTTGAGAAGCACTCATTTGTGAAAATATGTATTTTGCATCATTACGTGACCATTATAACCGTTTACAAATGTACAAGAGCTGTTTTTTAATTTGGTTGTTGTTCATATTTAACCAAACAAAATATTATGAACAGCTCACAATATAATGAAGTGTAAAGCTACATTTCAAACTACAACCACAATATTAATCATCCAATAGAATTAAACCGCTTATTATAAACTGCACAATTTTATGTTGTTGAGGTACATTTTAATACAGTTCTTGCATTGGATCTAATTGGCTTGTGCAGGTGGACCTAAAATTGTGGCACAATTGAAAACAATATTGTAAGCTGTAGAGAACAGACCTTTTTACAATCATGTCACATTTACATCTGGCTGACAAATGCTTTGGCGTTCTCCGATGCTACCACCATTAAACAAAACTCTCAACTTTTTTTTTAACACAATCGCTTTTCTGCCACCCAGAAGTATCCGGGCACATTATAGTCTATTGCCAAAGTAAGTTTCAAAATAGCAGTAGATATTTAAAAAAATATATATATATCAGTAGTTGTATTGATTAAATTGTGTTTCTAGTCTTTGTACTTAATGCAACTTCAATTAGCCCTGAGACCAAAACCCTCAAGTAAATTGGCAATTAAGCGTGAACCAGAAGACACACAGAAAAAAAAAACATATCTATGTGTTATTCAATCTTCTTGTTTCCTGCAGTACACAATGATAAAACTACACAATGCGTAAACAGGCACAATCGCAGTAGGAACCCCCGCTAACAGAAAAATCATTGCATTGATCCATGAAGGATACGCTTCGGATGACAATGACGGGAACACTTCCTGTTGAGGCATAAAATACAATTATTAGGCTGTGTGTCACAAGGAAAATGTTGAATTTGACTATGTAATGTTCCATGAAGTGCTTACAGAAGCGGGATCCCAGACTAAATAAGTCAGCTTTTCTTGGGCTTGAGTTACCAGGTAGAAAATTAAGATGACCAGGACAATGAGAGGACTGATGAACCTCCATGTAGCTTGCCAGAAGATGGAAGGTTTGCATCCAGTCATAAACTCCACGTCCTCGTTGAACCTGGCACACATAAGCATTTGGATAGTTCTCACACAGTATTCGGAAGTGACCATCCCTAATAATCTTTCCCAGGGTTTACCTGTCAATGCCGTATATGTAAGCAACAGAAATCATTTCGAAGAATCCGATAGTCAGAAGCGGAACAGAGCCAGCAAATTTGTCAAAAAGTGTAAGCCAATAAATCCCAGAATGCAACGCAAAGAGGAGGGTGATGACGAAGGCCACAAGACATGTTGTCACTGAAACACAAAAATACATCACACGACATATTCAAAGAAGAAACATGCAAAGAGTGTATACAGATACTCTATCCCAGTGATTTGCAAAGTGTAGTTCATGGCCTCCCTCTTGTGGTAGGCCAGAGAATCACTGCCCAAGTACAGTTCATATGTATTTAACTATCAGAACTTTTTCTTTTGAAACAATTATTCATGTACAATTTGACTTTAACTTTAATGTTCAATGCATTTTAATTGAATCATTATTTACCAGTAAGTACATTTTTTTCCCTTTATGTTCAAACTCTTCATAATGTGGCTTAAAATAGTAATAAATGTACTTCTACTACTGCTAAGTTTATTTAGCATTACCTTATTATTGTGTTAACTGGCAAAAAACAATGGCACGACATCATCTGACTATTATTCAGGACTCTTTGCAGGTAATTCCGCAAGCCCAATTTCAGTTTTCAACCATGTCTTTATGAACCTTGCCATTGATAAAGAGGAGTGTCCAGTAGTGTTACTCATATTGTATTTATTTCCAAGATGAAATGATAAATAAAAGTACCAGTCAGGGCTTCGTGGGGCCATTTTTTGGGGAAAACCCCCAAGTCTCTCAAGGGAACCACCACTCCCTCAATGTTCCCAAAAAGGGTGGAGAGGCCCAGGCAGAAAAGCATGATGAAGAAGAGAACAGACCAGACTGGAGAAGCAGGCATCTTCGTGATGGCCTCTGTGAAAACAATAAAAGCCAAACCCGTTCCCTCCACTCCCTGCATACATTATGCATGTTAGTTATATTGCAAATATTGCAAAAAATACAACAACAAACAATAAAAATATGTGACACCCTTACCTCACTGAGCAATTTTTGCAAGTCACAGGTTTTAAAGTCCAATCCGAGAACAGTCTGCGGATCCGAGCTGTTCAAATGTTTTAAGGCCAAGTCAAAAGTGTTTGGTGTGACACTGTCCTCAGGAAGATTGAATCCGTTTATTAACGACATTATGTTACTAAGAAAAAAAAAAGAATGAGCGACAGACAGGTGGATGTTAGGAGCACCTTGTGAAATATTAAACTGAAGCACGTTGCACTACAAGAAAAACAGTTACACAATATTAAAATACAGTGAACATATAGCTTCACTACTCACGGATTACCTACTTTCTGATAATTTTTTTAACCTATTCTCTGTTATTTGCTGAATACCTCACCTGTTCTCTGTTTTTGCCCTGTATAAGATCTGACTGTTGCTTTGGTGCCACCTTGTGGCATCTATAGGCAATTACTAACTAAGGAGGAGTGTCAATTACTTGCAGATTTTCACTATTTGTGTGTGTGTATATATATATATACAATTTGATTTAATAGTGAGTCACAATTATGTATTTAAATGATGAACAGCAAAAAAAAACAACTATTTATAAATAAAATATTTAAAAAAAACAAAAAAACATGAATAATAATAATAAAAAAATAAGGAAGTGTACTTACTCACTAAAACACATGTCATATTGCTCAGTGGCCCTGTAGCCAATGATGGAGTACATAACTGTAGCAGCGTACACTGAAGTCAGGCCGGTGACAACCGACAGGATCACAGCATCTTGCATGCAGTTGTTACTTAGGGAAGAGAAACGAGCATCGACGTCATAGTCAAATTTGCTGCTCTAATGTAAGTGAAAATAACTAATAAGACCCTCACTGAACAGGATTGTAGCTGGAGAAAGAGATGAGGCCGCCCCATGCCAAACCAAATGAATAAAAGACCTGGGCCCCGGCATCCAGCCAAGTTGAGGGATTAATCAACTCATCCACCTGTAGGAATACGGTTACATTGCCATTTTGAGATCCATTTATCAGACGCCTCATTACACCTCACAATGAAAAAGTACCATTCTATATATAATGGTTATAACATAAATTCTGCCTTTTCATAGATCATGCATCAGAGAGGCTTTAAGTGAGTACAACTGAATTTCCTTTGCTTTTTCTGATATGGCGGCACGGTGGACGACTGGTTAGAGCGTCTGCCTCACAGTTCTGAGGACCCGGGTTCAATCCCCGGCCCCGCCTGTGTGGAGTTTGTATGCTGTCCCTGTGCCTGCGTGGGTTTTCTCCGGGGACTCCGGTTTCCTCCCACATCCCAAAAACATGCATGGTAGGTTAATTGAAGTTTACAAATTGCCCATAGGTGTGCATGTGAGTGCGAATGGTTGTTTGTTTCTATGTGCCCTGCGATTGGGTGGTGACCGGTTCAGGGTGTACCCCCCCTCCTGCCCGATCATAGCTGGGATGGGCTCCAGCACTCCTGCGACCCGCATGAGGATAAGCGGCTCATAAAATGGATCGATGGAAGTTTCTGATATTTGAAACATACCTTTGGGGTGAAGAGGAACTGAATCCCATGCAAGGCACCTTTCAGGGTTAGTCCTCGCACCAAGAATATGGACAGCACTATATATGGCAAGATGGCTGTGATGTACACGGCCTGAGGTCAAAAACAACAAAAGCACACATATCATGCATATTTTGCACGCAAATATTTTTGAAAATAACACTGTCTTGTCAACACACCTTGCCCGAGGTGCCTATCCCTCTGATGCAGCAAATACAGACAACAGTCCACGCACCACAAAGGCACACCACTATGGGCCAGTGGAGCCCCCCAGAGTCAGATATGGAGGTTGAAGTGTTGAGGGTCACACGGTAGAAAAAATAGTCCACTGTGGAGCTCTCTTGACACTCAGCTACAAACCCTAAGCAAGTATACAAATCGTAAACATCAGTGGCGGGCAGTGCATTTAGTACCTGGTCCTTCAGTAGGGATTTACTGTATCCAACTAAATCCACCTCCTAATACAATTATAAAAAACACCAATACTATGCAAAAACACAATGCAACAGCATGCATAATCAGAATATTTATCTAACAAAATGACAAAAACAAAACATTTTAAATAAAATACCTCATAATCACTAAAGATATTGATGATCAAATATATTCATGTGTGCAATCACTCCAGACTTGTTTTGCTAGTCACCGTGGCTGTAACAAGTTTTGCTCTGACCAACCAATCAGAGAATGGAAAAATAAATACTGATGTCATTGAGGGCCAGTGCTCTGGCCCTGTAAGGACCAATTTGAAAACTGATTGGTTAAAGAACAAATCCCTTTGTTAATATAGTTTAAGTTACATGGGCCAGCACTACTGATTCTGAAGTCCCTGGGCAGATTAGAATGACATGGCAAAACATAGAGGTTGAAATCTGATTGGACCAAAAAAAAAATCTAACATCCACAGTTAGGGCCTACTTAAAGCAGTGCACGCAAAAGAAATACTGTACTGTGAAATGACGAGACTGTTGGGAATAAATTGATACAATTTCATGGAACAAATACTAGGATTTAAGTTGCAAATGCATGCTGGCCCTGACCACTCACCACTGATAAACATGAATGTAGTGTGGTTGTTTTAAAAGTCTTATAAACTACGTACCCGTCGCATTCTCATTGAGAGGACACTGAGTCCAAGGCAGCGGGCTTTGGAAGGAATTGAAGAGGTACCACATGATCCAGGCTATCAGAGTGTTGTAATACAGAGCAACTAAAAAAGACACCAGCATGGAGGCTATACCTAAATAATAAAAAAAAAGACATCATCATTAACTTCTTTTTTTAACACCTTTTCTCTCGTTTTAAAAAAAAATTCTATTCAACGTACCCACACCGGTCAGATGAGGACTGATGGCACGCCACACTCCCACGCTGCCTTTCCTGAGACGCTGGCCGATGGCAAACTCCAGCAACAGGAGAGGCATTCCTTCCAACACCAGCAGGATCAGGTAGGGAATCAAAAAGGCTCCTGGAAAATGATGATGGAACATTATTAGATACAACTCGCACTGACATACAGTAAATGTTTTCTCACAAGAAAATCCCAAGATATCTTACAAAAAGTTAGAAAGACATCATCACGTTTAGATTGACTTTACTTTCCGGTAACATGAGCTTGTTCGTTGCTATTAAAAAATAATAATAAACACAATTGTATCATAGCCCTAGACATGAAATGAATACAATTACAGTGGTGCCTTGAAATATGAGTTTGACACTTTCCATGACCATATTTCTCTACTGAAATGATTGTAAATGCAAATATTCCGTTCCAACCTCCTCCTAAAAACATAAAAATTCGTTTTTGTTACCGTTTTTTTTTTTAATTTAAAAAATGCACTCAACAGTATTGTACTGTATAAGAACACGCAGTAATAAGATTTGCTCTACTTATAACCTGCAAACATGGAAAATGCGAGGGCAAAACACCACTGTACTTAATGTATTGACCGTTCTTGCTCTTCGTTTGTGGGCTTAATTGGCGTTTAGCAAACGAGACTAATGGTGCATTAGTGCCACCGACTGATATTGTCCTTCCGCTGCAAGGAAACCAATGTGAATTGATGGTGGCCAGATATTGTGAAGTTTGCTGCCGCCATCTAGTGGTGGGGGTCTGAAGCGCAGTTGTATCTAAAATTTTCCTCGTATCTTAAGCACTTATATCTCAAGGCACAACTGTGAAATAAAACAAAATTGAATATTTGAGGGAAATATGGATTTCGTTTTGTTCGTTTTGTAAAGACACATTATTTTAACAAGCTTTACCATTAACGTTGACATCTCACTTTATATAACCTTATCGAAACTCATTCACTGCCATTGACGGCTTTTGAAGTCAAATATCCATGTTAACTGGGAGGGCTGGCAGTGAATGGGTTTTGATGCTCATATGGTGCATTGGAATATTCCTTAATCTTTCCTCATAAAAAGTTATGTCATAGTGACAAGAAGTCACAGACTTGGGGCAGGTCAGTGTCCTGGTTGTGTTTATGGTCGTTAACTGTACGGGTGTTATGACATGTTAAATAGGACAGGAAAATTATTGTGAAAAAGACTGCCATTTGTAGGACATACATTTTATGTGTTTTGGCTCGAAAATCCCATAAACGGCCATAACTATCTTCTCGTATGTAATCTTCACTATATACAGCCTATACAATGTACCACCTGAGGTTTCTTCAGGGGACCTTTCCACTCTCATAATGATTAACACAACTTGGCAGTTTTAGACTCCAGCTGCTGGGAATGGGTTATGTATTCAACTTGCCGCTTGATGTCTGGCAAAAAGGACACAGTGACTTTTAATGAAATTGACGAGATAATGTTTCAGTAAAAGGTGAGAACTTTGGCCCCAGTTCTACACTAATTAAGTCAATCTTAAACTTCTTTCAAATAATTGTCACCATCTTACCTCCTCCATGGCTTTGACACAAATAGGGGAATCGCCACACATTGCCAAGGCCGATGCAAAAGCCCACGCATGTCAGGATGTACTGAGCTTTGTTGTCCCACTTGGGCCTGTTGTCAGCTTCCGCTTTCTCCATCCTGTCGAGTTCCTCATGGTTGGAGATCCGCAGCTGCAGTCCCGGGTTGGGCAAAGTCAATCTCATGGCGTCCACAGACTGAAGCGGAGGAGTGATCTGCACCTGACAGATGAAGCACTGAAATGAGCCTTCATTTAGTGCACGTACCAAGATGTTCAAAGCACGAACCAGCAATGTCGAAATCACTTTATGATCTTTTGTGGATAGATTACTCTGCACTTTTACCCTTTTATACCCTCTTGATATTGTTAAATACTGTACTATATGGAGAGCTTTTTCCCAAAATGCTATAAATCCATTTGGATTATTCTCTGGGAAAATGGCATTTATATAACTAGACCTGCATTTTAAAAAAATATATTAATTGGCTCCGTCTGAACATGTTCAACAAAAGATAATAGAGTCTATACAGAATGAATTGGAGAGTAATATGGATCTTGTCTTGGCTTGTATCTCATTTTTGGAAAGAATTGTCAAAAAAGAGTCACACACAAAATCCAAAATAATATGATACAAAAAAATGGCACATTTATTGCTCTTTCAGTGTTAAAATGGCTATTATTTACACATTTATTCAAATAATAACTCCGCATCACACAGGCATAAATGGTTACACAGTACACTCAAGATATTAAATATTACAATTATCCAGCAGCACATTCACAAATACACTATTAACAACACAAATGTGGGTTGAAAGAAAACATTTACGTGACAGTTTCAAAACAAACTCCTATAAAGAGTATTAACAGATTTGGTTTACTGGAAAACTAAAGAAAAAAAAAACAAGTAAAACCTGGCTAATAATTCATTTTATCAGTTATTTGAATTTGGGCAGAGATTGTGTTCACTGTGTCATCACTGTTGTCCTTCCGTTTGCAGCATTTCCTTTGCAAGAATTTGAAAAGGGCCACTGCTGGGATGACTAAACTGGGAATGCCGGCCAGGACAAAAACCATACCAGAGATCCAGCTAGGGTAGGGACGCACTTCAAGTGTGGGAAAGCTCTCCTGTGAAGTGAGACGAAGAAGAGAAACGCTGTGATCAGGCAAACGACGCACGACTAACTCCGACAAACGTCTGCCGTGACGCTTACCGACTCTGGGTTCCAGGTCAAATACGTGAGTGACTTTGTGACCTGCGTTACAAAGTAAAACACCAGGATGAAGACCATGATGAGCGGGCTAACCACCCTCCAGGTCACCTGCCAGAAGATGTTGGGCTTGTGTCCAATCATGAACTCAATGTCTTTGTTAAACCTGTGCGGAAGCAATAATAAGATGTTCTGGTGTCATTTGAGTATAGCGTGTATGATAGCGGTCGTATAACATGACCTTTTATGAGATAAAGCCAATTTACCAAGATGTGCACAACAGCTTGCCACTAAGGCTGAGTCAATAAATCTCTTGCAAACATGAAGAAAACCACTAACCTGAAGGGATACAGTATACATTTAACGGAAAATACAATCATACTATGGCCAAATTTTGTGTGAAAGCCAATGTGTATGGTTTGTGTTTTTTTTATTTAAATTTTTACTATGGCCAAGTTATTCATATCCTTTTTCAAGTTGCTGTTTTAAACTAACTGACAATGCTAATTGATATGTGTAAAAATAAAAAGAACAGTATCAGTAATACAGTAGTTATGTAAAATCACGTCAAGTGTCTTCACACTGTGTTTCAGTGTTAAAAAGAGTTTAACACAGACTGCAGTCAGGATTACTCAGTTCCCTGTGCTTGGGAATAAATAATTAACACACAATGAGGACACATTTTTCTAGAGATACCGAATGGAGCAATAACTTCCAGTACATACCTATCTATGCCATAAATGTAGATAACGGAAACCATCTCACAAAGCCCGATGACCAGAAGAGGAATGGAACCAGCAAAATTGTCGAAAAGACCCAACCAATAGTTTCCGGAGCGCATGGCGAATATGATGCCGAAGGAAAAAGAGATAAAACAGCTCACAGCTGCAAGCAAAGAAATATAAAATTGTTTGTTAACATTTTTTTATATAAATAATAAAAAAAAAGTTTATATATATATATATATATATATATACATATGCACAGTCAGACTAGGTAATTATTTCATTGGGATCCAACTTAAGAGTTGTATCATAATGTTTTTTTGAGAAAGTATTTTCTTTTGTAAGTGGGGCTTTATTTACGCAACAGCATAGAGTATTTGGCATCTATTTGAGCACTGGGTCACAACCATTGTTCTGTGGGAAATTATCCAATTGCACTAAATTGGTTCGAAAAGTGTGATTTATTCACTACAAATAGTGATTATTTCTATCTATCCATGCCATAGATGTAGAATGCAGAATAAGTTCGAGATGGCAGAAGGTACAATTAACCTGTGCATACACCTCTTGACATTCGTACAACAGAATAATAGCAAACACCCACATTTCACACTGTGTGAGTAAATTCAGATGAAATCATTATCATTTCTGGTGTACTTAATGAAGGGTTCTGTGAAAGTATTATTTTGTATATACTTTCACAGAGACTTACCACAGAAAAGCTCTTTTGGCCATTTTTTCGGGAACAATTTCAGATCCTGCAGCGGTACGACTACTCCCTCCACGTTTCCAAACATAGTCGATAGACCGAGGCAGAAGAGCATGATGAAGAAGAGCACGGCCCAGATCGGCGAAACGGGCATCTTTATGATGGCCTCTGTGAAGACAATGAAGGCCAAACCTGTTCCTTCCACCCCCTGCGGAAGGATTCACAGGAAATTACCGCACACACATGGCACATCATGTTCCAATGTCCACAAACTCGCCACGGACCTGACTGAGGAAGAACTGCATATCACATGGCTGTATTTTCAAGTTTTGAATAACATCTGGATTGGTTTGGTTGAGGTACAGAAGCATGTCGCCGTAGTTGCTCTCTGTGATGTTGCTCTCGGGTAAGTCGAAGGCGTTTGTCAATTTCAGGATGTTGCTGCAAAAAAAAAAAAGGCATTTAACTAACATACGTACATGACTTAACATGGGGTATATAACTACATGCAGTGGCGGTTCTAGCGTAAATGGAACCCTGTGCGAGTCTCCCTCCTTTGGCGCCCCCCCCTACCCTCAAAGACCAAGACACACACACACACATACTAGAGTGGACGTTATATTTTCTTTAAAATATATTGAATCATGAAATAATAAGAATACAGTAATAACAAAGTATAATCAGAATTAAAGAAAGACTAAAAAAAATAAATTTAAAAAAGCTTGCTGTACACAAATGAAAAAAACATTTAAGGGAACTTTATGTTGTACGTTAAGGATTAGATCGTTCTTGCGACTCCACAAGGGCGTGCAAATTCCCCACACGGATGCCGATTGATGTGTTATGTCATTACACCACAGCAAAATATTCATGTAGCAATTATATTTTTTTTTTGTAATTTCTGGGCGTGTTGCCGGCAATACACATGCCACATGCCAGAAACAGCCACAGGCAACATCAATACTCACCCGTCGATGCAGGCTTCATATTTTTCTGTGGCCCTGAAGCCAATGATGGAGTAGATGACGGTGGCCGAGTACACCGATGTGCAGCCGTTGATGATAGAGATGAGAACAGCATCCTGCTCGCAGTTGTTGCTGCAGTAACACAGGAACAATAATGAATATGAATGTGAAAATGAGGTTAAAGAACACAACAGAAAAGGTTGTTTTACTTTGTGAAGATGTTTGCTTACTGGATAGAGTTGTAACTAGAGAAGGAGACGAGACCACCAAATGCCAAGGAGAAGGAGTAGAACACCTGCGCACCGGCATCCAACCACGTTGCTGGATTCATCAACTCATTCACCTTGAATATAAAAATCTGACTTTAATGAAATGATAAATCACTTTTGTGATATAAAATGACTTACGCTCCATCCTCGTGAACTAAAACTTGTTTGTATTTATTACGAGTATACCGCATGGCAAGATTGTAATCTTTGATATGATACGCTCATATGAAATCACCCTTTTGTGTAAGATTAATAAAAGATTAACAGCTCATTAAAATGTATTTCTTGCTGACATAATAATCAAAAGGTCTTATCTTGACGGTATTCATTTTATGATGACTATATTATTAATCCGGCCTTGTAAAAATGTGACCCGAGCAGGAATATAATATACGTATACAGCAATATACGTAAATAGCATAGCATTGGGAATATAGCGTGCGTCCTCTCAGCTTTTAGTCTCTTTTCAGTTTTATTTGCGCTAGAATGTGATATAACATTTTCCAAAACTAGATAGTGTTTCCCCAATTATTCATGATTTACTACTCGCGGATTAACCTATTTTATGATTTTTATTTTCTTAACCTATTCTCCGATTTGCTGCTTTCTTGCTCACTTGCTCGGGCCAGAGTCATGTCTTGTATAAAAGTATTGCTTTCATGCCAATGAAATATTGAAATGTATGTTGAAGTGAGTTGAGAAATTTGCAATTTAAAACCTTTTGGTAGAGGGGACGTCAATTACTTGCATATTTTTGCAATTTGCATATTTTTGCAATTTGCGAAAGATCACAGTCACTATATATCACGATAAATTAACGTCAATGCTTACATCTGGTGTGAAGAGGAACTTGATTCCTGCCACTGAACCTTTCAAAGTGAGTCCTCTGATGAGGAAGATGGTCAGAACCACGTACGGCAGAGTGGAGGTGATGTACACAGCCTGTATGACAAAAATCACAAAGCAAAATCAAATATATGCTGTGCATGAAAATCAATCGCTTTGAATTGTGCATATTCTCAGACCTTGCCGCTGGTCTCGATCCCGCGGATGCAGCAGACGTAGAGCACAGTCCAGGCGGAAATCAGGGAGAGCACCATCCACCATTGCAGACCTCCATTCTCCTCAATGGAGTCTGTCGTGTTGAGGGTCTCTCTGTACCAGAAATAATCTACGGTGCTGCTGCGCGCACACTCGTCCACTGGACCTATATAAAGGAAAAATAGAGACCATAAAGGTAAGATATTAAAAAAAACAATTATTTTTGGAGTTACTTGGATGATTATAAATGACATTTGTATATAAATTAACATATCCTATTGCGATGCAATTATCTTACGAGAACAAAGTGATCTTAATCCGAACAAAATAGACCTATAGTCGAGGCAAACGGTATAAACAACAAAAAAGTAATATTCCGAGATTGGCTCCATGAGAAGGTAACAAAAGTATGCTGTTAGAGTAATTACAGCGAAAGCCCCTTTAGGGTGCCATTTGTAATTTAAGCAAACACTGACATTTACAATTGATGTTCACTTTGCTGGAATGTATGAGTCACTCCAGTGAAGGACAGGACCGAAGTGTTTATGGCAGGTTATCATGAAGTGTCATGAGTGTGTGTTATGGTTGTTGTCTTCCGCACGTGTGCCTCGTTTACCCCATGCATTTAACCTCGTGTCTCATTCTTTTTGGTCGCCATTTCGTACCTTGTTGTCACGTCACTGACTCATAGTAAGCATAGACCCTGTTCTGATAATTGACCTTGCCTTTTTGCCTCAGGTTTTTGGGATACTATTGCCTTTGTGGATTCTCTGCCAGTTTATTAAACCTCTCTTTTTGAAACTGTCCATTTGAATTGGAGTCGTGCATTTTGGGTCCTGTCCTTTGTTCCGTTAGTGACAGAGGTGGCACGTACGTTCACATTTCAAACAAACTGGATTGACTGCAACAAAGCAGGGGTTATGAGAATAAACATTTTGTTTTTCCCTGACAAAATGGAATTGCAGGGACTTAATGGCAACATTTCCACATATACTTAAACGGAAATAAAAAATAAAAATAAAATACTGAGAGAGTTGAGCAGTAATACCAGGAAAATAAATTAATCAAATTCATAGCGCTCCTTAGATAACAGGGCAAGTAGTAGTGGTCGTTAGCAGCACACACAATGCAACAAAGCGCTTTAATTGGATGCTTAGTAAAGGCTATGATCTTCCAGCTGTGCCATTACTCATTGATTCTCTGGTTGGAGTCTTTCATTCAACCTTGATGGATTTCAGTGCAAAATTTCAATTTTGTGAAAGTTGAGAGGTGGAGATGCATTTTGATTCCTAAACCGTTAAATAGTGAGCAACATTAATGTCAAGTGTTGAACTAATAATGACGTTTTGAACTTCACTACAAAGTGAAGGCCACACCTGTGCGGTTAGCATTGAGCGGACACTGGCTCCAGGGCAGAGGATCCTGAAAGGAGTTGAAGAGGTACCACATGATCCAAGCCATGATGGTGTTGTAATACATGCCCACCAGAAAGGACACCATCAACGATGATATACCTGCAACGATATGACACTATTAGCCTGATTGCTATTGGATTATTAAAACGAACAAACAAACAAAAAAAAAACACTACAATGAACCGTCGCATATTCGTGATTCATCATTTGCAAATTCACACATTCCAAAGTTACTATAACACTAGTGTAAGTTGAGTTTCATTTTGATAAAAAATAGTGCTGGCCACCATCTTGTGAAATATTGGTGTAAAAGAACTATGTTGAACTGTTTTGACGAGTTTCATTTAGTCAAAAGTCTGTGCTTTGTCACCATCTTGAGGCCTCTATATTGGAATTATAAATCTTCTTACTCGCCATCTTTCACTGTTTGAGGCACAACTCCGTCCTTATCCCCTTCGAATTGCAGGAGTTCATTGTATAGCAATTGTGCATAGTTTTTACCCACCAACTCCAGTCAAGTAAGGGTTAATTGACCGCCACACGCCCACATTTCCTTTTCTCAGGCGCTGACCGATGGCAAACTCGAGGTGCAGCAGCGGGATTCCCTCCAGAACCACAAGGATTAGGAAGGGGATCATGAATGCACCTGTAAGTATATCACAGGGAAGCAATCAACTTCCATGAATCTTTTAAAAACAGTTTTATTACCTATGCTGACAACATGAACGCATCCTGTTTAGCATCTTCAGTTATGCGTCTTTTAAAAAAGCAACAATTCCAAAATCATAAGCACTGATATTACACAAAAGCCCAGCAAGCACCCAAAAAAGCATCTTCTTTTGAGAGCAGCCTACCTCCTCCGTGGCTTTGGCACAAATAAGGAAACCTCCAGACATTGCCGAGCCCCACACAGAACCCCACACAGGTGAGCAGGTACTGGGCTTTATTGTCCCATTTGGGTCTGTCTCCGGCCTCCTCCAGCTCCAGCTTCTCCAGTTCCCTATGAGAGAGGATCCGATCATCCAGTCCCGGATTTGGTAGCTTCAGCTTCATGGTGCCTTCAATGTGTCACTCTTGAGTCTTCCCTTAGTGTCTTTGTCAGGCTAATCTCCTCTCCTCTGTTGAGTGTCCTCCCCTCTTGAGTCCTTTAAGTGCCACTGTGTGCTCCCGCTAGAGGGACTGAGGTATTTACTGTGACCTGTGGCGCCTGAACTACAGTTATCAGTAGCTCATTGTCTAAATGCCGTATTCTGTCACGTTGTGTGGAAAAAGGTGCCACCTTCTTGACGGTGGTTAGCATTAACATGATCACATGATCACTGACACTTTGCACTGACAATATAAATATGATGCGCATCATTTTGTGAGGCAAAGGGTCGATGTGATGATAAGATACTGTGTGAACACAATATGAACATTAAAAACAAAGCCTGATTTTTCTCTGTAACAACAATTTGTTTGTTTACCATTCTATTAAAAAATGCGCGTGAAATTATCGTTTTACATAATGTCACTGAATTTAAATAATAAAGTTAAAGCATAAAATGTATGTAGGGTCCTTGTGTGGAATTGCAATAAAAGAATAATCTAGATTGAGATCAAAGTGCATTAACTCACATACTGCAGATGATTTTATCTAATCTATCCTTGACAAATATGATTATATTGCTTAGTGATATCCAGGCATATTATTTCCGCCAGTGCGAAGACTCTGTCACTTTTCAATGCTGAAACACAATAAAGTAGTTTTGTTTTTCCTGACTGTGTTCAGTGATTGTCAGGAGGTCTGAAGGGGCGTGAGTTATCTCATCAAAGTTACTTCCTTATGCAATTATTAACCAACGTTAGAAATCTGAGTGGTTGCTCTTTCAGAAAAAAATTTGCATCGGGTTATTTACTGATAATGCAGCTCATGCTTTGTTTTAAATCACGTTTTCCAGATTGTGTACGTGTGTGTGTGTGTGTTTGGGTGTGTGTTTGTGTGTCCATACGTGTGTCTGTGTGGGTGGGTGTTTGTTGTACTAACAGTCACATTTTACCTTTCACGAACAGTGTCAAACTCATTTTTGTCACAGGGCACATTCTAGTTATGGTTTCCCTCAGAGGGCCGTTGTGACGTCCTTTAAGAATCTATACTAAGTAAATGTCATCTCATCTTATTATTACATACACTCAAAAACTTGATGGATGACTATTTTAGAGTTAGAGTTAAGGAAATTAGTTTGTTCAATTATTGTTCAATTTATCTTAAAAAAAAAAGGGTTTGGTAACAAAACTATGCTTGGAATATCACAACGTTTGGTACAGATTTTAGCAAGAAACATGATGTAGATAGATATGATTTGGTTTAGCGGACCACATAAATTAATTCCTCCCCCAGGCCTTGAGTTTGACAGTTATGTACAGTGCATGTACTGTATCTCAGTATTCCTTTGAGTTTCTATTTTTTAAACTTAAAATATAAAAGTCTCGATGCCTTGAGACTCAGGTAAAGACATTTTCTATAGCAAAGCACACATAAATATTGCACAGTGAAAATTGTGTAAAGGCTGGAAAACATATGAAAATGATTACTGTAACGTAACAGAGTTTTAAGAGCTCCCATTAAAAAAAGAAAAAAACAGGAAAACAATATCTTGGGCTAAGGATTAAACATTGACTCATATTCTCATGTATAAATGACATTGTAAAAACAGAGATGTCCTGTGTGAAATGATGCAAATAACACTTACCCTGTGTTCTGTGCTTGGAGAAACATTTCAAATAAGAAAGTATGCTTGTAGCATGTGTCCTTAAAGTTACATTAGTACAGTACAGTAAATTGAAACCACTTTGTAGAGCCCCTGTATTTTCCTTCTTGAAGATACGCTTAGTGGACGTTTGGTGTCAGAAAGTTCCTCTAAACTTAGGCCTACCGGGACTATGCAGTTCAGAGTACCCACCCTTTTTGGAGTTGTTAGACTCCTTAGACTTGTCCACATGTGCACTTGGCACCATGACACCTTAGGTCACCGTGCGTTGATCGACTTTGTGGTCGTGTCATCGGACTTGGACACTCGGGTGAAGAGAGGGGCGCAGCTGTCAACTGATCACCACCTGGTAGTGAGTTGGCTCCGATGGTGGGGGTAGATGCCGGTCCGACATGGCAGTCCCAAACATATTGTGAGGGTCTGCTGGGAACATCTGGCAGAATCCCCTGTCAGAAGGAGTTTCAACTCAACTTCACCCACGTCTCGGGAGAGGCGGGGGACAATGAGTCCGAGTGGACCATGTGCCGCGCCTCTATTGCCGAGGCGGCCGACCGGAGCTGTGGCCGTAAGGGAGTTGGTGCCTGTCGTGGCAGCAATCCGTGAACCCGTTGGTGGACACCAGCGGTGAGGGATGCCTTCAAGCTAAAGAAGGAGTCTTATCAGGCCTTTTTGGACTGTGGGACTCCTGAGGCAGCTGGGTACCGGCTGGCCAAGCGGAATGCGGCTTTTGTGGTCGCTGGGGCAAAAACTCGAGCGTGGGAGGAGTTCGATGATGCCATGGAAAATAACTTCCGGACGGCTTCAAGGAAATTCTGGTCCAACATCCGGCGTCTCAGGAGGGGGAAGCAGTGCACCATCAACACTGTGTATAGTGGGGATGGGGCGCTGCTGACCTCGACTCTGGAAGTTGTGAGTCAGTGGGGAGAATACTTTGAAGACCTCCTCAATTCCACTAACACGCCTTCCCATGAGGAAGCAGAGTCTGGGTTCTCTGAGCCTCTATCTCTGGGGTTGAGGTCACCGAGGTGGTTAAAAAGCTCCTCGGTGGCAAGGCGGATGAGATTCGCCCAGAGTTCCTAAAGGCTCTGGATGTTGAAGGGCTGTCCTGGTTGACACGGCTCTGCAACATTGTGTGGACATCGGGGACAGTGCCTCTGGATTGGCAGACTGGGGTGGTGGTCCCCCTTTTTAAGAAGGGGGACCGGAGGGTGTGTTCCAACTACAGGGGATTCACACTCCTCAGCCTCCCTGGTAAGGTCTATTCAGGGGTTCTGGAGAGGAGGGTCCGGCAGGAAGTTGAATCTCAGATTCAGGAGGAGCAGTGTGGTTTTCGTCCTGGCCGTGGAACAGTGGACAAGCTCGTCACCCTCGGCAGGGTCCTCGAGGGTGCGTGGTAGTTCACCCAACCAGTCTACATGTCTTTTGTGGACTTGGAGAAGGCGATCGACCGTGTCCCTTGGGGGGTCCTGTGCGGGGTGCTTCGGGAGTGTGGTGTACCCAACCCCCTGATACGGACTGTTCGGTCCCTGTATTACCAGAGTCAGAGTTTGGTCTGCATTCCTGGCAGTAAGTCGAACTTGTTTCCGGTGAGGGTTGGACTCCGTCAAGGCTGCCCTTTATCACCGATTCTGTTCATAACTTTTATGGACAGAATTTCTAGGCGCAGCCGAGGCGTAGAGGGGGTCCGGTTTGGTGGCCTCAGTATTGCATCTCTGCTTTTTGCAGATGATTTGGTTCTGTTGGCTTCATCAGGCCGTGATCTCCAACTCTCACTGCAGCGGTTTGCAGCCGAGTTTGAAGCAGCTGGGATGAAAATCAGCACCTCTAAATATGAGACCATGGTCCTCAGTCGGAAAAGGGTGCAGTGCCCAGGTCGGGGATGAGATCCTTCCCAAGTGGAGGAGTTCAAATATCTTGGGGTCTTGTTCACGAGTGAGGAAAGAATGGAACGAGAGCTCGACAGGCGTATCGGTGCAGCGTCTGCAGTGATGCGGACTTTGAATCGGTCCGTTGTGGTGAAGAAGGAGCTAAGCTAAAATGCGAAGCTCTCTATTTTCCGATCGATCTATGTTCCTACCCTCACCTACGGTCACGAGCTGTGGGTTTACTCACCCTTTACTCAGAAGTTGAGTAGTTTTTTCATCTACTTTTTATTTTACTCAAGTAATTTTTTGGAGGACTCCTTTTTCTTTTTACTTAAGTCACATTATTGTCAAGTAACAGTAACACTTACTTGAGTACAATATTTGGGTACGCTAAGCACCTCTGCTAACAAGCGAGTATCATAAAGGAAATTGTGGACACACCAAGGTAAACTTAAAAAGATAACCTGACCACTTATAATGGTGGTGGGGATAATGTATTTTCATGGAATCGCAGTTCAGTAAATTAAAAAAAAAAAAAAAAACATATCCAAGGATGATTTTAATCTTTATTATATCTGCTTCAAAAACAGGGGGCCTTTTATTGTCTTTTATTATCATGCATGACGATGCATTTGGACTGAACTCAGGGCTGAAAGTTCATTCAGCTGTCAGGACTGTTTTGTGTGTTCGTGTGTGTGTGTGCGTGTGTGTGTAAGTGTGCCTGTGTTGCAGATAGCAGACGTAAATCAGCTGATATCACACTGCTGTCTCATTTAAATGCAAAATATTTAATGCTGGACCAAACCTGTTCGTGTTGTGTTTCTAAACACTTTAAATACGTTTGAAGGTTAAGTGCTGAAAACAATGTAGTACTGAATTGTTGAGATTTAGCTCAAAACTCCTTTTCACCTAAAATTTCATTTTTAGGGGCGGGGCTAAAAACTAGCCGCATGACGAAAGCAGGCTGGGACGTATACTTTCTGGCACAAGTCCCCTCCCTCACTATATAGACACCAAGCGCCCTTATTCCATGCAGTGGCCATTCGCCGTAATTGCCACTTCCTTATCCATTATCATTATAACTTGACTCAGTTCTACCATTATAGAATGCAATTGGCCATCAAATTATGCCCACAACTCAAAAAAATACATCTTCCCTGAAGTGTAATGTGTTTTGTGTTCTTTGGGCTACAGTGTCTCTGCCATCAACCAAACTGATGATCCTTATTAGTTTTTTTGTTTTTGTTTTTCAAATATTCTCTCATTTTGAACTTGATGCCTGCAACACGTTCTAAAAAATGTGGGACGGGGGCAACAGAAGACTGGGAAAGTTGAGGAATGCTCAAAAAACACGTGTTTGGAAAATTCCACACGTGAACAGGTTAATTGGAAACAGGTAAGTGTCATGATAGGGTATAAAAGGAGTATCCACACAAGCCTCAATTGTTTACAAGCAAGGATAGGGGCAAGGTTCACCACTTTGTGAACACCTGCATGAGCAAATAGTCCAACAGTTTAGGAACAATGTTTCTCAAGATACAATTGCGAATTTAGGGATTTCATCATCTAGGGTCCATAAAATCATCAAAACATTCGGAGAATCTGGAGAAATCTCTGCACGTTAACCAGCAAGGCCGGAAATTGACATTGACTGCCTGTGACCTTCAATTCCTCAGGCAGCACTACATGAAAAACCGGCATCATTGTGTAAAGGATGTTGTTACCTGGGCTCAGGAACAATTCAGAAAAAATACAAAAAAACATTGTCAGTTAAAACATTTTGTCGCTGAGTTAAAACTCCACAATGCAAAACAAAAGGCATATATCAACAATACCCAGAAACGCCCCCGGCTTCTCTGGGCCCGAGCTCATCTGAGATGGACTGACGCAAAGTGGAAAAGTGTACTGTGTTCTGTGAAATCAGGGACGTCATGTCCTCCCGGCCAAAGAGGAAAAGGACCATCCAGATTGTTATCAGTTCAAAAGCCAGAATCTGCGAAGATATGGGGCTGTGTTAATGCCCATGACATAGGTAACTTGCACATCTGTGAAGGCACCATTAATGCTGAAAGGTTCATACATATTTTGAAGAAACATTTGTTGCCATCCAAGCAAAGTCTTTTTCAGGGACGTCCCATCTTACTTCAAGACAAGCCACATTCTGCACGTTACAACAGTGTGGCTTCGTAGTAAAAGAGTGCGGGTACTAGACTGGCCTGCCTGCAGTCCAGACCTGTCTCCCATTGAAAATGTGGTGCATTATGAAGCGCAAAATACCACAACGGAGACCCCGGACTGTTGAGCCACTGAAGTTGTACATCAAGCAAGAATGGGAAAGAATTCTACTTACAAAGCTTCACCAATTAGCGCTAAGGAGGATCGGTGTTGCCGACGTTGTAGCTCGTCATTTGTGTTCCATTTGCAGCCAAGTTATTTAATGGGCGTCCTCCCTTTTCAATACACAAATAAATCAAGTACATTATTTCAAATGAGTGTGTCATTGAAAGGAAAACCACATCCATAACCACACGATGAATGCATTTGAAGGAGTGGAAGGAGCATCAACCACAGATCTACCTCAGTTACTTTATTGTCACTCTGTGACGGCAAGAGTCACCCTACCGTTACTACAACCACACTTACCCGAACAACAACAGTATGTAAACCTCAATTTTTTACAAATTTTTTTTTTGTCTTCAAGAAGTGAAGAAACCTTTTGGAGTGGTTCATCTGGGTTAGCACTTGGCTTGGATTTTTGCCTTAACAGGGCGACTTGATGTGCTGTGACGGAGAGCCTCTGGTTCGGTGTTTGAGGTCGGCCAGTGCATTGCCCCTTCCTGCGGAGAAGTTGCTGTGGATGGAAAAAGTGTTTGATATAAAGCTTCCAAGCTTCTGTGTGCTCCGTGTGTTCAATCAATCAATCTTCAAATCACAAATAACAGATAAGTGTTTCACACATTTTTTTAATTTATTATACAAATCACAGATATATACTGTATATCACAATTACACTGTATATGTAATCTCAATTTATATACACAGAGCAGGTCTAGATGTTGGGTTTTCCACCATGCAGGTTGTGTAGTTTAATAATAATAATAATAATAATAATAATGATAAACCTTATTTGTCTGTTACATTTCCTACAAGAATTGCAGCTCAAAGTGCTTCACAGTGGAAGAAAGAACATCAGAAGGAGCATAAGATCATTAAAACATTTCAAAAGACATGAAAAAACCCTGCTCTCTCTGTGATTTCTGCTACATATTTGAAGATATTTTGCAGCCGATTTAATAATAAGCATAATAAAGCTGTAATAAAATGCAGAAATAATACGAAATATGTAAAACATAATCCGGCAGTACAGTCAATATTGCAATAGATACTACAGTGCATCTTTAAAAAAATCTATTAAAACATCTGATACAACAGCATAATATACTGCTGATAATAAAATATTGCATAATAGTGCAATATTATTATTATTAAAAAATCATTGAAATCTAGAGTAAACATATATGTTTTAGCCTACTTTGAAAATATCTTTTGAATTGGCTTCCCTAATATCTAAAGTCTTCTAGAGCTTAGGGGCAAAGGTAACAAAGGCTGCCTCCCCAGTTTCCCTTCAACCTCTGCTGGGGACCTCCATCAAACCAGGCTTGGAGGCTGAGATTTAATAAGGGAGTTGTCGATGCAATTTGGTCCCCCGTTCATCGAGTGCTTTTGTATACAAGGAGCAAGCCCTTGAAGTCAATTGTATATGTTACAGGAAGCCAATGAAGTACAGCTAAAACTGGACTGATGTGCGTTCTCTTGCTGGTTGGACTGTAGTTAGCAACCGAGCAGCAAAGAAACTAAATACTATCGCTGTTGCCTGACATTACCGTATACATCCACACATAAACAAATATCACACACAAGTTTTGCTTCTTTTGTTCTTATTATTTCTTTTTCTTTGTCTGATCCACGTGCGCTTCTGTCTCTACAGTGTCCACCACAAATTAAAATGACTATTGGTAGAAAATGATTCAAGGCCTGCGCTATCTCTCCAGCCTCATGAACTCCTAGCCTAGCCCAAAATTTTAGAACTGAAGATGTCGCTTGAATCAAAGGTAAAAGAGAACAGAAAAGAAACACAAGCCAGAGCAACAGCAGTTCACAACCTATTATGACAACAAAAACTTAAAGGAACGCTGCACCTTTTGTTTATGGGATGCAATTAAAAGAAAATTGGACAGGGAAGGGCAGAGGTAGTTAGCCAGGCAGTGTTACCAGCTTTTGGTAGGAGAGGCCATACAGTACCGAAACCCCTGTAGAAACTGAATGCGTGTGGAAGGGCAGTCTGGGAAGTTTCCAAAGTCAAGTGCTGCGTGTCGCCATAAAGGAGTGGCCCGGATAAATTACAGTAAATCCCACGTCAATTGCAATAAATCCCTTGGGGCGCCAGTCTGGAAATACATGCGAGTGAATCAACACAATGTGACATGTATGTTAGTCATGAGAAGTGTCCAGGAGTTGCTATGTAGGCACAATGAGGAAAGGCGGACACAGAAATACTCATGAATCACACGTACACACAGCATGACATGCAAGTTTGTCATCATACATGTCCTGTAATTACTCTGCAGGCACAACGAGGAAAGGTATAATTGACTAAAGCAATTCATGTAAGAATATTTGTATATACTGTTTGATAAATGTATTTTGTTCTTTATAGGTGTGAATGATGTCATTTGTGTGTGTTTATTGTGCGTATTGTGTCTCTTTTAACTTTTCCTCTCTCTTCTTAATTTTCTTTCTTACCTGGCACAGGGACTATTTAATTTAATTCTTGATGTCACAAAATTCATTTGAAAACACCATGAATGTCACCTTTGATTCCGTTGTAACCATGAACAAGTGTAATTAAATTCATTTTAAAAGTGAATACAGCCCAAACAAAACAAAAACTCTGCAAAATGATTTTCAATACAGTTGCTAGTTACCTGTTGAAAATGTAGTCAGTAACATAATCCAAGTGCCACAATATTTTAGTAGTGCAATTTTTCGATTATTACAACACCAAATATGACAAAATAAATGTAATATATATAAAATATATACTGCATTGATATGTATTTTCTGTCTTGTTCTGGAAATGCTTAATATGCATGTTTTTGGAATGTGGGAGCGGGAGGAACACAGAGTCCCTCGGATTCAAATCCAAAACCGGAGAACTGTGAGACAGACGTGTTAACTTCTTGCTGCCTAACATCATAACAAAGTTTTTAAAACCTATCCTTATGACTCAGTGTGTGTGTTATACCGAGTGAAATGAAAAAAACAAAATGGGACTAACTAAATTTATGAAGGCAACATTTGCAGTTAGAAGTAATTTAACCCGGCGGCACGCTGGACGACTGGTTTGAGCGTCTGCCTCACAGTTCTGAGGACCGGGGTTCAATCCCCGGCCCCGCCTGTGTGGAGTTTGCATGTTCTCCCCGTGCTTGCGTACTCCAGTTTCCTCCCACATCCCAAAAACATGCATTAATTGGAGACTCTAAATTGCCCGTAGGCATGACTGTGAGTGCGAATGGTTGTTTGTTTCGATGTGCCCTGCGATTGGCTGGCAACCAGTTCAGGGTGTACCCTGCCTCCTGCCCGATGACAGCTGGGATAGGCTCCAGCACGCCCGCGACCCTAGTGAGGAGAAGCGGCTCAGAAAATGGATGGATGGATGAAATGGAATGCAGGAATAGGTTTTTCTTTTTTTTCTTTTTTTTGTATTCTGAGCACGAATTTCCATTACATGTATTCGTGTACTCCCCAAGACTGGGCATATTCAAACTAAAATATTAAATAAATGACCAAAACAAAGTATCGCCAATTTAATGTGAAGCCACACACTCAGCCCCACACCAAGCCATACGCACAAAGACTTAATCACTTCCCTGAAACTCGAAAAGACATCTACACGACTATTGTACCTACTAAAAAGAAAACTATGCAAATGTTTCCTCCATTGTAGCTCATCTGGCCTCGCTCCACACAGATCCGCCTCAGTGACTTCATTGACTTCATCTATCTAATCTATCTATCTATCTAATCTATCTATCTATCTATCTATCTATCTATCTATCTATCTATCTATCTATCTATCTATCTATCTATCTATCTATCTATCTATCTATCTATCTATCTATCTATCTACCTACCTATCTATCTATCTCTTTTCACATAGACATTATGGCGTGTATAGAGGTTTGACAGAAAAAAAGAATTAATTTTGGTATAAGGCTGTAACATAACAAAATCTGTAAGGAAGTAAAATGCTGTTAATATTTTCCAGTAGCATGTTGTACATTAGTGGTGATATTGTACAATTATCTCTTCAAATGTGCCATAGCATATCGATTGGTACTCACTGGCTTAAAGGAGATGATGCAAAGTAACACTGGCCTTCATCCCATACAGTAGCCCACCCAGCTTCTTGTTGCTAGGCGGACAAGGCTGTTTAAAAACATGTGATGACTGCAAGTACCACCGAATTATATCCCAGTGGTGACCTGTGGTGTGTTTAGTTCTCTTCAAAGTGACTAAATTAATTGATTAATTACAGCCTGGAAACTTTAAAAAGCAAAGTCGCTCGACAAGACCCGCCTATTAGAAACCAATTACTGTACCTTTATGAAAAAAAAGAAAAATAATTGAATGACTCAAGTACACAAGGGCCCCACCCTAACAGGGGCAGGACAAAGGTGCGACTAGTCCCCCATTAACGGTTGTAAGGCAACAGATCAGACACGGCAGAGGGACTGACACCAACGCGAGAGCCCTCCAAGTGCAAACTTTATTGAGCGTGGTGAGTGCTTTCTACATCTTGAGGCATTTCAATGGAACACATCACGCATGTGTCACTGATGGTGTAGTGGTACACTCGCCTGACTTTGGTGCAGGCAGCGTGGGTTCAGTTCCCACTCAGTGACGGTGTGAATGTGAGTGCGAATGGTTGTCCGTGTCTATATGTGCCCTGCGACTGACTGGCGACCAGTTCAGGGTGTAGTCCGCCTTTCGCCCGAAGTCAGCTGGGATAGGCTCCAGCGTCCCGCGACCCTAACCAGGATAAGCGGTGTTGAAAATGGATGGATGGACATTACGCATGTTGGACGTATTTGGTGTTACACTTTGAATGAATGAATGAAAAAGATTGATTTGAACTTGGTTCAAAGTGGACATTGCTTCATTCCCTTTAGGTTGTTTGTCTGATGGGATTGTAGAGTTTGGTGGACACTGAAGACTTGACGTGAGAACGATGCAGAAAAGTTTCTGGAGAGTTGGCAGAGAAAAAGGTTTTAAACATTTTGAGTTGGCAAAGATTCCTTCAATGCTCAACAATTCCAATGCATCGCACTTCATCCTTCAGCTCCTTTTTCTTTCTAAACTTAGGTCCGCGTTAGGCGTCAGTTACATCTGAGACGTTGCGATGCTGCTCACCTGCGATTCAAATGTAGAATCACAGCAGAACTAGCTGCCGACAGTCGGCCACTTAAAAGGACGAATTGCACATTACGCAACAGTTCAGTCGCGTTCGGCCATGTCACTCAGTGTGCCGCAGCCCTAAGGTTAATTAAAAACTATAAATTGATCAAATTATCCATGCTCCTCCACAATAATGAGCAAGAATAAAATACTGTAACATAGTGGGGTTAAGTATTCATCAAAAATGAGGAAGAGGTTTTTATTCCTAAAAGTATACCTGTATTTGTTATTGTAAGCCACTGCAAAATTATGCACAGCTCAACCAGTAACACTGTGCTTGAATATGGGAAAATAAAAATGTACTCAAATAATGATTACATTTAAATTTATTCAACAGGAATTGTTGAAAAAAAATTTATTCCAAAAAAACCCCAAATATTTCTTAAAAATTAATGCAAATGTATTGTACTGTATTTAAAAGTTGAATACAACTCAACTGTATTTGAAAAGTACAAAATATTGAAGAAACAGTGAAACACATGAAAATAGTCAAATGTGGAGAGCTGACTCAAAATGAAATAGTCCGCATTAAAGCACTTCATGATGCTTGGATGGTCTCTGTGACATAAACAACAGGTGGTCGAATAAATTTGTGAATCACTGCACATTGTTCTCATACTTGTTCAAATAAACACCGATCGCGATCATGTAAGTGCATTCAGTTGTAATTTCGATTTTTTATCAAATGCAAGATTAATATCACTTTTGGTAAGATATTTTGGATTGTAGCGGACATGCCACGCAAAAGATGGCACCTGGCACCCCAGCCTCGCACGACCGCCGCTCCCCGCCGAGGTAGACGTTAACTCCAGAGTAACACGCGGACTCTAAACGGATTAACACAATAAACTATAATAAGACACAGACATTTGCTTTGCCATGCCGACGCTAAGTGAATCACGTCTGCCTGGGTGAGCGTGGAACAAAGCAGGGTGGGAAAATGGTCTCGTTATCTTAAACCCAATAATTAATATTTGATTCCACTGGTTTTAAACCACAAAATAATCCTACAATGAAAAAAATAACGCCAAAAGGCAATCCAGCCCCTCGGTGTTCGTGAAGGTGGTAGAAAAGGAGTGGGGGTAACCACCCCCCCCCCCCCCCTTTTTGACCCGCTCTGGCCATAAAAGGGGCCGGAGCTGGGAGAAGTTGAAAAGTTTTTGGAGTCTTGGTGCAGAAGTCTTTTTGATCACCCCGACCAACTCGCCGACAACCTCGCCAGGCAGGACGCCCACCTCACCCGAGGTGGCAAGGACACATCAGATGATCCCCGGCTGCAGCTTCCTGCAAGCGCTCCAAGCCACCCTGCTTGGGGGCCCGAACTCAGTCTGAAAGAATGGAGGCGGACGCAACGCGCCCGCTCCGAACGTCACCCGAGAGACGTCCTGCCTGAGAACATGTTGGCCTCCGGCTGCTCCTGTTTTTCCATTCCTCCCTCCAGTGGAATCCACCTGTGACCGGTGTGGACCAGGCCGGCCAACATTGCGGTCTACTAAAAGTACGGATTAGTGCATATTTGGGTTTATATTAACGAGACCAGGAGTCCTCAGCTATATGCATTCACTACACACCCATTCTGCTCATCTCACGTCACAAATCCCTTCCTTCGCCAATGTTCGTAGATATCTTGTTTGTTTTGTGTTTGTCTGTGTTTTATCTTGTAGAAACCTCTTTTTATGATTAAATTTTCGATAAAATTCACCACGCGCATTGATTATGTGTGTGTTTGGGCTCGGAACGAAACCTCTAGAAAGTCTAGAACTCAAAGTTCCTAGAATGTAGCCACCTTCCGATAAGAGACTGATTATAAAGGTTTGTTGTCATTTCGCCTCAAGTTAAACTTGTAAAAATATGACGTGGTGCCCCTCATATCAATCAAATATCTTGATTTATAACGCTGTAATGTAAAATTACAATAACCCGGAAGTGACGCAGGCGCCGCTTCCAACTCATCATGTCCTTCTAAATTACGCACAATTTGATGTCCCCCAATAAACGCTATAGGATTGATGAACTAATAAGGGTTAAATTATCCATCGTTATTAAAACATTGTGAACTAAATTGGGCTGGTCGGACCCATGAAACGCCAGGGCTGAAAATGTGTCCCACTCCGGCCCTCTCGTGGACAGTGACTAAGGGTTGGCAGACCAGTGTGGCTGTCTTTCCTTTTAAGAAGAGGGGTCGGAGGCCTCTGTGGTAAGGTTTATTTGGGGGTTATGGAGGAGGGTCCAACAGGAAGTCAAACTGCAGATTTAGGAGCAGAAATGTGGTTTTCGTCCTGGCCGTAGCAGCTAAGCTCCAGACCCTCAGCAGGGTTTTAAAGGGTGCGTGGGAGGTCGTACAACGATTTTACATATACTTTGTGGACTTGGATAAGGTGTTGACCATGTCCCTCAATTCAAACTGATGAGAAAATAACTGTTGCAATTTGTCTCAGGGCAAAGCATTGAACCCAGGCCTCGACAACGTCCGAGCAAACAGATCTGTTTACGTTCACCTGATGTAATTTCCCGAGATGTACAGTACATGTAATGTTCTTTTTCATTGCCTTATAGGACATAATATGCCACAATGATCACTCTCAAGCTGTTCACTGCTCTCTTTCTGCTGGCTGGTAAGTCATCACAGTATCAACCAGCTCGTATAGTTAGTCGGTGAGTGAAAGGTGATTATATAACAACGAAATTAACGATCTGACAGGAACCAGCAGTGGACCTATTAAGGTAAAACGCCAACTGCCACATGGGTCATCACGTCTACATCCCGGACTATCACAGGCAAAACCAAGAACTCCACCTGGCCCACCGAGACCGCCACCTGATCCACCAGGAACACCACCAGGACCACCTGCAACCCCTGTTACTCCAGATGACAACAACCCACCTGGGCCACCACCTGGGCCACCACCTGGGCCACCTGGATCCCCTGTAACACCAGATAACAACAACCCACCTGGACGACCACCTGGGCCACCACCTTGTTCACCAAGACCTCCACCTGGCCGACCGAGACCGCCACCTGATCCACCAGGAACACCACCAGGACCACCTGCAACAACTGTTACTCCAGATGACAACAACCCATCTGGGCCAACACCTGGGCCACCACCTGGGCCACCTGGATCCCCTGCAACACCAGATAACAACAACCCACCTGGAGCACCACCTGGCCCACCACCTGGGCCACCACCTGGGAACCCATCTGGGCCACCACCTGGGACACCAAGACCTCCACCTGGCCCACCGAGACCGGCACCTGATCCACCAGGACCACCTGCAACCCCTGTTACTTCAGATGGCAACAACCCACCTGGGCCAACACCTGGGCCACCTGGATCCCCTGTAACACCAGATAACAACAACCCACCTGGAGCACCACCTGGGCCACCACCTGGGAACCCATCTGGGCCACCACCTGGGACACCAAGACCTCCACCTGGCCCACCGAGACCGGCACCTGATCCACCAGGACCACCTGCAACCCCTGTTACTTCAGATGGCAACAACCCACCTGGACCACCACCTGGGCCACCACCTAGTTCACCAAGACCTCCACCTGGCCGACCGAGGCCGCCACCTGATCCACCAGGAACACCACCAGGACCACCTGCAACACCTGTTACTCAAGATGACAACAACCCACCTGGGCCACCACCTGGGCCACCTGCAACCCCTGTAACACCAGATGACAACAACCCACCTGGGCCAACACCTGGGCCACCACCTGGGCCACCTGGATCCCCTGTAACACCAGATAACAACAACCCACCTGGACCACCACCTGGGCCACCACCTAGTTCACCAAGACCTCCACCTGGCCGACCGAGGCCGCCACCTGATCCACCAGGAACACCACCAGGACCACCTGCAACACCTGTTACTCCAGATGACAACAACCCACCTGGGCCAACACCTGGGCCACCACCTGGGAACCCATCTCGGCCACCACCTGGGACACCAAGACCTCCACCTGGCCCACCGAGACCGCCACCTGATCCACCAGGAACACCACCAGGACCACCTGCCACACCTGTTACTCCAGATGAGAACAACCCACCTGGGCCAACACCTGGGCCACCTGGATCCCCTGTAACACCAGATAACAACAACCCACCTGGACCACCACCTGGGCCACCACCTAGTTCACCAAGACCTCCACCTGGCCGACCGAGACCGCCACCTGATCCACCAGGAACACCACCAGGACCACCTGCAACACCTGTTACTCCAGATGACAACAACCCACCTGGGCCAACACCTGGGCCACCACCTGGGCCACCTGCAACCCCTGTAACACCAGATGACAACAACCCACCTGGGCCAACACCTGGGCCACCACCTGGGAACCCATCTGGGCCACCACCTGGGAAACCAAGACCTCCACCTGGCCGACCGAGGCCACCACCTGATCCACCAGGAACACCACCAGGACCACCTGCAACCCCTGTTACTCCAGATGACAACAACCAACCTGGGCCAACATCTGGGCCACCTGGATCCCCTGTAACACCAGATAACAACAACCCACCTGGACCACCACCTGGGCCACCACCTAGTTCACCAAGACCTCCACCTGGCCGACCGAGGCCGCCACCTGATCCACCAGGAACACCACCAGGACCACCTGCAACACCTGTTACTCCAGATGACAACAACCCACCTAGGCCAACACCTGGGCCACCACCTGGGAACCCATCTGGGCCACCACCTGGGACACCAAGACCTCCACCTGGCCCACCGAGACCGCCACCTGATCCACCAGGAACACCACCAGGACCACCTGCCACACCTGTTACTCCAGATGACAACAACCCACCTGGGCCAACACCTGGGCCACCACCTGGGCCACCTGGATCCCCTGTAACACCAGATAACAACAACCCACCTGGACCACCACCTGGGCCACCACCTAGTTCACCAAGACCTCCACCTGGCCGACCGAGACCGCCACCTGATCCACCAGGAACACCACCAGGACCACCTGCAACACCTGTTACTCCAGATGACAACAACCCACCTGGGCCAACACCTGGGCCACCACCTGGGAACCCATCTGGGCCACCACCTGGGAAACCAAGACCTCCACCTAGCCGACCGAGGCCGCCACCTGATCCACCAGGAACACCACCAGGACCACCTGCAACCCCTGTTACTCCAGATGACAACAACCCACCTGGGCCAACACCTGGGCCACCTGGATCCGCTGTAACACCAGATAACAACAACCCACCTGGACTACAACCTGGGCCACCACCTAGTTCACCAAGACCTCCACCTGGCCGACCGAGGCCGCCACCTGATCCACCAGGAACACCACCAGGACCACCTGCAACACCTGTTACTCCAGATGACAACAACCCACCTAGGCCAACACCTGGGCCACCACCTGGGAACCCATCTGGGCCACCACCTGGGACACCAAGACCTCCACCTGGCCCACCGAGACCGCCACCTGATCCACCAGGAACACCACCAGGACCACCTGCCACACCTGTTACTCCAGATGACAACAACCCACCTGGGCCAACACCTGGGCCACCACCTGGGCCACCTGGATCCCCTGTAACACCAGATAACAACAACCCACCTGGACCACCACCTGGGCCACCACCTAGTTCACCAAGACCTCCACCTGGCCGACCGAGACCGCCACCTGATCCACCAGGAACACCACCAGGACCACCTGCAACACCTGTTACTCCAGATGACAACAACCCACTTGGGCCAACACCTGGGCCACCACCTGGGAACCCATCTGGGCCACCACCTGGGAAACCAAGACCTCCACCTAGCCGACCGAGGCCGCCACCTGATCCACCAGGAACACCACCAGGACAACCTGCAACCCCTGTTACTCCAGATGACAACAACCCACCTGGGCCAACACCTGGGCCACCTGGATCCCCTGTAACACCAGATAACAACAACCCACCTGGACTACCACCTGGGCCACCACCTAGTTCACCAAGACCTCCACCTGGCCGACCGAGGCCGCCACCTGATCCACCAGGAACACCACCAGGACCACCTGCAACACCTGTTACTCCAGATGACAACAACCCACCTGGGCCACCACCTGGGCCACCTGCAACCCCTGTAACACCAGATGACAACAACCCACCTGGGCCAACACCTGGGCCACCACCTGGGAACCCATCTGGGCCACCACCTGGGACAACAAGACCTCCACCTGGCCCACCGAGACCGCCACCTGATCCACCAGGAACACCACCAGGACCACCTGCCACACCTGTTACTCCAGATGACAACAACCCACCTGGGCCAACACCTGGGCCACCACCTGGGCCACCTGGATCCCCTGTAACACCAGATAACAACAACCCACCTGGACCACCACCTGGGCCACCACCTAGTTCACCAAGACCTCCACCTGGCCGACCGAGACCGCCACCTGATCCACCAGGAACACCACCAGGACCACCTGCAACACCTGTTACTCCAGATGACAACAACCCACCTGGGCCAACACCTGGGCCACCACCTGGGCCACCTGCAACCCCTGTAACACCAGATGACAACAACCCACCTGGGCCAACACCTGGGCCACCACCTGGGAACCCATCTGGGCCACCACCTGGGAAACCAAGACCTCCACCTGGCCGACCGAGGCCGCCACCTTATCCACCAGGAACACCACCAGGACCACCTGCAACCCCTGTTACTCCAGATGACAACAACCCACCTGGGCCAACACCTGGGCCACCTGGATCCCCTGTAACACCAGATAACAACAACCCACCTGGACCACCACCTGGGCCACCACCTAGTTCACCAAGACCTCCACCTGGCCGACCGAGGCCGCCACCTGATCCACCAGGAACACCACCAGGACCACCTGCAACACCTGTTACTCCAGATGACAACAACCCACCTGGGCCAACACCTGGGCCACCACCTGGGAACCCATCTGGGCCACCACCTGGGACATCAAGACCTCCACCTGGCCCACCGAGACCGGCACCTGATCCACCAGGAACACCACCAGGACCACCTACCACACCTGTTACTCCAGATGACAACAACCCACCTGGGCCAACACCTGGGCCACCACCTGGGCCACCTGGATCCCCTGTAACACCAGATAACAACAACCCACCTGGACCACCACCTGGGCCACCACCTAGTTCACCAAGACCTCCACCTGGCCGACCGAGGCCGCCACCTGATCCACCAGGAACACCACCAGGACCACCTGCAACACCTGTTACTCCAGATGACAACAACCCACCTAGGCCAACACCTGGGCCACCACCTGGGCCACCTGCAACCCCTGTAACACCAGATGACAACAACCCACCTGGGCCAACACCTGGGCCACCACCTGGGAACCCATCTGGGCCACCACCTGGGAAACCAAGACCTCCACCTGGCCGACCGAGGCCGCCACCTGATCCACCAGGAACACCACCAGGACCACCTGCCACACCTGTTACTCCAGATGAGAACAACCCACCTGGGCCAACACCTGGGCCACCTGGATCCCCTGTAACACCAGATAACAACAACCCACCTGGACCACCACCTGGACCACCACCTGGGAACCCACCTGGACCACCACCTGGGCCACCACCTAGTTCACCAAGACCTCCACCTGGCCGACCGAGACCGCCACCTGATCCACCAGGAACACCACCAGGACCACCTGCAACCCCTGTTACTCCAGATGACAACAACCCACCTGGGCCAACAGCTGGGCCACCTGGATCCCCTGTAACACCAGATAACAACAACCCACCTGGACCACCACCTGGGCCACCACCTAGTTCACCAAGACCTCCACCTGGCCGACCGAGGCCGCCACCTGATCCACCAGGAACACCACCAGGACCACCTGCAACACCTGTTACTCCAGATGACAACAACCCACCTGGGCCAACACCTGGGCCACCACCTGGGAACCCATCTCGGCCACCACCTGGGACACCAAGACCTCCACCTGGCCCACCGAGACCGCCACCTGATCCACCAGGAACACCACCAGGACCACCTGCCACACCTGTTACTCCAGATGAGAACAACCCACCTGGGCCAACACCTGGGCCACCTGGATCCCCTGTAACACCAGATAACAACAACCCACCTGGACCACCACCTGGGCCACCACCTAGTTCACCAAGACCTCCACCTGGCCGACCGAGACCGCCACCTGATCCACCAGGAACACCACCAGGACCACCTGCAACACCTGTTACTCCAGATGACAACAACCCACCTGGGCCAACACCTGGGCCACCACCTGGGCCACCTGCAACCCCTGTAACACCAGATGACAACAACCCACCTGGGCCAACACCTGGGCCACCACCTGGGAACCCATCTGGGCCACCACCTGGGAAACCAAGACCTCCACCTGGCCGACCGAGGCCACCACCTGATCCACCAGGAACACCACCAGGACCACCTGCAACCCCTGTTACTCCAGATGACAACAACCAACCTGGGCCAACATCTGGGCCACCTGGATCCCCTGTAACACCAGATAACAACAACCCACCTGGACCACCACCTGGGCCACCACCTAGTTCACCAAGACCTCCACCTGGCCGACCGAGGCCGCCACCTGATCCACCAGGAACACCACCAGGACCACCTGCAACACCTGTTACTCCAGATGACAACAACCCACCTAGGCCAACACCTGGGCCACCACCTGGGAACCCATCTGGGCCACCACCTGGGACACCAAGACCTCCACCTGGCCCACCGAGACCGCCACCTGATCCACCAGGAACACCACCAGGACCACCTGCCACACCTGTTACTCCAGATGACAACAACCCACCTGGGCCAACACCTGGGCCACCACCTGGGCCACCTGGATCCCCTGTAACACCAGATAACAACAACCCACCTGGACCACCACCTGGGCCACCACCTAGTTCACCAAGACCTCCACCTGGCCGACCGAGACCGCCACCTGATCCACCAGGAACACCACCAGGACCACCTGCAACACCTGTTACTCCAGATGACAACAACCCACCTGGGCCAACACCTGGGCCACCACCTGGGAACCCATCTGGGCCACCACCTGGGAAACCAAGACCTCCACCTAGCCGACCGAGGCCGCCACCTGATCCACCAGGAACACCACCAGGACCACCTGCAACCCCTGTTACTCCAGATGACAACAACCCACCTGGGCCAACACCTGGGCCACCTGGATCCCCTGTAACACCAGATAACAACAACCCACCTGGACCACCACCTGGGCCACCACCTAGTTCACCAAGACCTCCACCTGGCCGACCGAGGCCGCCACCTGATCCACCAGGAACACCACCAGGACCACCTGCAACACCTGTTACTCCAGATGACAACAACCCACCTGGGCCAACACCTGGGCCACCACCTGGGAACCCATCTGGGCCACCACCTGGGACATCAAGACCTCCACCTGGCCCACCGAGACCGGCACCTGATCCACCAGGAACACCACCAGGACCACCTGCCACACCTGTTACTCCAGATGACAACAACCCACCTGGGCCAACACCTGGGCCACCACCTGGGCCACCTGGATCCCCTGTAACACCAGATAACAACAACCCACCTGGACCACCACCTGGGCCACCACCTAGTTCACCAAGACCTCCACCTGGCCGACCGAGGCCGCCACCTGATCCACCAGGAACACCACCAGGACCACCTGCAACACCTGTTACTCCAGATGACAACAACCCACCTGGGCCAACACCTGGGCCACCACCTGGGAACCCATCTGGGCCACCACCTGGGACACCAAGACCTCCACCTGGCCCACCGAGACCGCCACCTGATCCACCAGGAACACCACCAGGACCACCCGCCACACCTGTTACTCCAGATGACAACAACCCACCTGGGCCAACACCTGGGCCACCACCTGGGCCACCTGGATCCCCTGTAACACCAGATAACAACAACCCACCTGGGCCAACACCTGGGCCACCACCTGGGAACCCATCTGGGCCACCACCTGGGAAACCAAGACCTCCACCTGGCCCACCGAGACCGCCACCTGATCCACCAGGAACACCACCAGGACCACCTGCAACCCCTGTTACTCCAGATGACAACAACCCACCTGGGCCACCACCTGGGAACCCATGGCCAACACCTGTGCCACCAAGGCCTCCACCTGGGCCACCTAGAACCTCTGTTACTCCACATGACTGCAAACCACCTGGGCCACCACCTAGTTCACCCAGATCTCCACATGGGCCACCTGGACCACCACATGATCCACCAGGGCCAACACCTGGACCACCTGGAACCCCTGTTACTCCAGATGACTAGAACTCCCGTACAACCAGCAGGGCCTCCTGTTACTCCAGACAAAGACTCTCTGACAAAATGTTTTTAACTTGGACCGCCTCCTAGACCGTCCAGGCTGCTGCCTGGACCACCCGGATACCCTGGATTACCACTTGGGTCACCACCTGTACCACCTGGGCTACTACTGGGACCACCCTTTACTCCAGATGAAAACAACCAACCTTGACTACCACCTCGGCCACCCAGGCCACCACAAAACACCCCTTGACTGCTAATGAAAACTTCCCACCAGGAACCATCACTTAGAGCTGCACCGTATGCTTAGTTTCCGACATATTGTATGTCAAGCTTCTATTAAAACTTTTCTGTCCCTTATTTTTCCCGTCTGTCAGCAATCATTTAGTTGTAAATCCTAAATGTCATCATGTAGCCATTGAAGCGTAAATGCTCGCTTTCCATTCTTATAACCTAGGTTCAATTCCCGGGAAGCGTCTCCAGCCTTTGGGATCAAGACCTCTTCTCTATTTTGTGTGTTTGTTGAGTTAATGTATGTGTTACAGCAGTACACTGATCAAGTGGTTAGCAAGTCTGCCTCACAGTTTTGGGCTTTAGGGTTTTAATCTATATTACACTATATATGTACAATGATGAAAATTCTTCTTAAAATACTCAGAAACACTCGTTCCTGTTGGACTTCTTTGCTTGAATAAAAATCATGGACGCTCTCACCGTCTGTGGCCATTTTTTCACACATTTGCAACTCGCCTCTGAATGTGACCACGACTCCGATGTTCTGTCCTTCATTTTCTTTTCCTTTGGGCTTGTTTATCAGTTTATTTTTGAAAGGGGACAATGCAATTTCATAAAACACATGAAGTACACATGGTTAAAAAAGCCAGAATTAGCCAGAAGGCTAGTTTTCATCTGTAGTCCCCTGGCCATGATTTAAAAAAGCAGTCAAATACATCTACAAGACAATATAATACAGGATACATAATCAAACTATACTATTAAGAGAGGCTTGTCTTGATTGGGGTCGCCAAAGTGCATTGTCGTTTTCCATGTAAGCCCTTACCATCCTCCTGCCAATATTCTCACTAGCTGTCCTCTGGATGTGTCCAAGCCATAGTCAACTCTGAATTTTTCTCTTCTATATTTAACCTTGGCTGTCCCTCTGATGAGAACATTTGTAATCCTATCCAACCTTGTCACTTCTCAAGAGAACCCCAACATCTGCATTTATGCCAGAATCCGCTCCGCTTCCCTTCATCTCCTCAGTCCCACTGTACATCATGGCTGGCCTCACCACTGACTGATACTGTCAACCTTCCCCTTCATCCTAGTTTGGATCTGTTTCTTCACCTCTCACCATTGTGTTGGACGGTTGCCCCTATGTATTTTCATGAATGAATGTTTGAATTTTTTATTTTTCGGTCATTCTTGGAATAAATCACAAAGCAAGTTGTGTAAATTTACAAAAAGGGAGGGAAAAAACTACCTTGTACAACATATCCAACCAGTTCGCACAACTCTACAAAAACCATTGACTGAAAAATAGGAGTAGGCTGAAGCACAATGCCTATTTTTGTCTGTCTATCTTTCACAGTTCTCAAAAAAACGAGGTCTGCACCAAAAGAAAGACACCCTGAATTATTTTACTTTTTGAGGAATTTTAAAATCTATCTTTAGAACAACATAATTTCAAGTAATTACTTAGGCTCTCGGCGGCACGGTGGTCAACTGGTTAGAGCGTCTGCCTCGCAGTTCTGAGGACCCGGGTTCAATCCCCGGCCCTGCCTGTGTGGAGTTTGCATGTTCTCCCCATGCCTGTGTGGGTGTTGGATTTATCTTACCCAACATTATAAAAAATAGACACAAAAGGAATGAAGACACTGGTTTTTTTTTCTCATGAGGAGGGCGTATGGGAGATTGTTCAGATCACAACCTCTCAACACGCTCTAAACAATCTCTCCCGTCGCTCCTGCATTTATTTGAAAATAGGAGGGTTTTTCCCAGACATAATGTTCTAAACAATAAGACACTTGTGTTGTGTCTTATTGTTTAGAGGGAGAGATTGTTTAAAGCGTGTTGAGAGGCTGTGATCTGAACAATCTCCCATACGCCCTCCTCATGAGAAAAAGAAACCAGTGTCTTCATTCCTTTTGTGTCTATTTTTTATAATGTTGGGTAAGATAAATCCAACAGTCGGTTAATTGACAACCCTAAATTGCCCGTAAGTCTGCATGTGAGTGCGAATGGTTGTTTGTTTGTATGTGCCCTGCGATTGGCTGGCAACCAGTTCAGGGTGTACCCCGCCTCCTGCCCGATGATAGTTGGGATAGGCTCCAGCACGCCGGCGACCCTAGTGAGGAGAAGCGGCTCAGAAAATGGATGGATGGATACTTAGGCTCTTCCACAGTTTAACTCCGAAAACTGAAACACATCTTGATGTTATTATTAGTTTTCACTTCGCATGTTTTAAAAATACATAACCCTCTTAAATTATGCTTCCCTTCCTTTAATATTAAAACATATATATTGTATACAATCTGGAAGGCTTTCACTCTTATTTCTCATGTTTTCATATACATAATCTCAGTAAATCCTAAATTATAAGACTTTATGAATAAGGGGTTAGTCATATCAAGGTAAACTGCTTTGTTTATTATTCTAACAGCTCTTTTCTGTCATTTCGGTCTGTCGTCGTGAAGAACCCGGCTGGCCTGGAAACACCTCGGGATCCCCTCAGAAGAGCTGGACCAAGTGGCTAGGGAAAGGAAACTCTCGGCTAAACTGTTCAAGCCCCACCCCTCCAAAAAAAAAAAATCAACACCACTAGCACTGTATTGAATAAAAAATTGAGAGATTGTACAGAAATAAACTTGTTTCGTGAAGTGTATGTACCCCAAACCAGGTCATGCAACTTTTGAGCGGATAATAATTTTATTTAACCAAGGACACATGAGCCCTTGAATAAACACAGATGGTGTTTAGAGTTGCACACGCAAGAAGCTCTAGCGATGCAGGCAATTGTAAACATACGGCACTTTTATAGCGCTTTTATGCGAAAGGCTTTAAAACGCTTTAGTGTCTGCAATTGACGGCACTGGCCTAACCCCCTGTGAGCAAATGGGATTCATTGGCCTGCTTACCAACCATATAGCCCCTCCTACACTGCCTATAAATGCTTTTCATTTCCATTTCCAGTCTTCTGTACAGGAGGGACAAAGTCAACCCGGAAATGATTTACCTTCTGAAGACAAATCTGAGCCTTAACAGTCGTCCCTAGACAGAGGTGTGAAGGTTACCACCTGCCTCACTTCTCCCACTTGTCACTGTCTGACAAATAATTTACCCACGTCCCCAAAAGCTGGCGCCAATGACATGGCGGCATCTAATTATCCGAGGGCGGGGTCCCACGTCACCGTGTGAAAGCATGCAATCGCAGCAGTATCCTGGTTCACTGGGTTCTGTTTAAAAATAAAAAGTGGATAAATGCATAATCTTCAGTGAGGGCGGATACGCCACTTTTGCAGACAAAAGGTGCAACCACGTAAGCAGTTTACACACACACACATGTGTCCGCACACGATTGGGCTTTATTTCAATATTTTCCATCCCTTGCGATCAAAGTCAGCAAAGGCCCGATTCTCAGGTGTCCCCGACAGATTATGCTGACCAATTATCCTATGGTGTGGGATGTTTTTTCTCTTCCTGGACTGGAAGGCCCAACAATAACAAATATTAAACCTGTTCAATAATCCATATTGCAATTTCTTAAGTGTGTGGTCAGCAACTGGGACTCAGTGATTGTGTCGTGAAAAAGAACCATAGCCGATTAGGAAGTGACCTAAAGCTGAATCAGTTATTGGACATAAACAGAGAAGCAACGGGTTGCATCAGGAGCAAAAGTAACCACACTCTGTACTTAAGTAGAATTACAGATTTGACTCCTTTAAGTAAAAGTAAACAGAATTACAGACTCTGAAATGTACTTACTAAATCCAAAAGTAAGTAAAAATGAAATTTTTACTGTCAATACAATACTTTTAATGAACTCAATTACAAAAAAAGCTTCTTTTTTTTTAAACTGTAAGAGTTAGCTAGTGTTAGCTCAGGTTTTTATGCTATCAAAACATAGGTTCCCATAGCTTTGCTAAGGCTACATTTACACTATACATATTCCCAAGCAGCTCCGTTTCCGGCCACGGTGGACAAAACAGGGGCACAGGATGGGTAAGGGTGACAGGTATGTTTTGTATTGCCGGTATGTAATGGATCGTGTCAAAACTTGGAGGCTGTCTGCAGTGGGAACAAAAAGCATGTATTCCGTATTTCATGTTGTGTCACGTTCTGCCGCATTTGGTGCATGTTTTGTCCCGTTTTTCATAGTTCTCATGGCAAGCGAGCAAATGACAACAACTGAAAAAAAATCCACCTTAACTGTGTGTGTTTTTTTTGAAATTTTGTTTTAGGTTGATACATGACACAATGACCTCAAATCCTTCTTGGAGCCGACAGTAAGGCCATGAATGTGGAATACCTTACTTCTCCCATTCTGTTGCCGTCGTTACTGCTCTCCAAAGTCCAGTTTTTTTTTTCTGGGTATTTATTCACCATTTCATTAAAAGTTAAAGCCATCCAAAAAAAAATAATAAATCTTGTTGGGAAAAACTCCAAAACATGACAGCAACTGACAACAACTTGCTGCTATTCACCTCCATTCAAATACAAATGAATGTGTACCATATTGCGGGTAGGTGCACATTAGTTGTTTTATGATTCAGCTCACCAGTGACCCTGAACCGGCTTAGTGGTAGAAAATAGATGTGTGGCTCGATGATGAACACTACGGTGCTCGCGTTTAAAAAGTGCAGCCTCAAGAGGGTGCCACTGATCAATAATGCACTTTAAATCACAGTTTAACCACCCTGAAATTGCTTTTATTTGGACAGCACACAGAATTGAAAATTAACTAATTAACTTAATGATAGATAGATAGATAGATAGATAGATAGATAGATAGATAGATAGATAGATAGATAGATAGATAGATAGATAGATAGATAGATAGATAGATAGATAGATGTTTGTGTTATCTTCATGGAAAGTAATGCGGTGACCACAAATACGAATCTTAAAGGGCCACAAATGTATTCAATGAGTCAATGTTTCATTGATTGAGGTTGCGCTATTGCTGTAATATTCCAAAACGAAGTGGCCTTTTTTATTTGAAACAGCAACAGCAACAAAATACGAACTAAAGTAAAATGTCATTTTTTTCCATTTTGACCCTATAAATTTAAATAAATACTGAAAATAAAACAAAACACGACCACTGTCATGAAACCAAAACAAATAGGGCGGTGGTTTAGAACACTTTTCTTTTTAAATAATCAAAACAGAGAAGGAAATATGTATTGATGCGTCACGTTCGCACGTGCGCGTGTGTGCATGTTTGTGTGCGTGTGTGTGTGTGTGTGTGTGTGTGTGTGTGTGGGGGGGGGGGGGTTAGTAGGATTCACGCACAGACACTGGAGCGGCTGTCAGTGTCAGACAGACGTCGTTCGGCATTGGAGCCCGCCGCCGTCCCCTCTACTGGCCACCTGCCTCTCCCAGAATAAAACAGGACAACACACACACACACACACAAAAGAAATACAAAAAGAAACACGCTCCAGCAGAAGCAGCAGAGGACGAGGCAGCTGGTGAGTGACTGGTTGTTCTGGATCCAACCGACCTCCATAGCGCCTCCATCTCGGTCCCGGTTGCCCACTTGACGACGCGAGTTTTGTTTGTGTTAGTTACCGGCAAATTGAGCAGCTCTCACGCAGCCTCGGGGAAAGCTGGCCGCGCCACTTGCATGGATGCACCATGGCCACGTTTGTGTGCAGGATTCAGTTTTTAGACGACACCGATCCGTTCAACAGCACCAACTTCCCGGAACCGACCAGACCGCCGCTGTACACCTTCAGGGAGGACATCCCCCTCATCAACCAGCTTGCGGGCATCCACCGACTTCTCAAGGCTCCGCACAAGGTGAGACTTACTTGACTGGCCCACTTTCCAGAGGTGGCAAAAATACTCCCACTCTGTAACGTGAGTAGAAATTCAGATACTAGATTCAACTAAAATGGACAGACTCTAAGTGGGTCAATATCACTAAGTCTCTTTGGTGTCCTCAACAGAATCATTAAGACATAGGTAACACAATATTAAAACTCTGAGACTCACACATATCAGTACAGTCATAGCTCTGTTAAAATGTCTTCTTTTTTTATGTACTTGATTTTGGCATGTTGCATACATTGCTCTGCTAACTAGCGTGTGATACCTTTTTTTTTTTTTTTTACTTGCATGGTTTTATTGTCCAGAACAAGTTATCAGTTAAAGAAAAGAGTAATTCTGATGATGTATATTCTATTTTCATGATCTTATATGTTGAACTTCATACATGGAATACTACCAGCATTGTTGCCTTCCTTCAATAGAGGCTGAAACTGTGGTTGGTTGCAGAGTCAATATTTATACTTATGTGTCGTAGTTTTCTTCATGTTGTATATGTAGTTGGATTTTGTGAAGTTTAAAATGTCCGCTCTGTCATAGTGAAATATCAAATAATCATAAAAAAAAATAATAATCAGAAATTCAGAAGAGGCAGAATATTTGTCAAACTGTACAGAGCTTGCTAACTGAATCATATTGATGAGTGAAAGGTGACCATGTGCTCATAAAATGCCAATATTAGCCATATTTGGTAACAATAAAGTGACAATATTAGCATGATTGCAAAAAGTCCAATATGTCAGATAGTGTTTGAACCTATTCAAAAAAAAAAAAAAAATACATTGCAAAATCTCATTTCTTTATTGAAATTAAGCATAACAATATCACCTTCCCAAACAGGTTTCAGTGTGACTCACTGAGGTTATTTTGGAACCTTTAAGTCCAAAACAACATCCCTAGCAGGCACCCAGAGCCTATTTTGAGAGCATATGCAACAGAACAACTGATTGGCCACCAGCCTCAGGCTTGAAATATATTGCAAATGTTTGCCTTCAAGCTTCCAGTAGCGACAAACCCCACCACAAATGTCCATTCGCTCCTCTTTTAATCCCATGGTGGTTTATAGTGGTCATATTTTCGGCAAGGTCTCGAAATAAGATAATGTACACTACGTGTAAAGAGCTGTACGTTGCTGTTTATTTTTGTTATTGCATGACAGGTGCTCGAGGCAGTCATTATTTAGTGCAACCACTCATATCCCCCAGCTACCTCATTTATCTAGACAAGACAAGTCAACACGTTCATGAGCCCAACAAATAGCCTAACACACAGGTGTATAGTGGTCACTGTCAGTTTATGATGGGCATGTGAAAAGGAAAAGCTGCCAAGTCCAAGGTCCAAAAGCTGCCTGAGGGAAAACTCCAAAACAGCACCACATTCCTTCCTGGCCTTCACATACTCAACTATGACCAGATATGTGACATTGTTTTTACTGCAACATCAAAAGTAGAAGGTGTATATAAAGAAAAAAAGTGAGCTGCGAAGAGAGCTGAAGTGCTTGCACACAACTCTGACAGCAAACCGACTTTCGACAGCAAAGCGGTTTTCCAGACCAGTCGATCTTGAGCTGCCCCGTATTTAAAAGCCGCAAAACAAATGAAAAATGGCCCACAGCGCAGAAAAGCTTATGATTACAACCTTTACATGGACAGATGGCAACGGGTTGTGTTCGTGTTTGCAATTTGTGTGTGATGGCAACTGGATACCGCGTTTAGATTATAGGGATGAAACTGAAAAGTTGCACTTTTTCCCATCAGATTGCAAAACTAATGCTTAAGAGACTTAATTGAGATTATGTTGTTGAAAAATGTCACCGTTGCCAGTGGTTAAACACTTAATAAATGTTGATTTGTGGCGGTATATCTGATAGCTTCTCTTTGTTAAAGAAAAATAACCTCCCGTGCCCTTCTCTCAGAAAAGCCTACTGTATTATTATGTTGTGACTATGTCTATGGCCAGCTGGGTTACACATAAAGTATAGGTCACTTGTCCCAGAATTCCTGTGGCCGAGGCCCGGATGCCTACAACACTTTGTTCTTCTCACTTCGGGTGATATGGTTTTCCTGACCTCTTCCCCATCTCCGTCTTCCACCTCTCTGACCACGCACCAGTTCATACACTCAAACGCGCAAAAACACACGCAAGGACAAGCTGGGATGAGGGTAAGTTTACACATCAACGACCGACTAAACACTGGCACTTTTTTTTTTTTTTTTTTCCGTACAAGTTTCACGTCAAATGACAGCGTTGTCAAAACAATCCCCCAATCACAATCAACTCGCAAAAACGACTTTCAAATTGTGTACGATTAATGGCAGGCCACTAATTGGGAGTGTCAGTTTGTAAGGAGAGTTTTATTTCATCCTGGGTCTCCAAAAGTATATTTTAAGTAGCCTACATCAGTGGATAGTGGATATAAAAAAGTCCACACACCCCTGTTCAAATGCCAGGTTTTTGGGATATTAAAAAAAATAAGACCAAAATATATTATTTCAAAACCAGCCTATAACCTTTACAGCTCATTTGAATTATTTCTTTAACCTTTTTGAGGTGGAAAATAAAAATACATTTGGTTGCACAAGTGTGCACACCCTCTTAAAACTAGAATGTGGCTGTGTTCAGAATTAACGAATCACATTCAAGCTCATGTTAAAATGTTAAAACACACCTGCCACAGTTTCAAGTGCCTCTGATGAACCCAAATCCATTTCAGATGTTCTAATAGGCTTTCACTGACATTTTGTTTTGCTCTTTAAGAAAAACTTGTTTTTCTTGTGATGTACTTGTGCCCGCCCTTCGTTTTTCCGAAAGACCCTTTTTCCGTGAACAGAAACAAGACTTGAATTGTTTGGTTTTTAGGCTCTAAAACACTATCATGTCATGTAAACAAAGAGCTCAAACGTTTCTCATTTATGGGTAAAAATCCCGTTATCTAAATAGACCTTGAATCACCAAGCCATTAACTTGTGTTAAATTTTGTTTAAACCGCTAAATTAAGTTTTCCACTCTTCCTTCAAAACAACAAATCCCAGATGTCGTTGCTCCTTTAACTTCATTACCGCACATTAAAGCAACATTTATTGGCGGTGTTCAACGCACCCGACCGAGTTGTGTTCAAAGAGCAGGTCTGATTGACTGAAGAAAGTTCTTAAACAGTCATACTCCAAGTTACATAAGGGGGTCGTTACCAGTGCGGGCAAGACAAGCAAGCTTTGTGTTATTCTAACATGGAAATAATTACTCTCCTTTTTCTCCCGGCTTCTCCACTTCGAGAGTTTGATAACATGAGTGTAAATAATACTTGCTTCTAAGTGTTTCTGGGCACGCCCTGGGACAGTTGCTACTGCAACTGCATCCACTCTGCCCACCAGAGAGTTTTAAGAACGTGAGATCCTTTGAATGGTGTTCAGTTATTAGTCTCACTCGCCTATGCGGCATATGTGATTGAGAGTGTGCGAGCTGAAGCCGAGTTTTAGAGAAAGCAAAGAGTACGAGGTGATGGGTCTCTGTATTTGACAGACTGCAGGATTCATGAGATCAAGAACGCTCCGCTTGACTATTGAAAGGATAAAAGTGCGTGTGAGGTATTTCTGGAATGAAAGCAGCGGTAAACGTCCTGAATAATGTTGACAGATTGGGCACAAGAAATGCTTTTGTCTTATTTCAACTTCAAATTGGGGCAGTGGGGCAGGACATGATTAACACCCCCCCTCTACCCGCTCTGACGTGGTCAAGCAAACCTCCATCTTAGCACATCTCACAAGGCACAAACAATAACAGCACAAGGTTACGCACTTCCATTGACAGTATATGCAAGCAGTGTGAAAACAATGATTATTATGTCAATTGAGTGTAGCAGGCTAAAGATTTGCATTTATTCCAAGCGTCAGGTACACAATTGGAAGAGGATATTGGCTGTCCTTTTGATAATATGGCGTCAAAGACGGAAATGCAGCTACAAATGCATTTTAATCTGCTTTTGCGACTGCATTTTTAATCAGGGTTGTGTCTGATTATTTACTGTCCCATGTTTTGCCTTTCCCCTGTTGTTGGATTAGGATTTGGCTCAGATTAAAATAATAGAGGAACTAGAACAAGACCCAAAGTCACTGCCTTTGCTTTTTGCCTGCTCTTACTTCTGGAATAATATATGATTTCTGGGTTTGACTATCTCCATATAGAACGGGCCTCTGTGGCCCCCCCATTCAACTCCCAGGCTTCACGGACACACCTACCGTCAAGCTCCTGAGTGGATGCAGACTCGAGTAAATTTAGCAGGGTTATATTTATGCTCTGAGTCCAACCGACTGCCCGTCTCTGTTTCTGAGTTTGAGGGAGGGACAGACAAGAGAGTGCCCGCAGCAGGTCTTGTGATCACGGCCTGCGGGTCCCAGTGTGTCGTCATGCTTGTCAGCTGTGCGGTCCCGGGAGGGGGGCTTGATGGGTGGGTGGTGGTCTTGTTGGGTGGTTGCGCTTGGCAGCACACTCCGGGACCATTCCAGGTCAAAGCCATACTGATAGCACACAGGTGCTAAATGCTAATTCACCAATTTTGACTCTGATCTCATTCATCAGCAACTTTAGCCATGGATTTACTTAGTTCATTGAAAACCTAATGACATTTTGGTAGAGATCTGGGAATGTTACTTATTAATATTGCGGTAACTGGGGTTTTCAACATTTTCCCTCGATGTTCCGTTCTCTTGAAACTATATTAAATGAAACAAAAACAATTTTCATGTTTATGAAGGTACTGGACATGATTTTAAGGTGAGTTTAAGGCTCTTTCATCTATGTTTTAGACTTATGGGCATCGTTTATAGGCATAACAAGTCCTCTTTATGGTCTCTGGTGACATGGAGCCTATGACTGCTGATTTTCCAAAAGAGGCAGGGTACACCCTGGTCTGGTCGCCAGCCAATTGCAGGGCACATATAGACACTTGCATTCACACCTATGGACAATTTAGTCTTCAATGAACCTAAAATTTTTTGGGGGAGGGGTGTGGGATGAAGGGAGAGAACATGCAAACTCCTCACATGAAGACCTGAGCCAAACACGGGAAGGTTTTTAACTGTGTAAATGCCCATGCTATCGTTCAGCGTGGAAATCTTGTGTCTAACGAAGTGTAGTCCCCGCCTGGGACAGCTATTAGCAGCTGCTATCAACTTGTGACCATGCTCATAAACATCAATGCCAGTGGTGTACAGATATATTCTTGTGCACCTGGTTTCAAGTTACACAATGTATTAGAGCGACTCTGACGCACAATGTACTGCAGTCTTACGTTGCATCAAGTAATAGCAGATGTCACGGCCGCATTCATTGGATTTTCAGCGACGGGAAACCAATTTTCATACATGCAGCTAGACCATAGACTTCCGTGTAACAAAACAGAAAATGTGTAATTAAAATTAATCTATCCCCCTGAGTTTTATGTTCTACTGGCTTTATTTGTACACCCACCAAGTTAATTCCCCAGTGTATTAAAACAGAGCCACATGACAAAAGGGCCCTCCCACTGATTTCACTCATTTACCAACCCCAGACGAAAATCTCTTACATTTTATAGTCTTAGAAAAAGGGTGTGAAACACGTGCAATCGTGTGTTAGAACTTGAAGGTGTTCTCTCTGCTGTGGAGTGGATAGCACACGGGGATATCGTGAGAATCATCCAAGGTCATTACCATTAATAATTCAACATTGTCTCATTCTCAAATTGAGTTGTAATGTCTCAGTGTATTTCTGTAAGGCACCTATTAAAACCATGTATTATTATTTTTTTCCCCATAGCTCGATGACTGTGCCCTGCAGCTTTCCCATAATGGCACGTACCTGGACCTTGAGTCTTCCCTGGCCGAGCAAAGGGACGAGCTGGAGGGCTTCCAGCAGGATGACACAGGGTGAGACGGCTTCTCTATACCATCAGAACATCCCATAATCATTTGGCGCATAGGAATAAAGCCTCTCTCACTGAAAGAAAGACTACACATTCACCAAATGTTGCCCATTCTAATACAATAGGAAAGAATCACAAGCAGCTTGATATGGATTTCTTGGAAGCAGAAGTTCATGGAAAGTATGAAGCACTGTGGAAAGCGAACACACACTAATTAAACCCCTTTTGCTATGACTCACGTTGCAGCAACTGTGCATTTTTAATGCTTAATAACGCAATTCCCCGTAGTCTTTGTGACCGCATTGGCCCCTGTTGGATCACCTGTTAGCTTTCTCTGCTAATGCCATTATCGCTAACTGCTCTGAAGGTCGAAGTGGCCTCAATGACTGCTCTTGCTCTGTTTATAAACTACACTAGTAGATCATCATCGGCCAGATATTAGATCATACTCTAGCGTAAGACATACTGTATGTTCATCCTTTCCAACTTAATTTTAGACAGTTACTCTACAGTTGAACTAATAGTGTGCTGTCAATGCAATCCTTATTTTAATGTTGGAAATGGGGAATGCATGAGTGTCAGAACCGTGTCAATAAATTTTACAAGGTGTATCAGAAAGGTTCCAGGACTGCTGTCACAAAAGCTACATTTAAAACTGAACTGCAAACTATGAATTGTCCCCTTCGAAGTACAGTAATTCATCGAGAGTTGAATGCACTATTCCCAGCCTTCTCTGCCACGCCGTCATGCTCTCGCCCTCTTCACACGCACCAAACGAAGCAAACGCCGCAAGATTTCATTGCAGACAATCTAGTTGATCATCTATGTGTATTTTTGTCTTTCAAAGGTCCAGAGGGAAAAAGCACAGTGTTGTTTTACGAACCCAGCTGACCGTCCGCGTCCACGCCTGCATCGGTGAGTCCCATGTAACATATTTGTATGATTTCTAAAACTGAAATTGCACGCGCACGGTCTGACGCATGAGCAACCCAATGGCCGCCATATACTGAACATCCAGATTTCTGCCCTGGGATGATAGACCTCCCACTGTGAGGAAGCACTGGCATTTAAGACTCCCAATGCACTTAGTGTAATATGGTATAAACATCATTGCGGGTGCAGCTTAAACAGGGATAGAGAAGTGATGATGATGATGATGACCTCTGTATGTATTGCTGTCAATTACATTAGGTGTTTCAAGTGATGCGACGGTTACCTCGTAGTTTCTCCTCTGGGAATTGGTGAGCTCTGCACTGTTGCACTGTTGGAAACCCCCTTGTGTCTTGCCAGTTTATGAACGATTAAGAGAAAAGAAGCAAGACAGGGAACACTGCAGTGAAAAAAACGACGAAATGGCAGAATTGTAGAAGATAAAGTGTATTATTAAGTGATGGCAGTCTAAGCATGAAACTGATAATTTTATCAATGTCATGTACAGAGAGAATTTTTTAATTAGCTCCTGTCCAATTGTACCTAATAAAGCGTCCATTGGTCTTGCTGATGCTCTATGATGGTCGTGCATAAAATAATTTAGTAGTCTTAGCTTTTTGTCACATGGTTTGTCTTGGAAAAATGTGTTTACTGTTTACATTTTGTTTTTGTTTGGGTTTATACACAACAATGTGTCAGACTAATGGAATGTAATTCAGCCAGAGCCACTTCGGGACAATTAAGAATCATTAGCGTGATTACGTTCTTAGATGGTGACTTGTTAACATGCTAGACTCATTTCCCACAAAAAGAAAAAAATAATAATAATTTTCTCATTCCGAGAAGGAAATTCTCAGTAATCAAATCGCATAGGGAAAACAAGCTTTATTTTAGCTGTCTCACAGAAATATCCATGAGCATTTGGCCGATTTAAATATCTTATTACGGTAGAGAGCAGCTCAATCTTTTTTGCACAGAATCTCACGAGAGTATTTAGTTGCCATTTCCTGCCCTCTTTCCAAAGGCATTAAATTAATCTCTATCTATGCTTTACTCTCTCCTATGAGTCTTTTCCTCGCACTGTTTTCCTTCATGACCCGTCTGTTGCCAGCGTCAACACAGTCCCTGCCAGTGATATCAGCGCTAAATCTCAATGGCAGAATCAGTGCCTAGGACTGTCTGAAAATGAGAGGTCAAAGTTCATCAGAAGCTTCAAGGAGACAAAAACAGAATATGATTTTCATAAACTCTATTAATTGGTCAATTAAGTGTACAATTACAGCCAGGTTATTTAAAATTTTAAGTGAGCTACAATACAGTATGTTCTGACATATGGACATTAAATTTAATTCAAAAGTAAAATACAAAATGGTACAATTAAAGACAAAAAAAAAAAGTTCCACAGAGAAATTGAAGCAAACAACAGGGACCAAAATACCACTGAACAAACAAAAAGGAACAGGTGGCAATACTAGATAATAGCAGCTGATAGGATGAGCACTGAAAAAAAAAAAAAAGCAAGTCGCAAGTCTCAGTCATTGAGAAGTAATGATAGGAGGGATGTGGGGGATGGCTCAAGCAGAGCAGAGCTTCAGATGAACATAATACAAAGTGGGAAGCAAAAATATGTTTGGAAATACAATGTTTTGCAGTCATTAACGTCCAGACACATTACGGGAGAGCTGAAGGGCTGCTCTGCAATAACATACTCGTAAGCCCTGTTTCAACAAACAGTATACCGGTAGTCCAGTTTGACACAGTATGCAATTTTGGAGGGTTTTTATTTGGGGGAATTTTAAAAAAAATTCAGCATGAATTAATGCATTTTTATAGTCTACTACAGTAAATCTTTCTCTAAATTCCTTTTTTTTTTTTTATACACAGGCTCCACTGTGTATTAACAGAATGGGATCATCAACATAACGTGGATAAGAAAGTTGTGCATCTGCAACTTGTCACATATAAACACATCTGAACACACAAGTAAAGTCTCAGTGAATAGGCCACATTTATATGACAGCCTCTCTGTTGGAGCTGATTGAGCGTAGGGATCGGCGTTGTTGGCTAAATCCCTTTCTTCCACCACTACAGTGCACATGGCCTCATGGGGGGATTACACATAGCACATGTCGGCTTTAGGAAAACCAACATTGTGTTTGCTGTCTTTCAACATGACAAAAACAACTGCTTGCTCGAAAGGTCTCTATACCTGACCATCAGCGTATGATGATACGTAGCGTACACCAACCCTTAATGAGGAGCCCTTTAGCCCCCAATCTAGGTTTTACAGGATAGATTTTGGCCAGCTGGAGTCAAAATTTCAGAGTACAGTAGCAGTTTCATAATTCTGCTGCATTAGACAGACTTACAAGCAGTGTAATGTGGTCTGTTCACTTTAGAGACCGACGGAGCAGTTACCCCGCCCTCTGGCTCACTTGTCCACCCCTTTAACGCTCTCTAATCCTTCCGAGGTCTTGACCTTCAAATCGCTTGAGTAGTGGTCAGCATGTTATCGGCTAAATACAACGTCTGTCACAATCAAAGACTGAGGTTGCTTGCAGAATCAATCTGCGGTGTTAATGTTGCTTGTTTCCTTTCGGTGCACGGACTGATGATCTGTTTATGATTTTTTTTTTTTAAACGTAGGAGAGGATCAATTCATTTAAGATCAATTCATTTTGTAATCTCGCCCGGATTGCCGTTTTGATTAGCAAAGAATCAGGAATTGCTTGGATACAGGTCAAATGTCAAGGGTCAGATCTCCAGTAGTCAGGTTGTGAAGATTTACAAAAGTCTGAGACGCCCAAATCTTTGTCTCTCAGTCTCAACGGTCAGGCCCATTTTCACAAATTCTCTCGGATAATCCTGTGGTCTGCTTTCGCATTAGGGTGCCAGTCGCAACCTCGTGTTTAAAGGTTAATTTTAGCTGTCTAACAGCAGTGGAGTCGGTGCAGGCCTAAAAGCAGACTGGTGGAGAGAGGTGTTTCCGGAATGGGGGGCGGGGTTGGGAGGTGGGGGTGTGGCAGAGGGCACGTTATCTTTAGAAAGTGGTGACACGACAGAAATGTGTGGAAGGCACCATAGTTCTTCCACTTTCCTTAAGACAAGAACTAGCTTGCATCCAACATATTTGTGTGTTTCAGAAAAAAATAAGAACGATTTCCATGTTAAATCTTGTTTGTCTTTATGTGCTGGTGACGTGCTAACCACTTGCACACCGTGCTTCCCTCAGAAGAAACCAGTACATAGAATTAATGTGGTCTTTAATGTTCTCTTTGTGGTTTAGCGGGTGCTATTTTTTTATTGCGTGACGTCAGATTACTGCGGCTCTTCGACTTCTTCAAGTCAAGTGCTTTTTCTGCACTTTTCTGGAGCGCTTAATTAGTATATTAGTCCTTCATTTAAGGAAGTAATTACAGTAATACATTTCAAACTAATTGGACAAGCAGGGAGTTTTCATTCTCAACCTTGTTTTCTTTGTGGCTACAACTCCCACATGCAGTAATTACTTTTGATTTAAGTGATCAAAAATAGAGCGGGTATGGTATTTGACAGGTGCACCAGACTAATGAGATGAATACAGCAGGTAAAACAAAAAGGCCTTGCCCGTGTCCTGGCTTCTATTCAATCCCATGTCACTGGACTTTGGAATTTAACTTTTTTTCCCCCCTCAATGCTGTTGGATATTGGAGTCCAAATTATGGGTCTCTAATGACCCCCTGTGGTACATTATAGGTCCTTAGTTTGACATATAGGGCACGTGATTTGCTTTAAATGACATAAGACATCAGCAACTTAAATATAAATGCATGTTTTTAATAGTATATCATAAATATATCCTCACAATCCCAGTAAAGGAACTGTACAGGCTCAACTGACATGGTGATCCAGTGACAAAAGTGGCTGTTTCTATGCCAGCAGGGGTGTAGTGGTACAGTGCAGTCTGGCTTTGAGATGCAAGGAGAGAAAACAGCTGGTTCAAACAGCGATTTATTGTGCGGGCTGCAGGAGATGAGGCCTGGCGATGGCATGGTGTGACAGGGAGATAATGTTTGGCGATGGCTAAGCTAGGAGGGGGCAGTAGAACAGGACATCTGTGGCTTTGCAGTCATTAACGTCCAGACACATTACGGCAGAGCTGAAGGGCTGCTCTGCAATAACATACTCGTAAGCCCTGTTTCATCAAACCGTATACCGGTAGTCCAGTTTGACACAGTATGCAATTTTGGAGGGTTTCCGTTGTCTAAAATTGTGGCGTGTACCTAAATAACTCTTCTGTACTGTATCACTTTGGCCAACCTAATGGTGGGGTGCCTAGGACACAGTTTTCACCGACTGACAAGAGAATCACAACTTATAGTAATTAAATGGGAGTCACGCAAAACCACGGTTATCATTTGTTCATTGTGTTGCATACCTCATCTTTGTTAATGTCATAGGAGAGCTATTTTGCCGTGATGCTATTTACGGTACGTACAGTAGAACGAACACAAATGCAAGCCAGATCAGGGTTTACCGAACTTTACCGCTTTGCTACTATTTGTCGTATTTAGAAAGTTTTAAGGCAGATATACGCTGCTATCTAGTAACAATATCAGGCATTGTATCATTATCAGACATTGTATAGTCAGAAGGTTTACGGCTGTACCAGTGTATCTGTCTTCCGCCTTGCAGTTTTCAGCACAGATCAAGACAAATAGAACAAGGGAAGCCCGTTGCTTTGTAGTTAGCATTGTTTTTAGCATTAGCATTATGAATCCAGAGATAGTAGCAACGTCTAGCCATTTATCCATCTTCTATAGCGCTTATCCTGTTCAGGGTTGCGGGGAGCTGGAGCCTATCCAAGCTGACTCTAGGCCAAGGCCGGCTAACGCGTGAGCAGTCAATCACAGGGCACTTAATTAGACAACCACTCAAAGATACATTCACACTGTTCACTGTGTGGGAAATGAATCGGTACGAATATTTTATTATTAGATGTCAAAGGTTTAATATATGTGCTCCCGACACCTTCAAGACTTACGTAGAAGAGTAATACAGTCACGCGAGATTCTTTGCACAGTCTGAGATAGAAGATATAGAAATAACTGAACAGCCTCTGCCTAGTTTTACTCTTCGTAGTCCTTTTGTGTCCATTTCTGTGTCCTAAAGTTTTTGTTTTTGTTTTTTTTACCTTAGCTTGACTTCCTGTTTCTGTCCATCTATGTTTACTCTGGGTCGCCCACAATTCTTCTGCTCACCTGTGGCTGAAAAAGAAATGCGCACGTGCATCAACAAAGATATTTTGTTTGCATGGCTTCTTAATCTGTTTTCCTACAAATCAGAATAGAGGACACCCTCATCTTCGGTCTCAGCAAGAGGGAAATACAGGGAAAATTGCTCGCATAGTTTCCCCTTTACCCTCACCGCTGCATCAGCCCACATGAGTCATTGGCTTATAGCTGCTGTGGGAGATGTGGAGCTGGTGAAGTATTATGGATGGAGGTGTAAAGTGGTGGAAGTCGCGGAATAATTCAGCAGTAGCTCGAAAGCTCCAAACATGTATCTGACCCGGCGCTGCTGGCTTTATGCCTTCTCTGACTTTCAGCTCGTTATGTCATTGTTTTATTAAATATCTGCGACACATTATGAATCAAAAGGGAACATACATCAAACGTGCATTACCTTTTCTTGAATGTCACACTGTATAAATGTCAAATATAGCGAAAGTAGTGTGTTTTTCTTGCTGTGGATGTGGCAGGGTTTTCCCAGGGCTGCAGTTATACTGACAAACATGAGCAGTCCAAGTGTTGTACTGTGGCTGTTTGGATTGAGCCCTCCTAAGCCTCAGTGCACATACTGGAAAAATAATAACCTGCGTAAATGAAGTGGACAGAAGCAACGAGTGACTCAGTGGCAACTTTGAGTTAGGGGCAGGGGGTTGTGCACCACTGGAACCAGCAATTGCCACTGTTTTTTTCCCTCTCTTTCCAAGATGTAGTTTATATTTAGTAATATTTAATACAGAGTCAGAGTCCCTTTATGGCTCATAATCCATTTGGTGCTACCTTGGAGTAATGTATGTTTTTCTATCCAACTTCCTATTTTGCCATTCACATAGCCTAGTTGGGGCACTTATTAACTCTGCCTAACAGCAAGACTCGTGTCTATGCAAATGTTTACATAACCAGGAGACAGAATGTGAACAATTCTTTGCTACGTTGCTGCCTCTACTATAGATACTATAGCTAAAATGTAATTACACTTGCCATGGGATGACAAATTGAAATTTTAAAAAAAGCACACCACAAAATATGTTGGATGGCTGTAGTTTTCTTGGTATGAAGATTACCTCAGTAGTTGGTGACCCACCATTCTTTTCATACAAAAACACCACGGTGAGTGACTGTTGTTGACTGTCCCTGCATGCAAAGGTTTAAAAATATATTTGTAAAAAAAATTCCTTTTGCACCACTGGAGCCAAGATTTAAGACAATGAAAGCCAGAAATCCAAACTTGAGGTTTTGAAATCAGGATCCACATTGTATATAAAAAATACATATATCACTCCATTTGTGTGTATGTGTGTTCAGCTGTGTGTACGTGTGTATAACTGCTAAGTCTGCATTTTTGCTTATAGCCACTGAGCGCGCCTCCGCAAACCTCTGGCTCATCTGTTTTAATCATTTTCCGATTACATAATGCAATAAAACATTAGGATCACCGCAAGCTAAACATGCCTACCATGCGCGGGAGAATCTGCAAGCTTGGGGTCCGATCCAGTAGTTGTTGTATTTTTTTATTTTTTTTGGAAGGGATGATTGGTTTAGGGGCTTTGTGAGAAGAGAGAAACGGAAAGAGAGGGATGCGTTCCAGGGAAAATTGATGAATCTGTCAGGAGAGGAAACACTCATGGATGATAAAACAAGAGGGAAATACACCTGTCAGACATTGCAAAAGGTAAATAAATAAAAGTAAAGAGGGGACAATTCCTTACTGTACTCCTTAATGTGCAAATTCGTATGGCTTTTCTGGCTACCGACCCAATGAAGCAGGAAGCTACTGTCTTGCTATAGTCCAATACAAACACATGGTAACTGCTGTGTCATGTACGTTGTTGAAGTTATATCACAAATTCAGCCTGTCCGAGATAGTAACGCTCAGCTTGAAGAGCATTGTTTATGCTCTGCGAAAACTACTAATATTACTGCAGCTTACTGAGTCACTTAGTTGTGAAACTCCTTCTTTGTGTATTACAGACGTCTGTATTATATGAAGGCTCGTACACCAGAAGGAGCACATTGTCAATGGCCATTGAAGCATGAAATCATGATGCAAGTGTTGAGTTTTTATTTTTTATTCTAATTATGTTTTTACTGTATTTTAACAATACTGGTGAGTGTTATTCTTATGAAAAACATGGCCCAAAAATAATGGAATTAACATTTATTTCAATGGTGAATGATGTTTTGAGTTGGATGCATGGTCACTATAGGCACCAATGTATATTTATTTGTGCAGTTGTTTGCTGCATCATATACACAAAACAAAACAAGTTTGGTATGCATACACACTATTTACTTCTTGCACTCGTCAATTTACTAAAATAGAGCACACAAAAAATTATAATCGTAAGTCCTGTGTTGACATGTAAATCAATTACAAAGGATTATACATTCATCCTTTAAAGATTCAATCGCTGTGCTCGTCTCTCATTTTCCCTCCGTTGTTTATCCGACATGCGACGTCACCGCACATGCACGGCGAGGCCGGTCAATTAACAATGACAGAGCGAGCGTGAGAAGTGAGAGAGGGCGTGAGAGGGAATGACAAAGGGCGGGTGGGGGTTGTTTGAGGGGTAAACACTGAGCGCTTGTTTCACACGTGCAGAGCAAAATCTGGGAGGGAACTGGGCCGGGTTTCCCACAATCAACATTTGTGTAAGGCTGCAGGTCGCACAGTCACTGATGATTTGCAGTTAAACTCCTTAATTATGAGGTGAGCAATGGCATGACAGTGTTAAATAACTTCCCATAGCTCAGAGTTTTTATTTTTAATACAGTGGAACTGAGGTCTCATGGGATTTGCTGATGTTGGCAGTTCAAACTAAAATTGTTGACCTTAATGTTATTTGACTTTAGATGTTCCACTGTGTGTATTTTGGGTGCACATTCACTTGATGACAATGACCTGGAACTTCTGAATGCATCAACATGCAGGGCATTTGCATTTAAGATTGCGCAGTGTCTCTTCAGATCTAGACGTTATATCGCATGCATAACAAAGGAAAACATTGGTGGTCTTACTCTACACACAATCACACAAAATTCATGGGCCCTCGATCATCATCCTCACCTTCAGCAGCCTCCAGCGCTCCTCCTCCTGGGCCAAGACCAACAAAGAGAAAATAGACAGTCGCAAAATAACAGAGTTGTCCTCAGCAGTTCCGTCGTCACGGCCTGCCAAATGTTCCTTTCTGCCTCGCTTTGACATGAGAATGTAATCGACCATTATTATCCAAACTGTATTAGCCTCTGAGAGACTGATGGGTTATTTTTTTTCCTACACACTCATGAACATGCAGTGCAAGCTGTACTTTGAACACCACGATACTCTGATCCCTTTTCGAAATAGGATTTGAAGATATTGCCATTTTAAAATGTCGACTGTCAAGCGTCTGGCATGATGAGCAGCAAGCAGAAAAAGTGCAGCTGTTTGTGGAATCGATTCTAAAATCATCCATCCTTCCAAATGATTTAGTTTAATCATTCATCATAAGGTCATTCTTCTGCCCTAATGGATACTAAAAGAGTTTTTTTTTTCCCCCATTGGAAACACACACACTGCTGTGGAACGGTCTCATCATATTAGTTTTGTATATTTACTTGATAGTCTAAAGTTTACAGTGACACAATTGATGACCTGACAGCAGCATGAAAAAAAAGTTACTGTCCAGTGTGTTACAGTGTGTCTGATAGCCAGCCTGGCTATATTTAGCACGATATACTGACACTTTAAAATGATTAAATGAAGCCCTCCAGCGTGCCATTACACCTCATGCTTCTCTCACGTCTTTAGTTGAGATCCCACTGTAGACCTAGTTTAAGAGCCAACTGACTGATTGGCCCACACAGCCGGGTGGGGGCTTCTTCTTTTTTTTTTTTTTTTTTTTTTGAGGGGTGCTATTAAATCCTCAAGAAACACAAGTCAGCGGTTATAGTTGAGCTCAAATGGGGGTTGGGGTATGTGTGTGTGTGGGGGGGGGGGGGGGGGAGGGGGGTGCCAGCTGTGAGGCACCCCTTTCGAACGTGATGGCCCACTAACAGTTGTGCTGCAGTGAATAATTGTTACCATTGGTTGACCTTGAGCAAGAGCTTTTCCTCTGACACTCATGTGACCAAACAAAGACCACAACATTGACCTCAAGTCGAAAATGCATACAGGTCAACGATGACAGCTGTCCATCAGGTGTAACATTTGATTGTTGCTGTCAGCAACTTTTTCAGACTCGCTCAGAATCTGCTTTTCTGAACAATAAAATTTTAATTAAAAAAAATTCAAAAATTATATTTGGATAAGTTGTTATATTTACTTTGGTCATCAACCATGTAAGCTATTAAAGTCTCATATTTAAAATTCAATCAAATGAATTATGATTCTAATATTTCACATCTTATATTATTTTAAACAGTAATACTTTATTTATAATACATTAAAAATAAAATACTTAAAGTTACTGCATTTTGTATGTATTATTGTTATGATTAGGTCATGAATTAATAATAGACAAAAAAAGTCTCTAAAGTGAAAGCCATACAAAAGTGTATCTGTCATTGAATAATATTGTTTTTTGTTGTTGTTGTGTACTGCACATGAAGAGAAGGGAAATGCCCTAATTCTTGTGTATTATGCAGATTTTTGGATTTAAATAAAAAAATTAAAATTTAATTGTCCAACACTAAGCACCTCTTCCACCAAGGTGTTTTGAATGCCAATTTGCCAGTCAACGCATCAACGTACTATTAAATCCATAGTGCTATTTGTTCATCTTCCCTCATTTTGAGACTGATTTTGTCATTAATTTGACTAACGGCAGGGTAGCAATACAAATACATCATAGCTGTGGGTCCCATGCCTATCACGTTAGCCTCAGTTGGCTTGTGTGAGATCTGTGAGTAGATGCAAAGTAAAATGTTGAGGGATTAGTCAAAGCTGAAGGGTCACTGCACTAATCTCATTATGGCAGGAGAAGGAGGGATCTCAGCACTCCGTAACTTAGCAGGAAGAATGCACTGTGGGGGGAATTCCTCTGTGCCCAGGACACTCCCACTGATCCATGCACAGAAAAACAACTATAAATAAATTGATAAGAAGTTAGAAATGCGATATTGCTTTTTGCTATTATGAAAATGTGTAATTGTAATGAACAGTCACGGAAAACACTGCTTCAACAAAATAGCAGCGCTAGCAATCTAAGAAAGCATTAGCACTGTAGACAAGCCGATGTTAGCCACGGCTGCTACGTTGGTATCGTGACTTCTTCGTAATCAACTTTTACTCTTACACAAAATGTTATCGGTTATTTTGGGGGATTATACAATCAATTAAAATTCAAAAAGAAGTGATAAACGTGCCTGTCGAGCATAAATGTTGCCAATTCCACATTGCTTCTGAATGCTCACAGCTGCCTGAGGTCCCTTCGCTCTGCTTATCTTTGCTACTCTTATGCCCAGTTGTTGGCAAACGAGAGATTGACAATTTTTAATTTTCCGGAGGAGCATAATCACATGCACGGCAAATGTTTGACACCTCATTAGTCACAGCTTCTCTTTCAGATTGGTTGTTTTTCCCCAGGTGCGCTAGTTTTTAAAAAATCAAATTAGAGGTAGAAGATGGGGTTAGAGAGGGCTGATTTTTTTTTTTCCATCTTCAGGCCATACTAACATTCTGAACAAATATGCCAAACAAAGATTATTTTAACATCACAAACTTGCAGTTAAAATAAGCACTATAGCAAATGAAGCAAATCACTTTATCCAAATAAAACAAAAACAAACTACGCATCTGGGTTGTTGCCAGCTAATCAACAGACACAAACGTGTCTCGCTCCACCTCCACCTTCTCTCAAATAGATTTCTTACACTCCGTTACTCTCCACAGTTTAGCGAATAAATACCCCCCATGCACTGTTTGACACTTTAAATGTGGGCTTACAATTGCAGCGCAGATGTTTATAATAAAGCATCTATCGACAATAACAGCTCATTGTGGTTTTTGTTTTTTCTCTTGCATTCATAAAATCTATTTTAAGGTAGAATATGGGATTAAATTATGTGCTAAGGCTGCCACAATGCAGCGCCTGTGAGGTCAGGGTGAAGAACTATGTGTCCTTTTAAAAAACAAAAAAAAAGACTAAACATTTGAACTGAAAACGTGTCATCCAGTTTGCATCCACATGCTGCGTGCACATAAACGCCTGCGTGCGCAGACAGCGCTCGAGTACAAGTACAAGCCGCAATGACACATCCCAGCCAGTGTTTCAGGTTTCCTTATGACAATAATAAAGCGCATGGCCGGGGAAAAATGAGAGCCTGGTCTGTGTAGGACACGTGGACAGCCAAGTCCTCACTTGGAACGCCATGGCTTCATTTTTTTTTTCCCCTTTGCTTCTTCTCTGTCTGCCTCTCTCAACAACTGTAGGCATTTGTCTTCATCTATCTTAAGACGCGCCTAGTTTGTGAGTTATTGGAATTCCAGTCTTATGTCAGAGTAAAACAAACTGTACTAACACAGTCTAATTAACTGTTCATCTCCAGGTATGTTGATGAACCAGTAAATATACACCTGTGCTGTACTATATGCAGAAAAATAATAAGAAGCCCAGCAGCCTTTAAGTTTACAGTAAGGAAGGTCTTCTGGGAAGACTTTCTTCAAGATTTGTGTGTCTCTGTTGTAGTTCATCATAGTGTTTGATGGGCATGAGGTCAGGACTTAATGAACTGGGCCACGTTTCAGCCTTATCACAGCTGCTGACATGCCTCTGACGGACAGCAGATGTTTTCGTAAAGGTTACCCTGACAGCTTTCGCTCACGGCTCGGTGAGGAACCTGATTGTCACCCGAGGTTCTTTGTGTGGTTCTAAATGTGATCCCGTGGCCCGGACACTGTGTCCCTGACTTTGATTTGAAAGGAAACCCAGAAATGGTTGACAACGAAGCCATAAATGTGTTGCAGGCAACCGTTTATAGTCCCCATAAAGAAAAGATCAGCATTATAAAGTGGATAACAAAATAGGGTGGAGGTTTTGACCTGTAATCCTGGCTGTCATAAGCATTTTAGGGTGGAAAACAGGGTGTCTGTGTTATTCTACTGCAACATTTTACATACTTATAAATGACATCCACTCACATGACACTTTATTAGGTATAGATGGACAATCTAATTTAAAAACAAATGACATGTTGTTGGCTTATTTAGCTATACGACAGGAACAAAATATTAGAAATACCTGAAATATGATGCAAACTGTAAATGGCACCCACAATAGTAAACATTTAATTAACAGCTTTATAACAGTGTCAGTCAAAACCTGGCCATACTTCTGTGATATAGCTCTTGTGTTGAGGCTCGTTGGATTGTGGCCAGTGAGTGTGTAGTGTCTTGAATCTGATATTAAAAACATTTCATTATTGGTTTCCTTTTTAATGATTTATGACATATAGAAAAACAACCAATCACACCCACATTTATACCTACGCACCCATTTAGTTTTCAGTAAACCTAACATGCATGTATGTTGTGGATATGACTGGAATACCACACGGAAAGGTCAACCTAGATTCCAACCAAAAAAAAAAAACACCTCAGATCTTCAATGCTTTCATCTACAGACAAGACAATCATTTAATTTTGTCCTCACATCTGACAATTTTTTTTTATTTAATTTTTTTTGTATGCTGAGCGCTTCTTAGCATTAATTTAGATCCTTTGATGGAACTGGCGACTGCTGTCGACTATTTTAGCAACATTACACAAGAGCGAGTGATGTACGGTATATCATCACGGCTGTAGGACACGTGGACAGCGAAATGAAACAAATGAATCTTGTTTTACTGTTTCACTTTCACGGCGTGAGTATGACGATTATTCCACTTTATGTCTAGTCGTGTCATGATATTACGTCATTTACTGGGTTCTCCGTGACAAAGCAAAAGTTCCACAAAGTTGTCCGGAAATGCAAAATGAAGCCAAGTGTCTTGACACCTGTGAACCCGTTAGCCGCGTTAGCACTTCGGTCGAGAGTCAACTCTTATTTGTACATTTAATGTGTCATTAATGTGTCATTGCATGAGCACACCTGGAGGTTTGCCATGACATCTACGGGCGCATCTAGCCTTTGTCGTCATCTGACAACCATTCATACTTGAAATCAAATGCTTTTTTAAAACAATGTTTTTAACAACCCACAGTAATTCTAGATAACCTCTGACTGTTGATGTAGGCCAAATTAACGGTTTAGAACACCGGTGAGGCGTAGTCATATGTAATTTTAAAAGTCCCACTGCTGTTGTAGTCTACTGTATAGGCTATCATCACTCATGGAATGACTCTTGTCCTATCAAATTCCTTGGTCAGAACAAACTTTTTTATAAACAGACATTTCATGGATGTTGCTTTGTCAGGGAGACAGACAGGAGCGTAATTCTTCGAGTGGAATGATAATGATCGTGACCCTGGTCGTGGGTTAGCCTCATTTGGTCCCGAGATTGTTACCACTGAGCTCCAGACAGACAGGCCAGCACCGCAGCCCTGCCAGCCCATGTTTTTATATTTATACAGTATTTTACAATACACTGCTATTTTCTTTGATTAAAAAATATAAAGGATTTGTGTTTTTTTTTTTTTTTTTGGGAGGATAGAACGGATTAATGGCGTCTTAATTCATTTAAATGGGGAACATTTATTTGATATATGAAATATTGAGTTACAAACTTGGTCACGGAGCGAATTAAACTCGCATTCAAGGTACCACTGTATTTCTATTGCTTCCTGTGGAGAAACAAAGTAAAGATATTGGAAGCAAACCAGCATCCTGGAATGGATTGTGCTCCATATTTGGATGGAGTGAATTTCTGCAAATGCTGAAACAAATAGAGAGTATAGTGAACAAGGTCATGAATTATTATTATTATTTTTTTTTTTCATGTTGGAACATGAGTTTAAGTTTAAGTATCATTGCAGTGTTATCAGCACTTATAGTACTTTCCATGTCGTGACCTGAATACCTCACGGCTGAAACCAAGCCATCGGCTCGTTAACATTCCATTACAACTCTAATCACTACTGCAACGTGTACATGTGTGCATGTGTTTATGTGTGTGTGTGTGTTAGTGTGTGTGTGTGTGTGTGTGTGTGTGTCCGTGCGTCACAGACAGGGAGCGAGAGGTCGTACACGTGCCGTTCGGCCCGTCAGGACATGGCCAAAGTGTGCGGTGTCGTGGTCGGTGCCAGTGGCCAGCAGGGCACTGATGTGTGTGATGAGGTCCATCAACTCCTCTTGTCAAAACCTTCACACATCTGAGAGTCATTGAGAATTTTTTTTCATAAAACGTGTAAAGCCGGGGAATAAACAAGACATGCCAAAAAGGAAGCACTATCTTTAGCTTTTGGGGATATTGTTAATTAAATCATAACATCTTTCACCCACATGACTGTTTCTCTCTCTCTCTCTCTCTCCCTGCAGAAAGACTGTATAACTCCAATGGACGTGACTTGAGAAGGGCGTTGTTCTCACTAAAACAAATCTTTCAGGTAACTAGGGCCTAAGCTTATTGTAGCTTCTATGAACTCGCAGTCAATTTGTTGGTAGCGTTGCATAACAGTTTGGTTACTGCGGTGGCCGCACTCGCCACTTCCACAATGACGGGGATCATCAACGTGGCATTTTTCCGTGTTTCTTTTAGTGCCGAGGGATTTGGCCCCCCGCTGAAAACAACGTCAATCTGGGCCCAACCACCAGTGGTGGGAAGTAACAAAGTACAAAGTACAGGAGTTACTGTACATAAGTAGATTTTAGTAGGTATCTGAACTTTACTTGAGTGTTTATTTTTCTGAAGACCTTTTTCGTATGCCCCTTTATTTGAAAAAAATCTATATATGTGTAGTTTCTACTCCTTATTTTGTCAAAATAGTCTCGTTAATTATTTCAACCTCCCCAGATGACGTTATGAATTGAAAAAGATGTAAAGAGAGAGCGGTAAAGTTAACTGTGGTTGAGATCTTGGGGTCTTATAAGGCTGTAAAAACAGGGACAGTAGCGTCAAGGAGGAACGTCAGCAAGGGAGCAATAAATTCAGTGAAGCAAGATCTTCACCATTCACGGCATTTTTTAAGAGAATTGTTTACATGTGTTGGTTCCATGAAGGCGGCACGGTGGCCGACTGGTTAGAGCGTCAGCCTCACAGTTCTGAGGATCCGGGTTCAATCCCTGGCCCCGCCTGTGTGGAGTTTGCATGTTCTCCCCGTGCCTGCGTGGGTTTTCTCCGGGCACTCCGGTTTCCTCCCACATCCCAAAAAGATGCATTAATTGGAGACTCTAAATTGCCCGTAGGCATGACTGTGAGTCCGAATGGTTGTTTGTTTCTATGTGCCCTGCGATTGGCTGGCAACCAGTTCAGGTTGTACCCCGCCTCCTGCCCGATGACAGCTGGGATAGGCTCCAGCACGCCCGCGACCCTAGTAAGGAGAAGAGGCTCAGAAAATGGATGGATGGATGGATGGATGGTTCCATGAATGTTTTCTGTCTTGTGCCAGCCTAAAAATCACAAGCTTCTGGTGTCCAAAAAAACCCCCAAAAAAACCACATTGAAGTAAGGTGTCTTTTTTCACTTGTTAATATTAACTAATTTAGCATGTTTTTCACAGTTCAAAATGTTAACAAAGCTGTGAGGGCAAGTTGCACTGATAGCATAAAATTCGAGCCGACACTAGCGAGCAAATTTAGCATTTTGTGTTACTCTTGTCACGTTAGCAAATCAGTGGAAACCATGATGGGAACACTTTCTTTTGAGAGCGTAAAAGTTAATTACACTGATGCATTTTCAAGCCTTTTACATAAAGTAGGATCTTACATATGAATAATCACATATTAGATAAAAACATTAGTTTTTTTGTGGGAGAAGGTGCAGCTGTAGCTGTGGATTTCGTGACATTATGAACATCTTGTTTGTGTCAAAAAAGAATGACAGGGCAAGAAGAACAAGTTGGACTTGCTTTTGACAGTCTGGTCTCAACCAGCACTTTACTTCCTCCTGCTGGGAGCTGGATAAAATGCATTTAGGCAAAATTAAGACTTATTTGATCACTGTGTGGGGGTATAATCGATATTACAATATAACCTTAATTTCCATTTTTCTGCACACTAGGACGACAAAGACCTGGTCCATGAGTTTGTGATGGCTGAAGGCTTGACGTGTCTCATCAAAGTGGGCGCAGAAGCGGACCAGAACTATCAGAACTACATATTAAGAGGTATAGGCCATGCAGTAATAGCAATATACTACACTGAAACAAAATAAAGTATGTGCAGTCCGTGCCACCGAGCAATATTCCAACTGGGCAAAAATCATTTCCAATTGGATAAATATATCCCCAATTTTTATTTTGTTTTCACCCTCGTATGAAGTATAAATTCTATTTCAGTGGTTGATATACTTTTAACACTCCAAAACGTATGTCGTGGGTCATCTTTTCATCGTGGTAGTGTTTTTGTTTGGCATTAACAGGCTCATGACTCCCAGTAGTGATGAACAGCATAGGGGCAGCTCAGAGCGCTTTGTAGTAGTTGTCTGCGGTCCCACCGAGAGAAACGCCCCGATTAATCATCCAGAAATAAAAACACTGCAGCGAGGGGGCAGATATGACTCACTTTATTTTTAGAAGATGTACGGCTGCTTTTGTTAGGGAGTTTACAGGTGTAACAGCCACGCCGGTATAGGTGACGATATGCCAACATGACACAATCCCTCAAATACGCAGTAGATTGTTTATATGGATGTGTGACAGTATTGCGAGATTGACAAAAAGGCACCCTGCAGCAGTTGTATGAAAAAACATTCAAGTGTATGTGGCAAAAGGAAGTTTGCAGACATTTTTTTATTGATTTTCTTTTTTAATGTGTTTATTTTCCTGTGTTTGACAGCTTTGGGGCAAATAATGCTGTATGTCGATGGGATGAACGGCGTGATTGGCCACACCGAGACAATTGAGTGGCTTTACACGCTTGTCGGCTCAAAGGTATAACACCCCAAAATCCAGAAAAGAAAAGAAAAAACTAAACCATTGGTTTTATCACCTTTAACAGTTATATGTGATGTAGCAGTTTTTCCAACATAAGTAGTCCACTATGATATATATAAAAACAATATCTACTGCAATTGCTTTATGGATTGGTTTCAACGTGTTTACATCTTTTTATTATTCTGTGTGCGACACTCAGAGGAAAACATTTTAGACACTCCTGCTTTAGAATAAAATGCAAATTACGCTGCACAACCCCCCCAAAAAATCCCTGGCTTTATCTGATTAAATTGTATCCCCTCTCTTCTAGTTCCGTCTCGTGGTAAAAACAGCGATGAAGCTTTTGCTGGTCTTCGTGGAGTACGCCGAGTCCAACGCACCGCTGCTCATAGAAGCCATAGCCACAGTAGATTCCAAGAGAGGTGCGCAGGAGATCCATCATTCGTAATTCTGTTCATTTACAATTTATTTACTGGTTTCATAATTGAAATGGTTTTTCCAGGTTGCAAAGTGTGGTCCAACGCCTTGGAGATTTTGCAAGAGAAAGATGGCGTGGACACGGAACTGCTGGTCTATGCCATGACCCTCATCAATAAGGTATTTTAAAGGATATTAAGGAAAAGTGACTTTTTAATTGCTTTTACAGTGAACCCCTGTTTATTGTGGGGGATACGTTGCAGACCCACCTGCATTTGTTGAAATTACACAATACAGAGGGACCAGAAACGGTTTAAACACATTCAAACCTGTGGTACTATTTGTACTCATGGAAGTATTGAAAAAAATGTTTTGACTACCACACAAGTGTTCAAATGTCCCTAATTTTCATAAAGAACACAAATATTTGGGTCTCTGGAATGCGGGCCTGCTCATCAACTCTGTCCGTCCTTTTTCGGCAGACATTGGCAGCCTTACCAGACCAAGATTCCTTCTATGACATGGTTGACGGTCTGGAGGAGCAGGGAATGGAGACAGTAACCCAGAGACACCTGGGTCGGAAAGGCATTGACCTGGACTTGGTTGAGCAGCTTAACATCTATGAGGTTTGCATATTAAAAGGGAAAATTAACCAAGTGTTACTACCGTATAAAAGCTCATCAATGTTTATCTACCAGTCCACGCTCCGGCACGAGGATGGCGACGATGACGCCCAGCCAACGGGGCGACGGGATCGCCGGCGGGCGAGCGTCGGGGGCGGGGATAAGCGGTGCGGCTTGGAGAGGAGGCGGAGCCGCAGGGCTTCTCTCGGTCGATCTGGTCAGGCGTCCCCCTGCAGTCCTGCATCCCCGCAGAGAGCGGGCTTCCATCCTTTTAACGGACAGAGAGCCGAGGAGATAAGCGAGAGGTGAGTGAGTGAACGGAGGCGGACATAGGTCAAGATAGGCCAACAATCCGCTCGTCACTTCTTGCTGGATTTATCTTGAAATATAGTTGAAACAACACAGGAGAGAAAACTTCTGACTGTTTTGTATCAACACTTTCTGCTCCAGAGCACTTTCAGGTTGCCTTCCATCCATGTAAGTTCAAAAGTTCACTGAGTTCACTGAAAGGAAGATCAGTTTCTGACCTCTACTGTGGTCCTGCACTACTATCAATTTACAGTACTACACGCACTTTCACCTCCAAGCTGTAGCGACTCATTGTGTATCTCAAGCGAGCACTGAATCACTAAAACATTTTTGTTGGACGTAAACAGCCGTACAGCCCTTAATTCTTAAAGTGTACACACAATTAAACAAGCACAGGCTCCTCTCAATGCTATGTGTGCTCTAATATACAATAATTTATTGCAGGTACCCCGCACTCGCACAGGATTGTGTTACAATACAGCCACACTTTGTGAATCTGTATGCTGCAAGACACTTTAAATACAGCCAAGCATGCAATACAGTGTGCATTTGAATAATTAGGAATGAAAAAATAATAATAATGCACGTCATGCAAGTTATTTCAATAATGTACATGTGCATGTCAATAAAAAAGAATTTTGTAGAAAGGTTAATTTTTTTCAGTAGTTGGATTCAAAACGTGAAACTCACGTTGAACACATAAGAAAATACTTCCTGATTTCTATATTAAAAATGATTTTCATTGTTTCTTTTGAAAAATTATAATTGCTTGATATGGTGACTTTTGTTTTGTTAGCTGTAAACTGTAATCATTGAAATTGGACAATTTAAAACAACTTAAAATCGTGAAAGATTTCACTCATCAAAATAACGAATTTCACTTTTTGAATCGAACTACTGAAATAGATTGGGTTTTCCAAGATATTCTAATTCATTGGGATGTACTTACAGTATATGTGTTTTACTGTCTGGTGTCAAAATATTGATATTATATGATCAGGGTTATGATGTGTAACAAAAGATGTAATGTCCTGCATCATCTCATATAACACCCTCAATCCATTCACTTTCTGTATTTCTTCTTTATTGTATGTATACTGTAATTAACATACAGACTGATGCTATTCTGTGATTAATAATTGCTAATTGCTCAACATTTTAATCACGCTTGATTACATTGCCCATTTGCAGTCAAAATGCTTCTGGATTATTGGAATCTTTCCCTCAAAAACTCCAATCCGACTGTTGTGATGTCATCACCTATGCTGCTTACAGCCACTAGAGGGCATAGTTGCATGATATGTGAGGCAAAGATTTGCTCATCTGCATTACTGTATAGTGCTTGATTCATTACTCAATCATATTCAGTTTTGAATGATATCTTTGTCCTTCCATAAACATACCGTTCATTCTCCTGTCATCCGCCTGTGCATGTAACCATACTTCCGATCTCACCCCTTCCATAGAGATGAGGAATGTGAGGATGCAGTGATAAAGAAGTACGAAGAAGATGAGCCTGCACTGACTGAGTCTGATTCAGATGAAAACCATGATGCTTTTTTGTCTAGTCAGAGTAGTTCCAGGTACAATGGGTCAAACTGTACAGTCTTCTTAAACAAATCTCAGGAGCTCTTCAAAACTGTTAGAATACATTGACTGTTTTCCAGTTGAGCTGCTTTCCCATTGCTTTACAGTTTTATTTCATTTTATGTTTATTCCTCATTTTCCAATACTCTCTTCCTAGCTCGGTTAGGCACCTTCCATCCATCATTCAACGGACGATCCAATCCATCACCATCACATCTAAACCCATACACGAGCGGGACCCAGGGAATTGGAAAGAATCACCTCCTGCCAGCACCCTGAGCTCCCCCTTGATGCCCGTGTCCCCTCCTCCCATAACCCCTCCTCCCATGCCCCCCCCCCTCGGCGCCCCCTCGCTTTTGGCCGCACTGTTGGCCAGGAAGAGGGTTACCAACACCGTGCCAGCCACCAAGGAGATCAGCCCGCCGTTGCGTGGCAGCTCGTATCTCTTCCCTGAGCACCCTCCCTACAAGCCCCACTCGCCCTTCCACCTCTTCTCCTACGACCTGGATGAAGAGACGTCACCCCAATCTCCATCCAAAGCCTGTATGGAGTCAGACAATACGACACCTCCAAGGTCAGAGGGACACCCAGACTTGAATTTTCCTGTCAGGGTTCGGGCTTTTTCTTAAGCTTTCCTTATTCACTATCTCCACTTTGAGAAAGTCTTCTTTGAGTGCTCTGTTTGAGTCTGTTTGTCACTACTCTTGAAATCACTTTTTCTTACTTACTCACTTGTTATAATGACTCACTTTGGTTCTCAGCACACGATTCCCTGTTCTTTATTCCTCACAAACATTTTTCACTCTTCACCTGTGGACCTCTATGGATCTTCTCTTGACTTCTTAACATTTTCATTTGCATACAGTTGTGGCTCTTTCCACTTTCTCAGTATTGTTTTCATTCATCGTTTCCTCATGCTTTTTCCTTGCACTTCCCCCTTCGCACTTGGATCTACTCTGTAAGTAGTTTGGAAATAAATGGTCATGTATTAATGTATCTGATAAGACAGTGAATATATATAGAGACAGGAAACAAACCCAAAGAGAAAACTAATATTACACTTCCACAATAAAATCCAAGAGCCCCCACATTTTCGCTTTTCAGCATTATTTGGGAAACCTATCCTCTGTTATTCGCTGAAAAACTCGAGCATTTTCTGTTTTTGTGCTAAAGCCAATAAACAGTATTGCTTTGGTGGCATCTTAGTGTCAAAGAACTGTTGAAGTGAGTTGAGGAGCTTTATTTACACAAAAGTAGTCTTTTTCCACCATCTTGTGGCATCTAGAGCCAATTACAGTATAGTGTAAAGGGCGGTCAATTACCTGAGGATCCCCCCCCGTCCATTGTTTCTCCGCTTTAGCTTTTTAATAGCTGTTCACCAGAGCAAAAAAAAAAAAAAAAAATACACATGCAGCAAAGTCTTACAATAACATCCGCTGACAACCAGGGCTATACTTTGAGCTCCTCTCTGACATGAAAAGACCTTAGAACAGTCGAGATGTATTACTTCAAGTTCAACCAACTTCCTTGACACCAATTACTACTTCCATATTAGTCAGGGCTTTGGCGCTGTCTTGTGGCATCTTAGGGCCTGACATAAATTGCACAAAAAAGTTTTTCAGCAAATCGCTGATGATAGGGTTGCCCCCAATAATGCAAATAGGTGAATTTGTGAAACGTTGTTGTGCCATCCTCATTTTGTTTAGGAAACGAGGTGTCATTTAGCCTCAATTTTTTTTGCCTCTGACTGGTTAGTCAACGTGGTGTTGCGTTGCTTGGGAGCCTGTCTCACTGCCATCATCTTTCATGTTCCTTTTCTTCTCCAAGAAACGGAGGTCTCATTTCCTACTCGACTCAAAGGTGCCCCTCTACGCCCACCAGTCCCAGGTGAGGTCACCTGACCCGCAAGTGCCCACACATCATATTCATATTCATGCTTTGTCTGTGTGTCTGCATGGTCCCGTGTGGACTAACTTGTGTCCAACCTTGAGGTGTCTCGCCAATGAATTAGCAGCTCAGATACAGGACAAATGTATTTTTTCGTGATACCATAGTCGATGAGAGCTCGATACTAAATGCATAGTAACTGATGTCTGAATAAAATTTAATTAATGTACAAAAAGAAAAAAAAGCATAATTTCGTTTTCCCTCAGGCCTCCTCTGGGAGGTCTCCTGTCCTCCTCCTACCGGCAACACCAAGAGTCTTTGGCAGCCGAACGAGAGCGGCGCCGCATGGAGAGAGAGGAGCGGCTGCAAAGGATCGAACGGGAGGAAAGGAACAAACACAGGTGTGGCCTAGTTGTGTTTTTTTTCCTTTTTCCCTATATATATATAGGTATTGCTTTCATGTACAGGAAAAGCCTTTTACATCTTCTGCATGCAAAATGTCAAAAAAACAAACCAAAAAACAGTATAATTTCCTCCCCATGTGGTTGGATGACATCACAATTCATCCCTACTTGCACATTTTAAACACACTTGAACCTCTTTATGTGTGTGCCACAGCCGAGACTATGTGGATAAAATGGAAGAGGCCAGAATGGCGCGGGAAGAGAGGTAAGCATGTGTGCACTAAATAAAAACAACACACACATGAAATACCCCATGAGTAGCATGTTTCATGTGGTGGTTTTGGAATAATGGTAATTAATTCTTTACTTCTAGGTAATTTTAGGTTACTTTCTTACCTTTTGCTCTTGTAAACAACATAAAATGTATAGAATGCTGCATTTATTAGATTGATCCTTGAGAGCCAGCGTATGGTCCACTCTATGTACTAGTATGCTGTATGTCCTCACGAGTAAGACAGTTCACCATACTAGTAGAAGAACTAGGTTGCACTAGGAGAATGTCTGTCTTAATAGTAATGTTTTCCACTAGTAGTGTCATTTTGGCAGAAATGTCTTAGAGTAGTGGAAGGCAGCAGTGGATTAAGCGCTACTAGTAAGACGCTGTCGTTCTACTAGTGCGCCCAAGACATTCTACTAGTGTCCAAAATTCTCTTACTAGTGATAACAAAGAGCATACTAGTACAGTACATGGACCTTAAGATGGACATCAAGGATTATGATTAAATGCTCAATCGGCCGTCTGCGCACACATATTGCACACTGCTGCATTTTTTGCTTAAGCCAGTTGACCTCACCTAAACAAATGCAGGAACATTTTATGAGCCTATAATGATGTTTATATAAAGGAATAATTAGGGGAAAAGTAGCTGAGACGAGATCATGTTTGACCATTTGGATCACAGCTGCGAAAATTGCAAAGCCATCGTCGCAAGATTGACCGACTATTTATGAGCCTCTACCTCTTCCTGTTTATTTTCTGTTTCTATGTGTTTCTGTGGGGTCACTCCCAAGACCCTCTCCCATCATTCTCAGCAGCAGATTATTGATTTGGACGAATCCGAGATCTTGTAATTTACTCGGAACTCGTACCAAAATGCTATATTAAAAAAATTATTATTTTTTTTTTACAGTGACTTTTTTTTCTGTCAATGCAGAGTTGTTATATTTTGAGTTAGGCTCATGTTAGTTTTAATGCATTAACAAAAACAACACTCTTTCTAATAACCTCACAAATAAACCCGTTTTGTACAAATTACTGTGCTTGTGTGTAAATCTTACTCAATTGTCGTGAGACCTAGCTCCAGCACGCTAACAAGCAGAACTAAGATGTCACTAGCACGTTTGCATACTGATGCAAATATTTTGCACTTCCTCCTCACTAATAGCGTCACTGACACACAGTCCGTGTGTGTGCGTGTTTGGTCTTTTTCTCATGGAATTATTTTACATACAGTGCTTCAACTTGCCAATAGGAAACCTTATTGTATACATCCAGTCAAAAGGTTCTTTGGGGGATTTGTGTTTGTATCTTAGGGCTCTGCAGACAGTCTCCCCAGGTTCATTCACCACAATACACAGTTGGCCACACTTCTTCCTTCACTCCACACCATGCTAATACACACACAAAGCTGTATCCAGTTCCCTTGGACCTCTGAAGTGGTCTGATGCTAATGAACTTGGAACAGAAGAGACACATATTCATGGGAAACAGAGGAGGGGCTAGTGGAATGAGCAAAGAGAGGGAGAGGGTCCATTCTGCACCCTCAATCTCCAGCTGGCAGGTTGGATGTTGTGGGAAGGGGAGAAAGACGATATAACGTAAAGAGCTTTTTATTTCTGCTAATTCAGCAGCCAAACAAGTGTTATGCATGTTGTTTTTCACAATTTTCTAAATTGAAAGAGAACTTCTGGGAACCTCCCTCTCAGGTATAAGAACGTGGAGCGCCTGGCAGCCGAGGAGTACGAGAAGGAGCGCATACCCCGCGGGCCGAGGAATCGCCCCGACCTCGACCTCGACCTGACCTTCGAACCCTCCGAGACGTGGCCGTCGTCAAGGCGCAGCAGTACCCCATCCTCCTTCGCCTCCCAGGAGGACGCCGAGGCCGACAACGAAGCAGAGCCCACCGCCAGCCCTTACGCACCCTCTGAAGCTGGTAAGACTCGCTAGCACTATATCTTCTACTACAGTAAGCCCCCATTATTTGCATGGGATAGGCCCTGCTAATTAACACCCCCAAAATGTTTAGAATTGCCACTATTAATTAATTAAGTAATAATAATAATAATAATAATACAAAATTTGTTAAACTGTAAAGATACCAAAAACTATGATTTCCAACAGTGTAATATTATTTCCAACTCATCCTTAAAATTACTGTTAAAAATAAATGACTACAGATGATGTGATTAAAATTTATATATATATATATATATATATATATATATATATATAATTATACCACCGTATCTTGCCAAATCAAACACTGTTGGGCTAGCATGTACGGATACCCCCATTACCATGGTGACATCAACAACAACAGATTGTGGAAAACTAACAAAGAGGGGGAAAGACACGTTTGGTGTCGTCACTGGGTGCTCGGAAGAGGACGTTTTGGACTGTCCATTCAAGGAGAGCTTTAGGTAACATAACTTAATGTAGCCAACTAATGCTAGCACTAACATTTTTACATAAATGCTGGCGTTCCGACGAATCATACACTCAAGCTCATTTTAGCCTACGTTGTTAGCAGAAATTATTGTTGTTAGCAGAAAATATGGACAGTATTTTTGTATTATTAAACTATGTTGGGGTGGCTGTTGATTACTTTTCTATTTAGACAGGGCTTTGGAACCAACTTGTTACATCTTACGGCGTTTCAGAAAGAGCACAAAAACGTGAATAGTTGAGTTTTTAAGCGAATACCTAGGCATAGGTTCCACAGACAAAACACAAGTTGGTGAATTTTTTCAATCATGAACGGCAAACTTAAGTGAAGTGCAAGCAAAAGCAAAAGCGAGGGTGTGGTGCTCCAATGAAAAACAAGATGAAAGACTGAGGGGATATCTGTGAAGGGGTCAAAGGACTGCTTTATTTTTGGGTGAACACACAGCCGTGAGGTGTGGTACAGTGGCTCAGTCGGGCAGGGCAATGAGGCCTCACGGCGTCGTGTTATTCTAACCCCGCCGGCATCACTACACGGACTGTACTCCGAGTTGTGTTTCGTCGCAAACAGGAACTCGGTTCTTCATTTCCTGTTCGTAATCCAGGTCCCGCCACAACCTAGCTTTATGTGCCCGGGATGTGGTTTCGCATTAGTCAAGTGTTGCTTGTTTTTTTGTTTTGTTTTGGTTTTTTTTAAGCGAGCGTGCGTGCAAATGTGTGTTGATCCACGTGGCCTCATTCAAACAGAAGTCCCCTTGAAAACTACAAAAACATCAAGTGCTCCACTTCGTTTCCGTGACATATTGATATGAGCATTGTGGAAAATAAATGAGATTGTATTTCTCGGTGACAGTGGAGGCCGATGACTCCAGGGCCAGCGTAGAAGCTGAGGAGAAAGAGGAAGAACAAGAAGAGCAAGAGGAGGAGGAGGAGGAGGAGAAAAAGGAGGAAGCGCAGGAGGAAGCAGAGGTAGAAAGCGAGGAGGAAGGTGAGCAGCAGGAGCCTCAAGCGACGAAGGAGCACGAGGAGGCGGAGGAGGACAGCGGCATCCTGAGCGACAAGGAGCGGCAGAATGAGGAGGTGAACGAGAAGGACAACTGCTCGGCTTCCAGCATCTCTTCAGCCAGCAGCACCCTGGAGAGAGAGGAGCGAGGGAACAGCGAGAATGGTAAGTGTGGGTTTAGGCTCTTTAACAATTGCATTGCAAGTCGATTCATGCAATTATTGCCCTTTCACCTTCTTTTCTTTCAGACCTCAAAGAAGAAGACGTAAACAAACAGTGCAGCAAACTTCTCAACAGCAAGCTCTTCATGCTGGACATGTTGTACTCGCAAAACAAGAAGCCCTGTGAGGAAGAGGAGGACGCAGAGAAGGAGAAAGAGGAAGGAGAGGAGGAGAACAAAGAGGAGACGCACAAGGACGCTGACAGACAGCCGAGCGATGAAGAGACTGACGACAAACGGGAGGACAAATCCGAGCAGCGGGGGAGCATACGGCAGTTCGCCGAGCGCTTCGGAGACTTGATCAAGGACAGTGGCTGCGCGCACCCTGACCTGGATAGCGAATCCAGTGATCTAATGGCACTTCCCCCTCCCAAAAAGGAGTCCGACACAATCTGGGACCAACTCCTGGCCAGCCCTCGAGAGCTGCGCATCGGCGACATCAACTTCACCGACCTGACGGAGGACGACGACGTGGATATCCTGGATGCCGTTCTGATTGGCAGCTGCAGTGACCTCCCGCCCCCTCCGCCTCCTCCGCTTCCCCCTTCCTTCTTCCCCTCCTTCCCCCCACCCCCGCCCGCGATCGCCACTTGTCCACCACCACCTCCCTTGTCCGGGATGATGCTTCCTCCTCCTCCTCCTCCCCCTTCGCTCGGCTCCCTGATGCCAGTGGCTCCTCCTCCTGAGCCTCTTCTCTTCAACAAGAAGAAGAAGACAATTAGGTTATTCTGGAATGAGGTGAGACGAGTAAACACAAACTCAGCATGATTCATTAAAACAATAGTGTTCTGATGTTGGTACAGTATTTGCCATGCCCATACAAAGTCAGCTATTTTTTTTCAACATATTTTCCCATGGTATCCTAGTGGCCTAGTGTAGTTTTTCCCAGCCATTACTTGAGCCAAGGCACATATTTTACATTAGAAATATCTCATGGCACACCACCAAACAAAAATGCCACAAAAAGTATGAGAGGGAGTCAAAAGGTAATGAGCCCAATTTAATTCAACCTACTAATAATTGAAGATTGTTTTCAGAAATGTTCACTGTTTGTAGTTTAAATACTTACTAATACTTACCACATATTGTGTATGTGAAAGCTACAATAGGCTACAGTACAGTCAAAAAGTGGGTGTCCAGGATCAAAGGCGAAGAGCAATAGCCTGCTTTAAGTGACCTCCATGACAAGAAAAGGAGCTTGTCAAGTCATCAGTTCCTTTGGCCACACAACCATAACCCATCCCCCACACTCACCCGATCTGGCGCCGTCAATTATCACCTTCTTGGGCCTTTAAGAGGAGGAGTTCAGGGTCACTGGCATACACGCTCTTGCTCATCGATGGACAGTCGGTGTTGAGAAAAAAAGGGATTCTATTAAAAAGTAGCAATGAAATCCCCACTTTTTGCGCTTTAATTTTACATGTATATTGCTTTTCTATTACAATAAATAAAGCTAAAGGAAAATTGGGCGCATTATTTTTTAACTACCCCTTGATATATACTCCAATAAAGATTATTTCATCTCAATTTACTCACAAGTGTACTTACTCAGTGTGAAATTTGGGCCTGTTTATTTGAACACAAAGCTATCATATGCAGAGGAAGCTGCTTGATGATTCACAACATGTGAATACACAGGTTAATTGTATTTTTTTATTGTTGTTTTTGGCATGCGTTTGGCAGCCTGTAGTTTATTGATTTCTTTTTTTGTTCAGTCCATTGGTGGGAGCCACTTTTGTTTTAGACCCAATGGAAAATAAGATACAAGAAAATTATGCGTGCACAAGACGACCGCATCCACGACTACTGCATAAGTGCATCCTGGCTGTGTGTTCAGGTACGTCCAGAGTTGCCATGCAGGGACTACAAGAGGAACGGAGACTCCGTCTGGTCCAAACTGGATTCAGTGAAATTAGACACAGCCAAACTGGAACATCTGTTTGAGTCCAAGTCAAAAGAAATGCCTGTGACTAAGGTAAGTCTCGAAGTCCTTCAGTGGCTTTTTGCATTTCTGTGTTCTTCCAATATATTTGAGGTTAAGACAGGTCATGCGTGTTCTGATCCATGTCAAACAACTTCGTTTTTGAGGGTCCAATAAAGCCTCGAAACAAGAGGAGCTGAGATGCGGCCTCACACATTTTGAATTTATTGAGTTTCCAAAGACTTACTGCTGAGGTCTACTCGAACTCTTAACCAAACAAAGCGGGTCCGCAGTTTACAAGTCTCAGTCCTTTTAAGCTGTCAGTCACTAAGGGGAACCGCAATGTCAAGGACCACCATGTCTTCAAAGCTGTGGATTCAGTTTTCTTTTTAATTCTGACTCTTACAAACAAATCACTACACACTCCAAAAATCAAACAATCCGGTGCTGGTTGTCTATCATTTTCAACTACACAGGATTAAAAAAAAAAAAAATTTGAAATTTGTGCAATGTGAATATGAAAAAAAATCCGTAATAGCTGAACCACGATATAGCGAGGGAATACTGCATGTGAAAAAAGCTTTTCCTCAGTGAAATAGATTGGAATGCCATTAATCTGGTCAAGCCCCACCCAGAAACACCACAGTTTTGAATTGATAGATATTTTTAATGAATTAGCACACTTTACTATTGTAAAATATACATATAAATATTTAAATTTTTTTTAAAAAAAGGTAAAAGAGAATGTAAAGAAATAAACTGTCTCTAGCTGGTTAGTTCAGTGTGGAACATATCCTCCATGCTCCTTGCGCGTGTTTTCATTTGGTGTTTTTATCAATTTTTCCCATTCAATGAATGACTGAAAATGCATCGCCGACGGTCACTCCATTTTTTTTCACTTCAATCGAGTGGTGGCGTATCTGACCCTTAAACCTGAACCCCTTAACACCCTCAGATTTTGCTTCGCAACACAAATGACAAAATCAACCAAAACAATGGCTCATAACTAAAAAGAAAAACACTTTTAAATTAAAGTACCACTGTTCTAAAAAAAAAAAAGGAAAATTGTAATCTCTAAATGTTACAGTTTCCTCAAGGTAATCTGTCGCATTTAAACACTCTCGGTGTAATCTAAAAAAATCTAAATTTACTTTGCTTCAAGCAAAGGATGGAACCACAGCCGTAGACACTAATGTAATGTGATTCAGTGCTTAGTTTGATACGCAACAATTCATAAGGTGCAAGATTTTAGCTAAATTAGCTGAATTGGGTATCAAAATAATTAGTATGATGCAGTTCACCACCATTGCAAACTGTAACCACATTGTGAAATTAATAGAGTTCTTGTACCTCGTTGGATTCCTGCATTGCACCTAATGAAGTATAACTTTGAACTAAACTTATAGTCCCCCACAGCTGCAGACAATATACGCAGCGTGATGATCCCTTGAATCTTTACAAGCCCATAAAGCGGACCACACGGTTGGAGAAAACGGAGTCGCCGTGGGAGACGAGAGAGACCCGACAGTGACCCTCTCGCTGTGTTTGCGTCTCTTAGAAAACGGCGGCGGACAGCAAGCGTCAAGAGATCATCGTATTGGATTCCAAAAGGAGCAACGCCATCAACATCGGTCTGACCGTTCTGCCTCCCCCTCGCACCATCAAGACGGCCATCCTCAACTTTGATGAATACGCGCTCAACAAGGAGGGCATTGAGGTATGAACAAGGATTTAAGTGAAATGACCGTGGCGTTTAAATGTTGTTTCCCTCTCTCATTATGTTAATCAAACAGAAAATCCTCACGATGATCCCCACGGAGGAGGAGAAGCAGAAGATCCAGGAGGCTCAACTGGCTAATCCTGACACCCCGCTGGGCTCAGCCGAGCAGTTCTTGCTCACTTTGTCCTCCATCAGCGAGCTGTCTGCCCGACTTCAGCTGTGGGCCTTTAAGATGGACTACGAGGCAACTGAGAAGGTCTGTCGATGAGAATCTGTTAGTTTACGAAGGGGCAGAAAGGCATTGTTGGCGTTTGATGTGGAAGAATTTGACTTGTAAAACCCTGTAAAACAACTTTGTGATGACCTTGAAGCGAGACACCCTTCAGAATCTCAGAAAATATTCCCAGAAGAGTGAGGAGGGGGAGTCAACTACTCATATTCTTATTGTAACACATATTTTAATAAGTGTCTCAGTACTTTTGTGCATCTATTGAAATTAGCAATCACATTCAATTTGCGCAAAAACAGACAATGGCATACAAACTCGAATCAAATGTACAGTCTATCCATCCATCCATCCATTTCTGAGCCGCTTCTCCTCACAAGGGTCGCGGGCGTGCTGGAGCATATCCCAGCTATCATCGGGCAGGAGGCGGGGTACACCCTGAACTGGTTGCCAGCCAATCGCAGGGCACATATAAACTAACAACCATTCGCACTCACATTCACACCTACGGGCAATTTAGAGTCATCAATTAACCTACCATGCATGTTTTTGGGATGTGGGAGGAAACCGGAGTACCCGGAGAAAACCCACGCAGGCACGGGGAGAACATGCAAACTCCACACAGGTGGGGCCGGGGATTGAACCCCGGTCCTCAGAACTGTGAGGCAGACGCTCTAACCAGTTGTACACCGTGCCGCCATGTACAGTCTAAAGGTTCGGAAAAATGTGCGCGGCATCTGTGTTGCGCCAACATCCGCAAAACATCAACGCAGTTACCTCACCAAGCTTATGAGCGGCACCTTGTCTTCCTCCGGTGCATCACATTTTACTCATACGGAGTTCAAAGTAAAAATCTTAAGAATTCCAACCCGCTTTCCATGTTGTCTTGTTAAAGGTTTCGCTTCGCACAGGATGCAGTCCTCTTTTATGTTTCCTTAAAGTCCAACTGACCTCAATCCAGTGTATGTGATTTGCCGTGGGGGGCATTTTAGTTCATCAACATTGAATTTGTGGGTTTTTTTTCACTCACAGGAAGTAGCTGAGCCACTGCAGGATCTAAAAGAGGGTATGGAACAACTGGAGAAGAACAAGACTCTACGGTACATCCTCTCCACGCTGCTCGCTATCGGAAACTTCCTCAATGGAACCAACGTGAGTTGCGATCCCTGCTGCGTCACTCTGTACTGATTTTGTAATGCTACACTTTGTGTATTATTGTGCTTTCTCACAATGAAGCGATGTTTTCTATCTAGGCTAAAGGTTTTGAGCTGACGTACTTGCAGAAGGTGCCAGAAGTGAAGGACACAGTCCATAAACAGTCGTTGCTGCATCACGCCTGCTCCATGGTGGTGGAGAACTACCCTCAAAGCACGGACCTCTACTCGGAAATCGGAGCCATAACACGTTCCGCAAAGGTCAGTCTTTGATAGTAACTTTATATGTTGCAAATATAGCGAATTGCATTTGTTTGTATGTGTTAATGTGGCAATTCTCAAAGTGTGGTACTCAGTGTGTGGTACGTGGCGCTCCTTTTCGATGCCAGGTGGATTTCGACCTGCTGCAGGAGAACCTGGGTCAGATGGAGCGCCGCTGCAAAGCCTCGTGGGACCACCTGAAGGTGATTGCCAAGCACGAGATGAAACCGCAACTCAAGCAGAAGATGTCGGACTTCCTCAAAGACTGCGTGGAGAGAATCATCATCCTCAAGATTGTCCACCGCAGGATCATCAATAGGTGGCGCTCCTCAAAATAATAGTTTTACTGTTTTACTGAGTCATGCCACAAATAGTTTGTAGTTGCCTATATTAACAGTTTAAAACATGAATATACGACAAACTCTGACCCAATACAATTTAATATCATTTTAGACTCAAAACTTCACCCTTGTATGTTTTACAGAAGACTTGATTTAGAAGAAATGTACCAGTTCACATGTACTGTATATGCACATGCAAGGCAAAGACTCTCTGTAACTTCTCCTAACAACCCAGGCTAAACTTAGTTCCTCCCCAACACACAAAGCTTGTCTCTGAGTTTAGATGTATTACTTCAACATACTTCCTTGACACCAAATTCTATTGCCGAAACCCAAAACCTCCTATCTAAAATCTGATCTGATGGAGATAGAAGGTGTTGCGCTTCAGAATTTTGACACCAAACCTGATTGGAGGTTTTGGACAGGTGAACTTTCTGTCACAAAAAAATTATCTTGTAGACAAACTGAATCCTAAACTGCCCACTAGTCTTTGCAAAGGCAGCTGAAGCATTTTACCCAGCCTACAATGCAAGAAGTAGGACCTCTAAAGCATTTTACCAGCCAATGTGTTCCATCCATCCATCCATTTTCTGAGCCGCTTCTCCTCACTAGGGTCGCGGGCGTGCTGGAGCCTATCCCAGCTGTCATCGGGCAGGAGGCGGGGTACACCCTGAACTGGTTGCCAGCCAATCGCAGGGCACATAGAAACAAACAACCATTCGCACTCACAGTCATGCCTACGGGCAATTTAGAATCTCCAATGAATGCATGTTTTTGGGATGTGGGAGGAAACCGGAGTGCCCGGAGAAAACCCACACAGGCACGGGGAGAACGTGCAAACTCCACACAGGCGGGGCCGGGGATTGAACCCGGGTCCTCAGAACTGTGAGGCTGACGCTCTAACCAGTTGTACGCCGTGCCGCCGCCAATGTGTTCAATTAGTTTATTATATTTCACCTATGGTAAATTTAGCCTCGCCCTCGGAGGACTTCATGAAACCTGAAATGGTACCTAATAAAAATAAGGAGTGTAGAAAATGGAATGAAATTAATGTTGTGTTCTCATCTACAGTACATGTCCTCTTCTTCCAACCAGGTTCCATTCGTTCCTGTTGTTTCTGGGGCATCCGGCATACAGCACGAGAGACATCAGCGTGCACAGGTTCAGTAAGATCCTCAGCGAGTTCGCTCTGGAGTACCGGACCACCCGAGACCGCGTGCTGCAGCAGAAACAGAAACGCGCCGACCACCGCGAGCGCAACAAGACGCGAGGGAAGCTGATCGTGGACGTCGACGCCGCAGTGAGTTGTCACGCCAACGTGACCTCTTCGCCACACACTCAGGTTCTTTTTCCTGCTCTTCTTCCTCTAAATGGAGTGCTGCTCCTTTCAATTCCTCCCTTTGCCCTCTTTGTGTTGTTCTTTGACTTTCCCTCTTTCTTTCCTCTGTAGTCTGATGATGAAGAGGAGCGCGAGGTACATAAACGCGTGCCTGTCTCCCGCATGTGCCTTAATGTGTGTGCATGACATCACTTCCTGTAACTTTCAATTCGCCCATTTTCAATTGAAATTGATTTATCTGAAAACATAGCACGGTGCAGTCTGGGTTATCATGTTTCAAAATAATATATTTACTATCCATTTTCTATAGCATGTATCCTCATTAGGGTCATTGGGCAAGGGATTGGTTGCCAGCCAATTGCAGGGCACATATAGACAAACAACCATTCACATTTACACCTATGGACAATTTAGTCTTCAATGAACCTAACATGCATGTTTTGGAATGTGGGAAGAAGTACAAGGAGAGAAACATGGGGAAAACACGCAAACTCCATCCATCGTACTGCCCGTTTTTTTTTTACATATTATTTAAACAACTAGAGGAGCCTCCAACGTCAAACAAGATTTAATCAATCATAAAACTTTATTACAGGCAACATTTGACCCAAAATAAAGAGCAAAACACATTCAATACAAAGTTTTGTTCGTCATATTCTTCCCAGTACATTTTGGTCCACTTTTAAATTTTTCATTTTGAGGGGGGGGGGGGGGGGGTGCTTTAAGGCAATGTATGCAATGTAAAACACCATAGACGGGTTATTGAAAATTAGCATAGATGTTAGGATAATTATAAACCGATAAACCTACTGCTACTTCAGCATGCACAGAGCAGCAACACATACAAACAGAACATTCAACAATACACACAAGAATATATTCTCTCTGCACTGTGGGAGCAACGACTATTACTGGAGTTGAACACGAGACCTTCGCTGCATCTTATTCTCGCGCTTATTTACGCTGTATCTACATCCAGTTGAGCTTTTTTTAAATACACTGAAGGCACACAACTCTTAATGCCTGTCTACTGTAAAAAAAAAAGATAAAAAATGATTGCCTAAAAATCCTCGATATGGCGGAGGCACGAACGATGAAGCGTGATATAGCAAGGTAACAATTTCTATAAATAAATACACAACCTGGTATGTAGAAAATAAATCAGAACGTAGCACTTGATTTCAACCTGACTTTTGCCCTCTTTCTATTCAGAATGGGAGATATGGTTCAAGCAGCGCCCCTAGTGGTTGCCAGGAGAGCGAGCAGCCCCAAGGTCTGGGCCACACGGAGGATGCCGCTGAACATGAGCATATGAAAGCGGTTTTGAGAACAAGCCTAAGCGGCGGCGATGACAAGGACGTCAGCGCTGTACCGGGTCTGCGGACACGCACTCGATCGCGACCAGGACGGGGAGGTGAGGCCGATGGAGAGCGTCAGGATGAATTTGATCGAATGTTCACATTTTAACATGAAAACGTGCGTGGCCAGGTGCCAGCTTGCGGGCGCGGACCCCGGCTGTGGAAGACGCTCAGGTGTGCGGAGACGACGCCGCAGATGAGATCATGGAGCGCATCGTGAGGTCCGCCACTCAGGCTCCAGGAAGTAGACCGCAACCTCGGGAGAGGAGGAGGTCTAGGGCCAACCGGAAATCCTGTAAGAACCATGCACAACAAGACAAAATTCTAGTAAAGCATAACTGTGTACTAGTTGACAACTGTGTACGACTAGTACTCCTCATGACATTATAACATTTGTCTAGTTAACAACAAATCTTCATTAGTAGCGCGAGTAGTATGCAGATTGCAACTAGTTCGAGTTTTGCCTCACTAGTAACATAGTGTGTTCTACTTATTCTACTAGTGCACCCTAGTCATTCTTCTAGTGCGCAGAAATGTATTTCAGTTGTGGAAAGCAGTAGTGAAAAAAAGTCACAAGTGCGCCCTATTCGTTCTACTAGTGTGCAGAAATGTCATGCAGTAAACTTGACAAGGAAGACAGTCATTTTACTATTACACAGAAATGTCATAGAGTCATCAAAGGCAGTAGTGGAAAAATGTCACTAATAGGACTTAATCGTTCTACTAGTGTACAGAAATGTAATACACTGGTGGAAGGCAGTCATATAAAAAAACATCGCGAGTAAGACGTTCTACTAGGACGGAGAAATTTAATACACTAATGGAAAAAATGTCACTAGCAAGACTAGTGCACCTAAATGTCATGTCAAGTCGTCAAAGGCAGTAGTGGGAAAAACTTCACTAGTAACTAAATTGTCGTTCTTCTCGTGCACTGAATTGTCTAACTTGCATGGATAATTCAGCGCACTAGTAGGATATTGACTTTGGAATTTTTCTCTTCTTTCAGTGAGGCGGACCCTGAAGAGCGGTTTGACCCCGGAGGAGGCCTTGGCGTTGGGTTTAACCGATTCTGGCGAGCCGCAGATGTAATCCACTCCCCTTTGGCCGCCTGTCCTCGTCGCCGTCGGCAACGTGGTCGCTGCCCGCCCGCCCGCCGGCTGCCTTTGCTACATACTCTTCTAATTGCACCAAGCAGAAGCTTCGGGTTTCTGTCAGCTGCTAACCTTGCCGGACGTGTCTGAGTAACAAAGTCAGTGTTTTTGTTGTTGTTGTTTTTCGGTTTTGTTTGTTTTTAATGCTGCACAAAGACAATCCTCCAGAGGATGAGGTGAAGAAAAGGGAGGCGTTGCATCAAGGAGGAAAAGCGATGCTGCCCTTTGCATTTTTTGGAAGAACCGTTATTTAAAGACATCACCGTTACTCCTATTTAAGCTGTGAACTTTTAATGACCCAAAGATGAACTTATCACTTCTACTAAGTTCCAAAAGTACCTTAAGACATCCACACAAGAAAAGCAAACCTGAAATGATAACTTTGTGCAGGTAAAAATGTTTGCTTGTTGCGAATGTTTAATATGAAAGGTTTTCAATTGGTTGTGTGCCTTTCTACCAAAAAAAAAAAAAAAAAAAAAAAAAGGGATGATGCTGTATTGCTTTACTCACCTGCTTCTGTTATCTGTTAAGTTCCTCAGTGTTGCAGAGAGTTAATTTTTCTGTTTGGGCGAAAATGTTCTCAGTATTTATTTGAAAGCTCTCACTCTCATTTTGTAAGCTTTTTGCACCTTACTAAGTCACTCTCACAGCTAAAGGGAGTTTTCATTTTTGAGGAACAGTTTGTAAAGTGTAAAAAGATTAGATTTTTTTAGATTTTGTTTTTTTACATTTGTTAAAGTATTTGAAGGACATGCAGCAAAGACTGCATATGACGTGTACATGTCATTGTCAGCTGTGTGACATGTTACATCGGTGTTAGTAGTGTGCATGTGTAGTGCGCTTCGAGTTATTTTATATCTGTAGAAAGTTGTATTATAGTTGGAGCAAAAGAAATAGTAGAGAAGAGCCTAATCTGTAAAATATGATTTAAAAAAAAAAAAAAAAAAAAAGCAAATGGAAACTGTTGATGTGGTCATATAGAGGGAAGTATTATTATTATTATTATTATTATTTAACTTTATGAAGTTGAAGGAAATGAAGGATCTTCCCAACCTGGGAAATATCACCACATGCAAGACCATCAAGTCCAAACTGTCTCACTTGAAATGCTGTTTGTATGTGTTCTACAAGAATAAACATTAAAAAAGAAAAAAAAACTGTGAGGAAAAAAAAAGTGTTCGCACATGATTCCATTCCATTGTGTGCCACAATTTCTTGAAATTTTATTTCACTTCATATTCAATCCGTTTTTTAAATGTACTTTCATTTGCTGTTTATCGCACCTCTCAGTATGATACGGTGCATTTGTATACATCTGCAAACCACAGAAAGGATTAAAAACAATCATGTGTATCAAATTTTGTGGTCAATTAGTAAATATTAAAGAGTGACATGTGGAACCATGGAACCATCCATAACTTTGTTTGACTAATACTATATATATATATACTTGAACGTTTTTGGAAAACAAACAAACAAAAAATGCATTTCTAGCAAGTTAAATATGACCTGGGTTATTATACTATTAGACTAACATATAATCACCTCTCAAAATGCAATTGTACACCGAAAAAAAGAGATCTTTTTTTATTATTATTTTCACTTGCATATGACTAAATGTGGGAAACTGTCATTTTCTTCTATTGTCCTCAAAAATAAATTAAATGTTAGTTTTACACGCTTTTAGGTGCTGCAAGTAACGGTTATTCTAATAATCTGTCGATTTGTTTTATTTTCGATTAATCGATTAATCAGTTTTAAAAAATCCATCCTTTTATTCAAAAACAGGACTTTATTTTAAATTGACAACCATAAATTGATTATGATCAGTTACAGGTTTAGTTCATTTTGATTTCAAGACGTTTGCAAATGTCTTATTTTGATGCAACACAAAGATAATCAGGCGGCACGGTGGACGACTGGTTAGTGCGTCAGCCTCACAGTTCTGAGGACACGGGTTCAATCCCCGGCCCCACCTGTGTGGAGTTTGCATGTTCTCCCCGTGCCTGCGTGGGTTTTCGCCGGGCACTCCGGTTTCCTCCCACATCCCAAAAACATGCATTAATTGTTGGACACTCTAAATTACCCGTAGGCATGATTGTGAGTGCGAATGGTTGTTTGTTTCTATATGCCCTGCGATTGGCTGGCAACCAGTTCAGAGTGTACCCTTCCTCCTGCCCGATGACAGCTGGGATAGGCTCCAGCACGCCCGCGACCCGATTATTATCTTTAATCAGTCGCAATGCAACTAAAATCTATTTTTCCAACACGCCAAGAAGAGAAGACGAAGAATCCTCAACGTGCTGATAACACTTTTGTCCACCAGGGGTCAGAAGCTTATATCGCAGTGTCATACTGGCGAATAATTCAACGTTGAACAAGAACTTAATATTATCAAGTTCATTTCGGTTCGCGTCCGACGTGTCCAGTTACTTTCCAGCTAGTTGGAAAACAAGTCTTGTCAGCCATGGCCGAGAACATGACTCTTTTTTGGGGCTCCGGCTCTGCTCCGTGCTGGAGGGTGATGATAGCCCTGGAGGAGAAGAACCTGCACGGGTACAATCAGAAACTGCTCTCCTTCGATAAGATGGAACACAAGTCACCGGAGGTTTTAGCTATAAACCCGAGAGGACAGGTAAGAAACGTGGCATGCATTGAATCGCTGTGATTGGATAAGGTCACAGCCGGAGTCCATTGCGAAATGTCATTATTTGACATTTACGCCCCAATAGACGATTTGTGAACGCAATCTTTGGCATCGTATCAAATCAGCAGAGGTAGTGCTGTCATTCGGCTTTGTATTTAACTCGTTAATGAGTTCCTTTTATGCATATTGGGAACTTTGGACCGTTGACTTGCTTAAAGGGAAAATCCGGATCAAGCCTCTTATCACTTTCCAGTTTCAATTTTTCCATGTTTCACAGTTTTAAAAGTTCAATATTTGCGCTTGTGCTTTTACATCGTAACGCTAGCAGACTAGTTGGCTAATGTGAAAAGTAAATTTGAGGATTAGTCTGTGCCATGAATCGCTTATTAGCATCAATTTATAAGAATTAATATTTTATCAGCCCTGCAGGTTGTTTGACTTCATTATGATCTATTCTTATTTTTCATGCAGCTTCCTTCTTTCAATCATGGAAACAACGTTTTAAACGAATCCTACGCAGCCTGTTTTTACCTGGAGGCAAGTAAGGAAAGACCAACATTGGAATTGTTTAATGAAGTGTTGACATGTTTTTTTTGTTTTTGTTTTTTTACACGTCTTGTTGACATGTATCGGCAGAGCCAGTTCAAGAGCCAGGGGAGCAAGCTGGTCCCAGACGGCCCCGCCGAACAAGCCCTCACGTACCAGCGCACGTTTGAGGGCCTCACCTTTTACGACAAACTATGTAAAACGTTAATTAAGAGCGCCGATTTCATCGTCACTCGTGGTTGTTAGCCGCTTCTCAATCTCTCACATTTAAACCAGATCTGCAATGGTTTTTGTGATTGTCGTAGATGACCTAACAATGATGACATGACAGTTGGTAAGCTATCCTATGGGGTTAATTAGTCTCCTTTAAGCAGAGCTGTATGTTGCCTGACCTTTTTTTTAGTTGCCGTTATCTACTATGACTACGTTGTGCCTGAAGGCGAAAGGTGTGACTCTGCCATGAAGAGAAACTGCCAAGCCCTGACCAATGAACTCAAACTGTGGGAGGGTTACCTGCTCAAGGTGAGGATGGCGCACATGACAACCACTGTACTAAAGCGTACTATTTTATTTTATTTCCTCTCTTAAACGTATTTCATCTCGCCCCGTCTTTGCAGGCAGGATCCCACCTGGCCGGACCCTCGTTCTCATTGGCTGATGTGATTGTATTCCCAACTGTTGCTAATCTTTTCCATTTCGGGTGAGTTGGGTGGGTGAGACATGACGAGCACTCACTAGACATTTCATTAGATACACCAACACAATGTACTTCTAATACAAGTAATGTATCAGAAATGTTACCTTTACAAAAGCTAATAAACTTAAATAACCGCCGTTCCTGTCCATTAGTATAAAATATCCATTCATTTTTATTTTTCAACTCAATTTTGAGGGCGGCACGGTGGACGACTGGTTAGTGCGTCAGCCTCACAGTTCTGAGGAGCGGGGTTCAATCCCCGGCCCCGCCTGTGTGGAGTTTGCATGTTCTCCCCGTGCTTGCGTGGGTTTTCTCCGGGCACGCCGGTTTCCTCCCACATCCCAAAAACATGCATGGTAGTTTCATTGAAGACTCTAAATTGCCCGTAGGTGTGAATGTGAGTGCAAATGGTTGTTTGTTTGTATGTGCCCTGCGATTGCCTGGCAACCAGTTCAGGGTGTACCCCGCCTCCTGCCCGATGATAGCTGGGATAGGCTCCAGCACGCCCAGAAGCGGCTCAGAAAATGGATGGATGGATGAATTTCCAGTTTGCTTGCACAATGTGCATGTTGTAAAATGACATTTTTATACAGTGCATTTTCAGTACTCTAGCACAATTTGTTATTATACTGTATTGCTAAGGGTAATCTGTTTTACAGCCAGCTGAGGGAGCTTCTACTTCATAAATAAAAATGTAATTCTTCTCCACGGTCAGCAGAGGTCATCTCCACTTCTTAAAATCACAATTGCATCATTTGTTTTTACGCCACTGAAGTGCAGTAAGACACCTTTTTCTGAAATTTAAGAATTTTACATGAGCTTGCTCCTTTGTCCAAAAATTGATAAATTATGTTGTCTCGTAGAAAACGTAAGAAAGTAAAATGGTTAAATGTTGAGTCTCGAGTTAAAGCCGTTTTACCCATATTGTATGAATCAATCCAGCAAATAAGTAAATAAAATGTTTTCATGGGTTTCAATTGGACAACATTGTCTACGGTAGGAGCAACAAGGTATGCGAGTGTTAATATTGTAATTAAAATGGAATATAACTTTTTGGTAATGATTCTTTGCATCGATTCTTTTTTCAAATTATTATTTTAAGGTTGTCGGCGGAGCGCTACCCAAACGTGGCTGCATACTACGCTCTGCTGAAGGAGCGACCCAGCATCAAAGCCAGCTGGCCTCCGCACTGGCTGGAGAACCCCAAGGGACAAGACACGCTCAAAGACATCTGACATCTACAACCAGTCACAGGCTTCTTTAAAAAAATTACAAAAAGTTTGCACTATTATCAAGTATAATCAAATCTGTTAGTTGTGTTGTTTCAAAATAGTAAGGCGTTAAGCTCGAAATATTTTGATGATTAAGGTTTTGTTTCGTTTAAAATAAAAATAAATCAATAAATGAGTCGAGTTTATCAAATACCATCACATTAAAGACTTCCAATGATTTATCTTTTTGATTTTGTGCAAGTCACCTCTCACATAGACGACCAAACAAAAGGGTTATGACTTTGCTATGACCGACTTGAAATGGCGGTCACGCCTCAGCTGTCTCCCAACAGGTTTTTCTTGCACAAACCTAACCGTCATTCGCTGTGTCATCGTAACGGTTTTGATTATTATCAAGCAAGTGGACATGTGCGTGACTGAATATTTGCTACAGAACGCACGGGTGCAGTTTTGATTCTGCTGCTTGTGTCCCCAAAAACATTCAAATTGGATTGGCATTTGTCAGCCTTCACTACAGGGCTAATGCATAATGAAGAAGCGCTGTAACATGGTCAACCTTAGACAATAGATAATTGAGCAGGTTTACTTATGAGCAAGGTTGATATGAGACATATAAAAGTGGTGCATTGTACCTTGAAACAAAAGGTATCACATGGTAAGTGTTAGGGTAAATTAATGCTCACGACTAGATAAAGGTGTTTATTGCAGCGGTGTGGAGTTTTATAGACACGTCCAAGGACAATAGGTTCAATACGTGCAAAGGAAATTGTAGGCAACTATTGAAAACATAACGTTGCTTATTCAACGCACTTTTTTTGTTTTGAATGTTTTGTTGAGTTCCCGTGGAGGTTTTTGTTTGCGTTTAGATTTGCATGGCTTATGTGTTGTGCACACAATCGCTTGATACCTGCAGAGCATCCAAAAAAAAAAAAAAAAAAGTGCTAAATCATCATGACGTTTAATGAAAACACACGGCATGCAACGCTCATACATACAACATAAAAATCGATAATGGGAGTTGTGCAAAGTTGTTAATGGTTAAATATTGCGACAGAAATTCCCATTAGATGATTTGCTCAATCTTTCACGTGCTGGTTGCAAGGTAACGTATTATTTAAGGCGTATAAAGTTTATTTGACTTGGGGTGGGGGTGGAGAAAAAAAACTTGACTTGCCGTGAAATATGATATTTGTCGAGTTTAATCTGTGGGTGTGACTCCATCAAACGGGACGGTGATATAAGCGGTCGTGCCACAAGCCTCCTCACACGCCGCCGCTGACTGAGACGGGGAGTCGCAACGATGGCCACGGACATGACTCTGTATTGGGGCGCCGGATCTCCTCCGTGCTGGAGGGTGATGATCGCCCTGGAGGAGAAGCACTGCGACTACGACAGCAAACTTCTCTCCTTTGAGAAGGCGGAGCACAAATCGCCGACGGTGCTCGCCATCAACCCCAGAGGGCAAGTGAGTTGGACTTTTCATGAACCGTACATATGCAATTTCATGAGTTGAGTCACTGATTTCGACTGTTCCCTTGCTGAAGCTTCCTACCTTCAAACATGGGAACCGAATCATCAACGAGTCCGCTGGTGCCTGCTTGTACCTGGAGGTAAATTAAATGCACTCACACGTATCGTGTACGTTTATGGCATCTTTTGCATACACTCTAGTATATAGATACACCCCTGCAATAGAATGGAATTGCGGTAGTCTGCAGTATTGCTGCTGAGCATGCACAAGTGGCAAAAAAGTACTCGCACCAAGTATTAGTACAGCTACTTACTTTAAAAAAAAAAGGCTAGTAAAAGTCGAAATCATGATTCAACTTCCTTGCTTCAAAGTATAAATGTACGTTCTGCAATATACGATCTGCACTGAAAACAAATCATATGAATTCATTTGAACATGTAATCGTTTGCAAAATGAGGTTGAAGAAAATTCAAAGGCCTTTTTTCAGTGTGTCAGTGCAAAAGTAAAAAAATAATTTTTACTGTCAATTGTATACAATATCATGTTTGATTATTTAGCACGAAGGGGGGATGCACACAAAATCCCTCATCACACAACATCCCTCTTTTATTTACTTTCATATTTCTCATACTTAGAAGACAAAATGCTTTAAAAACAACATTCCTTTGAATTCACTTAATTTGCATATGTTTAAAATTGCTGCTGCTGTAATTTTTTAAGGGGAATGGGAAAATTACATCAGTTTACCACATTCTGATCATGTGCAACTTATGTACATGTTCAAGCTACGTAAATTCAAGTCTTTTTTTCAGTGCTTTGCTAACATTGCGAACTGACTAACAATAAAAATACTAGATTAGCTAATGATAATAACTGAACAATGTATCATATGTATTGTATTTGGTGCTCTATACTGTACGTCCAAGATCTCAACCGTATTTGACTTTACCTCTCTGTTTATGTCTTTTTTATGTTACGTCATTGTCCGCAGAGGTTGTCAAAAAAAAAGGTGTGATAGTTTCCTCAGTGAGGAGTATTAAGTACAGATTTTAGATTTGAAAAGGTAGGGAGTAAAATTAAAAAAGTTAAAAGAAAAATAGTACATACTCAAGTACAGTACAGATACCTGGAAATTTTTCTTCTACAGTAACAAAATGTTTGTAAGTTTTTGTACATTTCTATTATTATTTTTTTTTTTAACATATAACAGAATGAGTTCAAGGATCAGGGAACCAAGCTGACCCCAACCTGCCGTGATGAACAGGCCATGATGTTCCAGCGCATTTTCGAGGCTGTCCCACTTGGCCAGAAGCTCGGTATGCAAAGAATCTGACTCGTTTTGCAGGTTTCCATCTTTTCTTTAATGGCATCTTGTGATTTAACACTTGATCGCCTTTGTTTCTAAGTTCATGGCTCTTGGCATCATCACATGCTCTTCCTTCACCCCCCAAGAGGGAAGCTCATTACCAACAGGCCACCCTGAGAGATTTGAGCACACATCATGCGCTTGTGACAAGCCTTTAACAGGGCGTCAGTGATTTATAAAAAGTCCCAATGGTAATCCAACAAAGGATCACATGTTAGGAGTAGCGAGACAAATCATAAGATGAGGTATTTGGTTTTTACACGGGAACGTTGCCGAAGTTTGACATTATCTAAACCAGAGGTGTCAAACTCATTTTTGTCACGGGCCAAAACACATTGATGAATAATCAGTTTTAAAATCAGAAGCCTATAAAAACATTTTTCAACTATTACATTTCTTTTCAAAGGGGGATTAGTAATGAAAAATGCTTGCAAATATCTCAATGGTATTACACTAGAACAAAACTAGCAATTTTGATTTGGTTTCGCGGGCCACATAAAATGATGTGGCGGGCCCGAACTGGCCCCCGGGCCACCAGTTTGACACCATGATCTAAGCTGACTGATTTCTTAAGGGTTTCGAGGGTACATTTTGAAGTCATAAAAAGAAAGTATCTTCATAATAGAATACAAAGTACAATAGAACAAAAATTTGAGATAGGAGCACTGCACTGCGGCAGTGAACGCCACTCACTTCCCAACAAGCAGCAGTGAGGCAGACGGTCAACAATTTCAATTACAAACGAGGCTTCAAGCTGTTTGTTGCCACTCCTAGTGGATGTTTGCTGCCAAACTAGACACAAAACAAACAGAATTACTCGTTGTGTGCATAGTTTGGCCTGAAGATAAGTCTGTTTAGCTAAATGCGAGCAATTCAAAACACCAACCCTTTAAGCGATGGCTATTTGTACACAAACACAGCAGCAACACATGTAGGCAGACAATATTGTAATACTCACAGGCATACAGTATATAGTCTTTATTCTTTGCAAAAATGACTCCTATTACTGCAGCTTACAGAGAACTTTGTCCATGTACAGTATAGCCGTTTGTCTGTATTACACTGGCCCCAGGTGGCCAAGGCACATACACTCAGAAGGAGCAGTACAATGTCCATTGAATTGAAGCTAAAACGTTGCAAAAATGTTTTCAATCTTTACTTTCTACTTAATTTTGTCATTGCTGTATGTTTTTATAAATTATAATAATAATAATATTGTGGAGTGCCATGTTTCTTGTTAAATATGACGAAAAATGTTTTTTTTGTGAGGCTGGAAAAAAATAATGCCCTTTCAGTTCGTTTCAATAGCGAAAAATGATTTGAGATACAAGTGTTTTGAGGTACCGTACGAGCATGGTAACGGAACGAATTAAACTTGTATCTCAAGGCACCACTTCATACTTTTTAGGAATAAAAGTCTTGTTTTTGATGAACACTTAGGCCTGACTGTACTGTGACGTTGGTCGTGATTTTGTTACTTGGAGAGCTATTTTTTTGTGTGGTACTTGGTGTAAAATGTTTGAGAAACATTGCAACGGAATAAAAAAGTGAATTAAATATAATGGTAGAATACAGGCACAACATATAATAGAATACAAACGTGACTCTTGCAAATTACATGTCATTATAAAAAAAATAAAAAATCTAATACGGGTATGGTGTTGTTTGTGAAAGTAAAGTAAACACAATAGCTTATAGTGAGCTGCACAAGCTACATATTAATAAGTAGCGTTATGAAAAGTAAGGTACAAGTATCCTGAATAGAAGGGAAAAAAAACAGTATTTTGACGAACATTGAAAAAAAGAAGAATTAATTTTCCCAAATCAAACTTCATTTGTATTTATATTTCCAGACATATAGCTGGTATGGTATGCCACAGTAGCAACAACAGTGTAAATATAAAGTGAATGAGAGAATGAGTGTCCACAACCTCACAAGATCTCACCGACCTGTTTTTAACTGATTTCTGAATGACTTTTTGTCGTGTTGCAGTTGACATTTTATATTACGAGTGGAAGGTACCCGAAGGGGAGAGGCATGACTCTGCAAAGGCGAGGAACAAAGAGGCTGTGCGTGTGGAGCTCAAACTGTGGGAAGGATACTTGGGGAAGGTAAAAGATAAGCGCAAAATGCATTCTTGAGTTTCAGTTCATGTCAGTGGAAGTTTTATTTTGGTAGAACAACATCCTTTTACTCCACAATGGCGAATTTGTAAAAGGTAGGTCAAGTTTGGTGGCAATGACACACGATGAAACTTGACACCAATGTCTGCAAAGAAACAGATTGTGTTTTATATGGGGGGAAATGGTCGCGCGCAAATAACACAGACAATAGAAATCATCAAATCAAAATGCACATATTTCCTCAAATAGTGGTCTGTATTATATTAGATTCTGTGCCTCAATTAATCACGAGGTGCGTGGTACACCAGAAGAATTAAATGCCACACCTTAAATAGACAGCTGCTTTTTTTCTTTCCTTAAGAAAAACCAGGTAGGCTGTTATTACCTTTTACAATCACCATTATAATAGGCAGTATATATTGTTTTATATTTATTATACCCATTGTATGTTTTGTTAGTATGGAAACATGTACAGTTATTTAATATTGTTAGTAAAATGCAAAAAAAAAAAAAAAAAAAGCCTTGTCTACTTTAAAACACCTGGTACTTGCAGGAGTGAACTGATTAAATAAGTACTGTACTGTAAACGCCAGTAACCACTGAAGTAAGGTTTTTGAATGAAAACAGCACCCTCCGGTGGAATCCTGCCCATAATGCACATTCACCTATAAATTAATCTCAGTTACGCATCAAACGTTATTTGCATAATATGGCTGTTGAGTCGTAGCTGAAACCCCTCTTTGCTGTTTTACAGGGGTCAGGACCTTTCATGGCAGGAAAGAGTTTTTCCTTGGCTGATGTGACAGTTTTTCCATACATTGCCTTTGCCTTCTACCATGGGTAAGTGTGTTAATGGTTGTATTAGGTTGTAACTTTCCAAAAGGACTGCTAGCGAGCAACACATTAATAAAAATCAAAATTAACTTTATATTCCAGGTTGTGTGCTGACCGTTTCCCTAAACTGGCTCAATATCACAGTATGGTGAAGGATCGGCCCAGCGTCAAAAAAACATGGCCTACTGTCTGGCAACAGAATACAGACAAGTTGAAGGACATCTGAGATGCATACTAACCCTTTGTATGTTGTAGTGCTCACATATACATGCGACCACTCTTTTGCATTGCATGTCAATGTCAACTTACACTGTCTTTAAAACATCTTTCTTCTGTAGTTTTCTGTACTTTAAACGGCAACTTTTGTGCTATGAAAGTCAGTAAAAGCTCACTTTCAAATACACGTGCAGTAATTTGTTGTTCTCTTTCATGGTTACTGCAGACTTATTAGCTGAAAGACCTTTTGGCTACAGAGACAGTTAGATGGAAAAATACAACACTCACATAAACTAATAAAGAAGCTCAGTGTGTCCCAACAGTCCAAAACTTTGCATGAGCATAACATACTTTTTTACAAGAACTGAACACAATGTGCCACGTATTCAGATGATCTGTGTTCGAATCGCTCCGGCTTCCACCCCCATCCCCAAAAATGTATGTTAGGTTCATTAAAGTTGCTAAATTATCCATATATGAGTGTGAATGATTGTCTTTATGGGTCTTGCGGTTGACTGGCAACCAGTCCCGGGTTTACTCAACCTCTCACCTGAAGTCACCTGGGCGTGGCTCGTCCAGTTAATTGAAGGTTTGCCTCAGTCTTTGCCGTAACTCGAAAATGGCCTCACATTTTGCTTAATATGGTAAGCAAACTGAGATTGATTACCTCACCAAAATGTTTGATTGCAATGCTGTGTAAGTTTTCCTAACCATCCATCCATCGGTTTTCTGTACCGCTTCTCCTCATTAGGGTCATGGCCGTGCTGGAGCCTATCCCAGCTGACTCTGGGGGAGACATGGGGTACACCCTGAACTGGTCACCAGCATATCGCAGGGCACACATAGACAAAACCTTTTGCACTCACATTCATACCGACAGGCAATTTAGTCTTCAATTAACCTAACGTGCATGTTTTTAAAATGTGGGAGGAAACCGAGCTACCCGGAGAAAACCCATGCAGGCACTACTGAGAAAACATGCAAACTTCAAACAGACTAGGCCTGATTTGAACCAGTGTCCTCTGAACAACCAATCTTGTTTTAATTGATTTTACTTATGTCTGCAAACATTATGCAACCACGTGTTAGGCAATCACAGAACAGGTCAACTCCAAATATATGAGGAAACTGCTAAACAGACACAGTCACTGTGGACTCACTGAGAAAATGGAAGCGTATTTAATCCTAATAAGCGTCCTCTCTATTAGTAGTCTCTCCTCAAGCCAAGGTAAAACGATTTTTATTGATTTTCATGTATCAGTGTGGTTTATCTTATATACTGTATAGACTACTTTTTTTTCCATTTCTGTAGAATGTCATCGGGAATTGTTGGAGAATGTTGACTTTCCGGGGACGGACATCAAATTTGTGTACTCTCCTGATGCGCAGCACTGTCAGCATTTGTGCACACAACACCCGTCTTGTCTCTTCTTTACATATATATGTGCTGACTGGACCAGTGATAACAGGTAAAAATACAAATTTTAATGAAAATATGCCACTGAATGGAGGAAAACCTAAATACTAAATTAAGTATATTGGGCTTTTGGGTGAAATTTCAGGATGAACCTGATATGCACTGTACCCCTTACAGGTGAACTTAATTTCACCCTCTCTAAAATGTTTAATGCCCATGATCAATGTTTAATGTTTCAGTACATTTTGCACAGCTTGCTGTTTTCTAACAAGGAGCTGAAAATTTACAACGGGTGTTTGGTCCATGAATCAACCACTACATTTTAAATGATATCTACTTCCACACTATCTGTGAGTTTTACAGTCTCTCTGTGAAACCTGCTGGTGAGACTCTAAAGCTCAACCGCCACTCCCTTCTGACAACATTCTGTTTGAAGCAAGGCAGTGGCGCGATATTGTTGGTCAATTGTTAGATGTCTTTTTGGCAGAGGTGGCACAAAGTCATTGCTTTGCAAATCACAAGTAAGTCTCAAGTTTTTGCCTTCAAGTCCCGAGTCAAGCCCCAAGTCGAGACAAACAAATCCTGAGTCAAGTCTCAAGTCGAGACATGCAAGTCCAGACTCAAGTCGCAGGTCCTACACTTTGGGTTTTGAGTACCTTTCGAGTCATTTTACCAACAAAATAAAAATATATTTTAATATCTATAATATTTTTCTTTAATTACTATGTATATATTATATACTGCATTATATATGTACTATATTTTAAAATACATAATTATTTATCAAAACAAATTTGATAAACAAGTGGATTGAACCGGAAAACTAGGGGGCTGATTAAAAAATGTGTTTACCTTACCAGTTGTCCATAACTTTTAGTGAGTGTATATTTAGTAATTGTTTCCTGGGCCTCTCTACAGGCATTTTTACTGCTACCTTAAGTCTACGCCATCTGGACAGCCCAAAGTTCAGACCCCTCTCCTTGGTGTCACCTCCGGGTATTCTCTCAAACCCTGCGGCCCTGACCCACGTAGGACCCGCATCTCCATTTCACACAAAAATTATCCAATTTTAAAGTATGCTAACCATTTTTAAAAAACTGTCCTTTTATTGAATGTACAAGAGCCTTGTCTGTCTCGCGTGTACCCGAATGTGGACTTTCCGGGGGCAGACTATCGGGTCTTATTCACAGCTGACTATGAGGAGTGTCAGCGAGTGTGCACTGAAGACCCCTTCTGCCAGTTTTTTACATTTGTCAATGACGTCTTCACACCTGCAAAGATCAGGTAAGACTAATTTACGTGGACAAGGAGCTGAGGTCAGTAGAACGAAGCGTTTCTTCAAGGTTGAACCAAAGCCTTTTATTTGTGTTAGTCCGACCACACAGGCAAGCATAACCTCCTGTAATTAGCAATGTGTACTCTGACAAGAACGAGTCAGTCGATGACAATAAATTGCCCTGGCATCACCAACATCCAGTTAAATCCTGGCTCCACGTTACATGAAATCTAAAAACAGTAACTAATCATCATGTGGTACTCGATGGATGACATTAAATGATGGAACTGTACCAGTTCTTTTATCCTGGGGCGTTATGGGGTAACGCTTCATTTGGAATTAAAAGGACCATTCAATGCAACAGCGATTGAAAACCATTTCTATTGGTGTCTTCTGGCTGATTGTTTACATGAAAAAAATAAAATAAAAACCAACCAAGCGACAGCTAAGTTAAGGTACTTGTAAGTCAAGGTACCATTGTAGACATAGATACAGTAGATTGATTGATAGGTAGATAAATGTAGCCCAAATGTCTTCAATAATGCAGTTGACTTTTGTTTTAGGTATAAATGCCACCTGAAATTCAGCTGGCCTTTACCACGGACCTCAAACGTAAACAGGAAGACTGGTTTGGTCTCTGGTTTCTCGCACAGCACGAAACTCACTCAGTACTCCGACACAGGTCAGAAAAAAAAGCCAAGATCACGCTGTGTAAACTTGCACCTTTTGACCGTATCGCATGGTCGTGTTCCAGCATGTTCCGTGAAGCTTTTTCCGAGCACCGACATCCCGGGAAGCAACATAGAGTCACAATCTGCCGGCACGCCAGAGCATTGTCTGGCATTGTGCTCCGCTCATCCACGCTGTACCTACTTCTCTTTCGAGAGGTAGCCAAAGAAAAAATTCCTTGTTATTCCCTCTCATTGGGTATACAAAAAAACATGGCCTTTTTTCTCAATATTTGTGCAGCAAAGCCCTCACCTGTCACCTGAAGAGCAATCCCAATGAACTAGTGTTGAAGGCCAAAGAAGATGTAACATCTGGGATAGCAACACACTTCTGCCAACAAAATACCGGTGAGTGATACCAAAACTTTCACAAAAAAAAAAAGCTCTCGAAATGCAGAATGTAAGGTGAGGTAAGTAGGTAGGCAGTACTTGGGTTGTAGCTGTGCTTAAGTAGCGGCTAGGCTAGTTCAGTGATGTAGTAGTTGATAGATTCTTCAGGTATCGGTACTTTACTTAAGTATTTTGTCGTAATAATAGTATTTTTTTTTCATGGCGAATAAAAACAGCCCAAAAACTACACGCTACCACAATATTGTCTCCCTTATCTGAAAAAATATACACGTTAGGTGTATGTTTTCAGTTATCATTAGCTAATTTGGCATTTTTTTTAGTAGTCGTTTCACAATGTAAGCAAAGCTATGGGATATGGTGTTTTTATAGCATAAAAGCCAGAGCCGAGGCAAGATCTTGGTTTAAAAAGAAAACAAATGTTTTGTTTTCTCATTGTGCCAAGTTATCAAAACAGAACTAGTGTCTGCTAGTTACGTAGCTAATTAGTTAGCTGGCTAGTTGCTAGGGAGGAATATAGTATGTTTTTTCATGACTGGGCCCAAGACTAATGTTATCTTTGTATTAAAAACATGGTTTTTGTTCTACTAAGTACATTTGGAGGTTTTATATCAACAAAGCGCAAATACTTTAAAAAATGTAGTTAGTTAGCAGCTAGCTTAGCAGTATCACCCAGTTCGATTTGGAAAGCTTTGTATTTGATGACAATCAATTGTATTTTGTTTTGTGTGTATAAAATTTACGACTTTCATTGTGTAACCCATCCATCCATCCATCTTCTGTACCGATAATCCTCACTAGGATCGCGGGCATGCTGGAGCCTATCCCAGCTATCTTCGGGCGAGAAGCGGGGTACAACCTGAACTGTGAAACAAATTTATGTCCAGTTTCACTTTCAACTACAATGTACTTTGCCAAAACAGCCAACAAATTGTTCATTCGTTAAAGAGTTAGAATTTTACCCTTTGTCATGTCACACATTCTCACAGGTAAGGTGTTGCTAGGTGGAATTTGTGGGGCACGCATTTGATAAAGACAGGCGGCAGCAGTCGAAAGGAAACTCCTGTAGCATATATTGGTTTTGGATAAAAAGGTAATTAATTTTGGAGAAAGAATAAGTTATCACCTGTGTTACTTCCGGTTCAGTTCGATTTACGTTTAACGTTACAATCAAACTCTTTGTCTCGTAAAGGGGAACCTCGTCTTTTTTTTTTGTATTCGTAAATTTTAGTAAAAGTGACGAAAAACCTTTCTCATAATCTGAAGGTTGCTACAGGAATGAAACCCGAGTCCTCGATTTCAGCGGCTTTAACTATTAAACTCGAACACACAAAGCACGACAGGAAGTGGAATTTTATGTTTCAATGTTGAGTGTTTCAATTTTATGTGGTGGCTAAAAGTACTTGATATTTGTGATTTGACATTTGTCTTGTGAGGTGAAACATCTCATCTGATTCAGATTTGACATCAGACCTGTGGCAAACAATCATTAGTGACATTGGTGTCATGATTGATACTGGGAGCATTCATGCAAAGTTCGTAAAATGACTAGACGATCCAGGTATCTAGGGAAGCTCTTAATTAGTTTAAGATCCGGGTGACATAAACCAGGCTTCTTGTGACCGTCTGGCTCAGCAGGGGAGAAGGCAGGAATGCAGAACAATCGGATGTTGTGGGGTTGCTGGGGCCATTTTGTTGATCGCGTGTCTACTACACTCCTCACAACTTTGTTTTTACAATTTTGATTTATTACAGCATCCATATCCGCAATCTTTCTGATATGCAAAAGAAAAGCTTTATTGCCACCTGCTGTATCTATTATTATTTCATTAATATGTAGGCCTGCTTTTCTATTATGTAAAAAAATGTTTGGTTATTTATCTCCAATTTGTGTTGAAATTCAGCTATTTTTTGGTCAACATGTTGTTCTGTGCCAACAGACTGGGCAAAGACAGCTCTTGACGGGGTCAATTTCCATGGTTCAGACATGCTGTTTGAGTTAGTGGACGACGAAATTATCTGCCAGAAGACATGTTCTATTGATCAAAATTGTCAGTTCTACACTTATGTCAATGAGAACTTTGAGGATTCAGATATCTGGTAAAGTCCATGATACTTTCTGCCATCTGTCTGTATGACATTGATACAAGCACAAGTTCTTTCCAACAGGCGTCACTGCTATCTCAAGCGCGTCACCACCATGCCAGCTCCTCCCAAAGTTACCAAACTGGCCAATGTGGTGTCTGGGTTCACTAAGAGAAACTGCATTTAGACGACCATCTTCCTGACTAATCATCTTCTTGTCAAATGCATCTATGGAACAAATGAAACAACTATAAATAAACATTTTTTTAAATTAAACTGCCTCTTGTTTGAAGCTTTTTAATTTTTTAATTAATGAATTTATTTATTTATTTATGTATTTATTTATTTAGCACAGCGACAGTGGTTAACACAGCTGCCTCACAGTATTGGTGTTCTGGATTTGAATCTCAGATCTGGCCTTCCAATTGGAGTTTGCTTGATCTCGCGCTTGTGTGGCTTTTCTAGGAGTCGGCTACTCTGGCTTCCATCAACATTTAAAAAGCATGCCTGTTAGGTTCATTAAAGACTTGAAATTGCTCATAGCTGTGATCGTGAGTGTGGATGCTTGTTTGTTGATCTGTGTGATGTGTGATTGACTGGCGACCAATTCCGTGTGTGCCCCACCTCTCACCAAAATGTCAGCGGGGGGATAGGCCTCAGCTCACCGTTGACCCTAACGATTCCAGTAGCCATCTTTTCACATTCAATTTTATACATTTTTTTTGACAGTGAGCAGTGTGCCCCTACTTTTTGAGGCAAATATTATGTCCTAGCTTTTAAGATTAATTCATGTAGCTTTTCCGCTCCCATATGTTAACAGATACAGTTCAGTATATATATAACACATTTTTTAAGTGTTAATTGTCAGTCATTGTGCTTACTGAAGACAACATGTGTCAGTCAGCTGAAACTAACATACTTGGGCTGTGCTCTCTTCTAGCAGCAGAGGTTGCTCAACTCAAACAAACTCCTCTGGTTTTTCCTTTATTTTTGGACTTTCAAATTGCGCAGAAAAAACAAATCAGGTTTTAATTTTAACATCTAAACTGAAGTACTTTTATCATTGCTGCTTATATGCAACTATTATATATCAGAATTGGGTAACATCAAAGTGCAGGTCATAAAAGGAACATAACGGAGATATAACTGTACCATGTTCCAAATTATTATTAAGTTAGTAATATGTTAAGTTTAAGTTAAATATTTACAGGGAAGCGCAGCAGCTTGAGGAAAATAAAGGCAAAATTAAATATTATTGTTATATTATCTAACCTGTGAAGGTAACTCTGACTTTTAAAAGACAAAACACGAAAAATGTGTTTTTCGTGTTGCCAGAGAAAACTCAAATTCTCCTTGTGCTGAGTTTCTGATGATTTATGCACACATGCACAAACAACCAAACATGCACACAGAGTGGAGAGTTCAACTGCAAATAGTAAGCATGTGACTGGCTATGTTTAATTACAAAAATGTTCTCTATTTCAGATACTATTTCAGATATTTCTTTTTCTTGCATTTTAAGTTGTTCTCACAGGCATGCCCGGCATACACAAGCACATACACGCACGCATGCACACACATCCACGTACACACACACACACACACACACACACACACACACACAAACATTACTGCTGCCTCTTCCCGGCTCCCCTCCCCCGTGGGAACCTCCATGCAGTGTGACTGTGGTCGTGCTCTCTGGAAGCTGTGGTGGTGACTCTGGCTCCTCCAGCCAGAACACTGCCAGGCAAATTGTGTGTGTGCGTGCGTGTATGCGTGCGTGTGTGTGTGCGAGGGAGCGAGTGTGTGCCATGTGTGTGCACTCGCGTCCTCCACAAACATTCCACCACAATCCCATCCGTGCAACCGCCGGCCGACCTTGCACGAGAGCCATGCCGCCACAGTGGTTCAGTCCAGACGCCAGCCCTGAAGACTCACACAACACACGCACACGCATGTCTCCGCATAAACAAACCCCTCTGGAAAAGGCAAAAGGCAAAAACACAAGGCAACAAGCGTACAGCGTTGGCCTGTGAGCACACTGGCTCAGATAAACAATGCGCACGTTGCAGAACACACAGATTTTTGGACCACAGACCACAGACATTGTATCCCGGAGTAGATCAAAGCATTCTCCAGCAAGCACACAAGTCTCTCTCATCCCCTCATTTTCATGAGGCACAACACAGTTATGCTTGTCGACTTGAGAGACGACCCAACCATCATCCATCACTGTTCTCGCCGACCCCTGTGGGATTCACACTCTTCCTCTCATCTCGCCGTCGCTTTGTCATCTTCCCGCTCAGCAACAGAGCCACCGCGCCGCACATGCTTCGCAAACGCAGCCTTTGAGATCTGTTGTATTGTTTTCCTCTGTCTTGTCCATTGTTGAGAACACACCGGCGCCGAAAAAAAACGGAGAGAAGACATCTTTCTGGTAGACCACAGGATTGGAGTAAAAGAATAGCAAAGGGGAAGAGGATACATGCTGATATGGGGGAAAACATAATTACAGGGGTGCAGGACAATGTGATGGATAGCTTTGCCCTGCTGTGCCATCCCTGAATCATCGTTCGTTCCCTTTAGAAACTGTCCTTTGCTGATGTGAATTAGGCTGCTCCTTTTTAGAGCTAAGGAGCATACAGGCAATGTGTTTGCACAGAACACAATCATGGTGACATATTCGACCTGTGAGGACGAATTGCTAACCGCTAATAGTTTAATTGACAACGACCAGCACTGGTGATTACGAAGGCGCTGGGTAGATTGGATTGATATGGGAGCATATAGAGCCTGAAGTAATTTTAGAATTTAGATCGCAAATGTAAGTCGATGCTGGTGCTAATGCTAGTGTTTAGGCTAGCAGAGAAGGCCTTCCTGGCGCTGATCATCCACCACTGATTATTGGTTGTCCAGTGGCTCTGCAATCATGATATACTGTAGTTCATGTATTCTTGAATTAAGAATATTAGGGACGCACTGAAAAAGAATTATGATATGACGAGGATCAAACCACCTTCATGGTGATGATAACAAAATACACAACCAAAATGGAAAGGCACTTAGCTTTTATGGAGATTTTTTTTTCCCTAAAACATTCTTTGCCATCAGCAATTATCTCATGTATAATTGATTTGGAAACTAATACAAACATCACAGCTGAGAAATCATTGCTTTCTGTTAAACATACACATATGGCTCTGTTGGACATTAGTCTATTTGATAATCCAAATCGTCCATTTGCACACAAATGTTGTCTTCGTTGTTCCTTGACACTTTGTGATTATCAGAAACATTCAGTCTGATATGGCTTGTAGAGTCCTTTAAAAAAGAGACAGTCCTTAAATGTTCATTATTCGCTTGCATCATTTACAAGGGAGCTTCATATCCCTTGCACAGTTCATTTGGGTTTACAAAAAAATGGTTCTCAAAAAGCTCCAATTTCAGTCGCCCATCCTTGGGCCGACTTGGCTGATCCACTCAAGCCCCTACGCTGGATTGCGGAAGAAGCCAGAGGTGCAAACGGTCTGAAAGAGACGAGCGGTGGTCCGGTAGTTGGAGAGGAAGAGGAAGGGGCAGGAGGAAGAGGCGAGTTCCTGGAGGTGCCGCGAGGGGACGCCTGCGTCGGCCTGGGCGGACCCGAGGATGGGGACGCCGCGGGGGATGGCAGCCTGTGAACTGTAGCTAGAGCCGTGGGGGCAAGGAGGGGCGGCACCCCCCGCTGGCAGCCGGCCAGGGGTGCGAGGCGGAGGGTTGCGCCCGGCGGGTAGCTCCCCATCAAGGCGAGTTCCCTTCGTCCGGTGGGGAACGGCGGTGAGGATGAGGCTGGCAGGGAGGCGGACATCTGGGGGAAGGACATCCAGGGCCAAGGAGGGAAGGGCAAAGCGGAGGTTGGGGGCGACTGAAGAATCAACGGGTCCAGCTCGCTTGCACAGTGGGAAAGATGGGTGACCAGGCGGGTGCCGATCGGGTCCGGAGACTCTCCTTCAAGGGAGCTGAGGTACCGGACCACCTCTCCAACGCACTCCCTGAAGCCCAGAGTCCTGTAATCCACTGCCAGAGCCCTCGCGTCAAAGTATCCTGGAACAAAGTGGGTGAAAGTTGTCAAAAAAGAAGAGATTGCATCAACAATTTGTTTTATTTTACCACATCTTACTTCATCTTACTTATCTTACCTTTCCCTCCCATAGCATGAAGAAGTTTGAGGTGATCGACAGTCATTTGCAGAATTTCAGCTTTCTCCAACTTTGAAGAGCCCTGAACAGAAGAGAAAGCCCGCAGTTACAAGTTGACTACACCCAGAATTTTTGTAGTAAAAAACACAATATTTGGACTAGTATCTGGTCAGATTTAATCTCATTCAGAAATGATTCTGCTGATGCCAATAAGACACTTCGTTAGCAAATTACAACATAGTCTGATGAGATTTGAATGACATTTTAGCATCTGAACAGGTGAGACTGCAACTATGTTAATTTGTCATTGCATCCAAAAACTTGGTTTCAAATTACAGCTTCAGACACATCTGGCTCAAATCTTTGAAGATTTTTTTTTGGGGTCGATTATAAAAGACAAGGATTCTCGCCAAAACTGATATTACTGGATATCAAAATGTATACTACAAGATTTTACACAAACAAGCAACCATTTGGCTTGAGTTGTCACCTGTTTCTCAAAAGCACTTGGCACCAGCCTCCTTAGCTCCGACAGGCTGTGGTTGATCCGGTCCCTGCGCCTCTTCTCAATGATCTATTGGGGAGCGGAAGAATATTGAGGCTATAACCATATTGTACATTACTATTTTAACAAAGAAATTGTATCTTTTTTGTCAAAAATAATTTTTAAAAACTTGTATTCCACACCAATGGCATACAAAGAAAAATCGATTAACATCAAATTGTTTAGCAGGCTGTGACATACATGCCAGAACAACTGGTGGCACTGTAACTTCAAACTGTGAGGCCTATGAGCCAATCAGAAATATGCGGCAAAGACTCTCCGTAAAAATCCGGGCTAAACTGAGCTCCTCCCCGACAGGCAAAGCTTGTCCTTCAGTCGTCCAACATATTTCTTTGAACCAACTGTACTGCTTTCCTATTTAGCTTTAGTGCAATCTTGTAGCACCTTAAGGCATTTAAGAAAGCACAAAAAAATGTGAATAGTTGAATATTTCAGCAAATAACGGAGGCTAGATCCCCCCCCCCCCCCCCAAAATAAACAACAAAACAAAACACATGGCTACATCTGCAAATTGTGAACAGTTTATATGAATGTTCATTATGACATAACTATAAACAAGAGCTTTGTAGTCATGGGTGATCTAAAACTGAGTTGGCATGTGGGAAGAAGGGCAAACATCTTAGCAAAATTTTCTTTTTTCAAGATACTTGTGTTCAACCGCATTAAGACTTCAATGCACTCACCCCTCTTCTCTTCTTTCGGGCCAGAATCTGTGATGCACTGCCAGGGGACATGGAGCCGGTGACTGGGCTGTATAATTCAGCAGCATATATGGTAAGTCTACATATTGTTATCATTACCATTCTTTAATATAACACAGAGTCAGAATGAAACATCAGATCTCGTTGGGCATTTGCTGCAAAAATGTGTTGTGACCAGGCGTGATTTAAGATTACATGCTGTTCTACTTTCCATTTGTATGAAAACAGTTTCGGAAGGTGATTTTACAGCCTGGAGGCCATGCGCAAGCTCTCATGGGCCACAATCCGAGATGGTTACACCCTGCCAATGTTTGTTTGTGAACGGACCTGCAAGGGGGAGCGGCAACATTGTCCCTTTTGTGTTTTTATTAGATTTTAACGCTGCCAATTTAGTCGTGTGTTTTTGTTTAGGACGCCGTGTGATGGCTTCCACTTGAAAGGGCATGTCACGCCGAAATTCAATTGACCCGGGCTGTCTTTCATGTCACGTACTGCCTTGCTGAAGTCCTGTGATGTCGTCAGAATTCCTGTGAATACAAACACGTGCTGACAAATAAGATGGAATCGGTTTGTCCGTGACAACCCAATGTTCATGTCGCCTGCTGACTGCGGTTCCTTATAAAACAGTTTTTGAGAGGCTTTTTTTTTTTTTTTTTGCACTGATTGGACCTTTGATTTAATGTTTTAAACCTTACAGCTTTTGAAACCTACAAAACCTCATGTGTATATGACTTCACCGACTGTAAATTCATTTGCAAAGTGAACATTTCAGACACGGGGTTCAGGAAGTTTCTCTTTACATGGAACTGATTTATTTTTCACTTGATCTTAGTCTGCACTTTAACTTTTTGTAGAGCCTGTTTCACCTTGAGTTTGACTAGTAATACAGACACTTTGTTGGGTACATCGGCCCAATCCACTGAGATCCAATACAACAGCTGTACTCCAAATTCTGCCTTTATAAAAGTAATTATTTTTTGAGTCAGAGAGATACAACACCCTGTTTATTGTTGTGGTTACATTATGCAGTGGTGTACAACTGAACTACATCACATGCTTCGAATATTTTGGTAACCTTATTAAGATACCCAAGTGGGTCAAAATATTACAAAGACCCCTCAGTGTGATGCAGTGCAGTTCTACAATAGAAGACATCTTTGTAAAAGCAGCGTTACAACTACTTTACAACCCTTGTATTGGATCTCATTACAATGTGCGGCCAGTGAATGAATACTTCTTTTCACTAATATAATTCAAGATAAAATAACATTTATTAGTCCCACAATAGGGATTACAAATTTTGAAAATCAAAGATCAAAACGTCTAGCTTTAAATGAAAAGGAAAAGTGTTACATTACTTATTTATGGAAATTCAAATTCTAGGTTTTTGCTTTTGTATTTACAGGTATACATTTTATTTTCTGAAGATGAAGTATCACAATAAATTTTTACTGATGTTTCAGTCTCTGTGAATGATTGTGTATTTGATTGTATGCAATCTATGACATATTATACTATATATATGTATGTATATTGTACAATGGTGCACTGTTTATTAATCAATACGTTTTTTCTTGATTTCCTACTTAAATCGAAATCTGAAGTTGCTGATAATAATTAAGTGTGGAATGAATTTAAATAAGTAGCACCATGAATGGATAAATAAACATTTCTTACAAATGTAATGATATTTTTTAAGAAATTGTGAACTGTTACTGCAACTGTTGCATATTGTGTTATCATGCTTTAATTGTTAGTTGTTATTTTTATTACATAACAGTATTGACATACTGAGTCAAACTGAGTCTCAAGTCTTGCTATTTAGTTGTTGTTTTTTTGACTGCCAAATGTCAATTTCATGTGCAGTACATTTCCTTTGTCCCTGTGTCAGGTGTGCGGTGGGGATGCTCACCAGTAGCCGTCCTCTCGTCCCACATCAATCAGCTCGTCCGTGTCCGACTCTGAGCTGAAGTCGTGAGGTCTCTTCATCTTGCTGGCCCTACGAGGTCGACTGACGGCGGATGCTCTTGTTCCTCTGCTCGCTCGTGAAGAAACCCACGCTGAAAATTTGCTTTTGGACCGTGGACTGTGTCCTGTTGCTTATAAGAAGGCTTCTGCTTGTGTAAGTGTTGCTTCCACTCGTCTGTCTTCCCTCCTCTACTGCTTGACTAGTAGCGGTGGCACTTGCTCGACCCCCGAGGGCCCATGACAAAGTGTTGAGAATTCCCAAGCTGCTATTGGTTTCCCTCTGGCATGTTCTCTCGCTGTCACAGCCACCCAGTGACAACATTTGGCAGTTGAAGCAGGGTTGCCAGTTTTGGCTTCAATCCCCCCCCCCCCCCCCCCCCCCCCCGGTCGCCTCCTCTTCATGTCCCTCCTCCCACCCTTTAATCTGCCCTTGCTCGGCTTGTCAACCCCCCCCAACCACCACCACCACCCTGTCCTTCCAGCCCTTTGCTCAGTCACCCTCTGTCAATTAGCCTCCAGTCTCATCCTGCTCTCCTTCCTTCCTTCTTTCTTCCCATGCTCCTTTAATTGTTCGCTCATGTAGAACAATGACTGTACTAATTTGTGGCAGAAAGGTGAGGAGTGTGGGAATGATGGACCATGATGGACTCCATCTCCATTTGTATTAGTACAACTGTGCGTGCATGTTTGGGAGTAATTAGCAATTGTTCTCACAGGTGAGAAAAAAGATGAAGGCACCTTTGATTGGTGTTCATTTTATTCTTGTAATCTCGCCTCTCAATTGGGCTCTTCTGGAAATCAAACTCCTAACCTTTATACCAACTTTACTTGGCTTTTGTGGAAGACTTCATTGGGACAAGGTGAGATGGAAAGGAGCTGTTTCGAACGTAGGAAAAGACAGCACCGAAGTCATCGCACAACAGCAAGTATTGCTGATCTAAGTCTGTAGCGTGAAACTGCTAAGTTAATGGGCGGCCTGTTGCTTTAAATATTGCTCCTTTAAAGCATTATGGGTAACAAATATCTCCTTTCCTTTCATAAAGATCACTCAGCAGCAACCTATGCTAAAGGTAGGGTATAGGTTACATCGAGGCACCTTTGCTGCGCAATTTAAGAATTCAAAAATTCTTCCTCATCTCTCTCAGTTAGGAAAGGAAAGAAAATTATCAAAACCCATAATCTGAAGAGGCCCTATGTTTAGATATGGGAATTGATACGAATTTAGCGATTGCGATCGTATTATCGAAACTCGATCCATTTCTTTATCAATTCTCTCATCAATTCACATTGGGTGAACCGGTTTTCGATTCCCATCCCTACCTATGTGTTCTGTACTATCATTCATTCGAGTCATCCTGCAGGATAGGCGGAGATGACCAAAGTACTCACACTCTGCTCTTAAGTAGAAATAGGGGGGAAAAAAAGGCTGAAATGTACTTAAGTACCACAGTAGTAATTTTTATTGTCAGTTATATACAGTCCCCATTTTGGTAAATTGGCACAACAGCTTGTGGTTTTTACGCTGGCACATTTATCACCACCAATCAGTCTTGGAGCCGACGACATCAAATAATTCTCTGAAATAAGGCCATGGATGGGAAATAGTGTATCCTGCTTCTCTGAATCTGTTGCGTCATTGTTGTTAATGATCCCCTGGTTCACATTCTACCTCATAAGTCCCCAAGATACGTCTTTTATTTGTACTGACATCATCCCCGGAGGTTGCGAAAAAGTAAGGAGTAGAAATACTGTTTTCTAAACGTAGGGAGTAAAAGTCAAAAAACATCAGAAAACTAATTCTCAAGTAAGGTACATACCTGAAAACTTCACTGAAGTAGAGGAACAAGGTATTTGTACTTAGTTACTGCTCTCCACTGAAGATAGGAACCCAGGTGCCAAGTGTCAAAGCAAAGCAACACGCCAGATAAGAGGCCCAGCCCCATAGAGGTACTGTACACTGAGGGTCAAGAGCGCTATCAGCCCAGTGAGTGTCTGAACATCTGGCATCTTCATTGGACAGGTTAGCACTCTTTATGCACACGCGCGCACAGACACACACACACACACACACACAGGCACTAAGCGCAGTCCATTCATTCACACATGCGGCTCTGTGCAACACTCAGTCGTCGGTTCCACAGCCACCGTGGGAAGATTGCTGGTGCAGATTGCCATGGAAACACGAGAGCCCGGCGCCGTGTGTGCGTGCATGCGTGCGTGCGTGTGTGCGTGTGTGTTTGCGTTTGTGTGTGCGTGTGTCAAAAGAGCAAGGCTAAGTGGCATGCCCCCTTCGACACAATGCCCAGCTGAGTGTGTTTCTTCCTGCTTGGCAGACTGGAAGGGTGTGTTCGTTTAAACATACGACAACGATTGTGTGCAAGATGTTGTATTTGTGCTTGTTTTGGTTCTTTGAGTGCTTAACATCTCAGTCTAGATTATTTCTCTCCTTCGATTATATGATATTTTTTTCTGCTTCATTGGAACACAGAACACTTTAATCAAAGTCAACTTGCCCTGGAAATCTTTCTTGTAGGCTTACTTTATTTATCACGGGAACACATACTACCATCTGTGTGTGTACAGGAAATGACAAAATCCCAACTGAAAACCGAAGAGACAAATATTCATGGTCTTTTTTTTTTAACCTTTAGTTGGATTTGACATGAAAAGTAATGTGCTGTAATGTACTGTATATGCTTAATAGAAATAATAATAATGATTATTATTTTATTTTTTTTAAATACAATTAATATGCACTTAACTGTTTTGACCTTTTAGCAAAATCTCATGTTTTCTACACAGGTGTATTAGGACACTGTGAAAAAAAAAATGAAAACACTGATATGACAAAAACGTTATTCCAAGAATAGTCAAAACATTATGAAGTATATTGTAATGTTATTACATTTTGTGTCTTAATCTTGTTTGCCACACAGGCATATGAGGTACAGACTGAAAAAAATATTACAAAAACATGAATATGACCAAAAATGTTCAAGAAAGATGGGAGTTGTCTCCACATGAAACACAAATACAGTCATAATAATAAAAGCTGAAATTTTATGAGAATAAATTGTAATGTGAGAAAAAGTTGGAATATTAGGTGAATAAGGTCACAATATTACAAGAAAATGTCTTATTGTGAGAAAACTGTAAGTAAGTAATTTTACATGAATACATTTGAATGAGAAACAAATGTCATTTTATGAGAATATAGTCATATTATTATGGGGGAAAAGTTTCAAGTAACATGCAGCATTGTTGCAGGAAGATCTCATTCATTCTTTTCTCAATTAAAATTGCAACCCAAAAAAGCATGCATGTTTTCAGAATGTGCATTATGGTTTTACTTATGGTTCTAAGCTGGCCACACTTGCTTGTTCCAGAGTGACGCAACTCCCATGATAATCATGCACAAGGACAGAAGTAATTAAGAAGATGAATGAAGAAACTAAATGAGTTAAATATGAGAATAGTTTCATCATGTGGGGATCGGGGTGGTGAAGGCAGACATGAGAGAGCGCAAGAGAGATCTGAGAGCTGATGAGCTGGAATTCTGCAAGATTTCTGCCTGTCTTGATCTGCTATTTTAAGTCCTCTCTCCGCCACATCCCTCCAAACCACAACAAGACAACGTCCCCTCGTTGAAATTAAGAGGCTCATACTTTTGTAATTTTCACTCACGCTCACACGTTCATCCTTCACACGAACATGGACGGAATTTATAAGGACAAACTCGTAGCCGCAATTAGCACTTCTCATGCGTAGCCTGTTTGCAGCTTTGTTGTAAAATGTTCAAATATACCAGAGGTGGCAAAAGCACTCAGACTCTGTACTTACAGTGAGTAGAAGTATAGATGCATCTGTAAAAAAAAAAAAAGACTTTTGTAAATGTTGAAATACTGATTCAACACTTTTACTTAAGTAAAAGCAAAAAAGTAGAGACTGTTAAAAGTACTTAAGTACAAAACCGCTCTCAACCGCGGTTGACTTTAGCCGTCTCTATCGTTTTTATGTCATATCATTATCTGCAGTGGTAGAAAAAAGTAACATGCCTAGTTAGACAAAGTAAGGAGTAGAAAGTACAAATATCTTTTTCAAATATTTAAAAAAAGTAAAAGGTTGTCAGAAAAATAAACTCACAACTAAAGTTTAACTATCGTAGCGTATAATATTCATCACATACTTGCATTCATATCAAACCACCCGAAACCAGTGCTACACAATCTTCCTCAAATCCACTGCAGATCAGCTTCCACAACTACTGCACTTTAACTCAGCTCCGTTTTGAAGAAGCAGAAAACAAACTGTTTGCAGTTTTAAACGTCTTCTAGTCTAATTTTTGATGTTTGGTCTCTAAGGAAGCATATTTGAATTGTAACTTAATTTGTTGTTGTTTGTTTAGATTCAAGTTGATAAGAGGCAATTCACTTTAGCTGATCTAAATATAAACGTGAATCATGATTTACTTTTATTTCATTATTAAGTCATAATGGGCAAGAGATGACCCATCACCAAAATTGAGTCAGAAAATTTAAACATCAAAGAATATCTTATCTTATACTGGATTCATTAGTGAACATTGGAGCTGGAAACTAAAATGTGCTTTGCAAACAATCACTGCCTCATTTCCGTAATTGTGTCAACAAACTTCCAGTGCAGTTTTTATATTAGTGTTGGTGAAGTGCCAATCACTTAGCTCGGCTAAAAAGCATCTTTCTGATCATCCAGTCATCATACCTCACTATACTGTCACTTTAAATATCAGACATGAAAAAGTAGTCTGCGCCCGTCACTGGCATGAGGCCCTCTCAGTGAGTCAGTCAGGACTGGCATGGGAACTGGCACCAGAGTGGCTCAGCAATGTCCAAACTGGATCCATGAGGGAATGGATGTGTCTGTCTAGACAGCTCCTTGATTCACTCCTTATAAGAGTCGCGAGATTGATCTTTTTGCTGTTTAGTTGTGCGGACTGCACAGGAAGTTCAATTCCAATTGCTGAAATGAGCCTTTTGAGATAAAGCTGTGCTTGTCTAAGTGTGACAGTGAGCTGTCAGTCATGGGTGCAGAAGGGCAGCAGTCACGGGTCAGTCTGCTTGTCACGGTGTGAGACAGAGAGAAGTCCTCCCTCCTCATCCGGCTCCCCCCGTGCAAAGATAAATAGAGAGGCTAAAAGGCGGCGAGGAGACGCAAAAAGGAGCTTTTGTGGCTTCTGAGTGGGGTCTCTTTCATGGCCGTTCCCACAGCATTGAGCGTGATGACATTCACAATGTTTCACACACACACACACACACACACACACACTTACTGATGGGACTGCGGTGACTTTCGCTGGTGCCGGGACCCAGACGAGATGGCGAGAGCCAGAGGAGCCACAGGCAGCCATTGTGCTGTCGCCGCGGAAACCAGTCTCTTTATGTCAGACATGTTTTTCTGTTTGTTTTCTTTTTTTATGGCTTTAATGTGGGCAAGGGCGAATGTTTCCCCTCTCACCCCCCGTTGACTGATTGGCGTTATTTCCCCCCAATAGCTATCTTCGTCCCCCCCGCTCCCACCAATCCATCCGCATTTGTTTTCCACGTTTTCCCCCCTTTAATTCCCTGTCTCGCTAACGTTGTCCTTCTTTGTTCTTATTGGGGAACAACATTTGCTCAGACAGTTTGTCATGCATTTGCCGCAGCGTTGTGGCCTGCCTCTCACTCTGATCTTTAACTTTACACTGTAACCTCCAAAGTCGAACACAATCTAAACTTGATGCTGTTTCTTCTACTTACAAGTTCTTATTTTTCCCATAGGAAATTATGTCCAGTGAATTAATTTGCTCCTGGCTCAAACTATCAAATAAAAACTGTTATTAACATTGCAGGGAATGTTTTTTTTTTTTTTTAAGTATAGAATAGAAAAAAAGCAAAGCATTATCAAGACAGTAAAAATGTCCTGCTTGTCAGCAAGCATCACAATTTCATGCTTGTCGTTAGCTGCTACATGCTAGTATTATAGCCTGTATAAACATAATAAAAGACTGCAAATAAACTGGTTTTATAAAGCGTGATGACTGTATATTGAAACAAGCCGAAAAACAACGACAACTGTGGTGTTGCGCCTTTGAGGGCCGTGGCCTATAGTGACGGATATCAAGTACATGGTCGGTAAGTCTTTGTGTGAATTTCTAGATCTGGGTTATGGATTAGTGTAGCTTTTTGTTACTGTTCTAATTTTCAATTTGTGTGTTTAATTGTTTTTAACCGTTCAACAAACGGCTGAAACTGCAGCTCCTACTCTTTTTTTTCCCCCAATTGAGAGGCGTATCTTAAGGTCCCTCAACTCAAATTTGGTCTCGCAAAGCAAAAACAAAAATCGAATAAGCAACGGCTCGTAACTGAAATCTTTGGAGGAATATATTTCTGCCAAATTGTAGTTGGACTTTACCACTTTTGGGGTGTTCAGCTTTGAAGGTTCCACTGTACGTCATGTACTTTTGCTTGCTGGCTTATAAAAAACTAAAGTTCTGCCTTTCCCACGCTGCTCCCATATTAAGCTGATTACTATCGTAAAATCACAGGGACATGCTGGAGCTGGATATAAAAGAATCTGGTTATGATTTTGTTCACTAAAAAAGGAGATGCCCAAAAGTCTTCTAGTGAGTGAAATTGAAAAAGCAGACGGTTTCTATTTTTAAGTGCGTGAAGAATGCCGCTCAGTGCCATGTCTCAAAGGCACGCCTGCCCGTAATCACTTCATTGTGACTTGCACATCACATACAAGATTAAATCTTTTATGGGCCACGCAGAACAAAGAAAATGTGATAAATGAAAACAACTGCGCTTAATTGAACGACTACACTCATTTACAACCCGGCTGAAAAAAACTGAAATATGACTCTTAGATTATTTTTTCACATATTGGACTGCATGGGCGGACTGAAGGGAAAGTCCACAGTAATTGTCAGGAATGTATCCAAAATACACATGTGCTCACAGTTTTGTTAGATGCCACAGGGAGGGTGATACATCCATGTTTTACATTGTCCCTGACACCTTGGGGTGTAGCTCTCTAACAGTCGCTCAGTATCTCAAATCCCTCTCATAACGGAACACCTCCGATAATCAGGGGGGCATCCATCCACACGTCGCCCGCATGGCATCTCAGAGGAGCAGCCATAAGCTCAGGGGGAAAAAAAAAAAAAAAAAAAAAAAAAAAAGTTGTCTGAAAAAAAAACTGCCATCGCGGAACTGCAGTGCTGGGACATTTTTAGCTTTCCCAGAAGAGATTATACTGAGTGTTCAGGAAGACTCTGATGTTTATCATCAATATCACTTACAGAGAACACATTTTTGGTCTTAATGATAATTTTAAGGTGAAAAAAATTAAATAGAAGATGAACTCTGCATTGATCAATATAACTTATTTAGTTTTGCTGCTCAGTAAAACATTTGAGAGACTACTATATGCTTTTTGTACTTCTGTGTTCACTTGCTGGTATCATAGCAAGCTAAAATGTTGCCCCCTTCATACGGTATTTAAAATATTTGGGGTATTATATAATACATTTAAGTTAGTTATTTCATTACAGCTGGGTTGCACATTTTTCTCACATCACTTTTACCAATATTGATCAAATCTCTTTGCTTGCTAATATGTTAACTATAGCAAGCATGGCGCTAACCCCAAATAGAGTGTAACTGTGAATTATACCTGTATCGTTTTAACTATATACATATCTATTTCCAAAGTTAGTTTTTTGTTTTTTTTGTTTCTCAAAAGTATAATTTGGTTGCTAATTTGTGGTCCATCCAATGCCAACTGCAGACGTAGCTCATGAAGTACGATACGCAATGTCAGAGGTGGAAGTGAGTCACACAGGCCGACGTAAGTGATCACATCATCATAGTTTTCATTTCATTCCATCATAGTCATGTGTAAGTCTCCAGTCTTACCCTTCGAGTTTCAAGCAAGTCCCTAGTTACTGTGGCAAAATTTAAGGTCGAGTCGAGTCTGCACTAAATTGCAGTCGAGTCAAGAATGACTTCGGTAAATCAAGTCGTGAGTCAAGTCACACAGTCGTGCTCAGTCACAACATGTATTCACACATCAGCCACTTTGCACTGACTACCAAGTAGCCTACTTGTATTTGTTATCTATACTAATACATTCACAGTCACATCACAGTTCATAAATGGTTCAAACACCACTGTATATTGTGTATTAGCTAAACTGTGAAGTTGACATAACTTAGCCTACCTGTCTTTCTGGATTTTATCGTGACAGATAAGTTAGATGATGTAGTGTCTCTCATCTTTTGAGTTGCAAACCTTGCATTTTGCCAGTCTCCTCTTCCTGATTACATGGAAAACAATAATTGAATCCAAAAATCACGAATATTCTGCGCTCCCTCCATAATAATTTGCATCACGAGGTGGCCTCTGCTGTCCGCATCATAGCGTACTGGTGGGTCGCTTGTCAGAATAAATTTTATGCTAAAAACAAAGCAAATGCCAAATTGACTTAATGCAGGTTTTCACATATAATTAGTTGAAACTTGTCAAGTCATGTAGTTCACATCTAAGTTGAGCCTCATGAATACCACGTCAGAATCAAGTGGAGTTCTTCCTAAGTTTTTGCCAAGCAAGTCATAAGTGTTAAGATTGGCAATTTAAGTCTGACTCGAGTCAAGTCACATGAATTAAGTTCTCCAAGTCTGCGAACTGCACTAATTTGAAGTCAACCTTTCATTGCTAGCGTCGATACTCACGAGAGGCAGACTTCAAGGGGACAAAACAGAAGAATCATGGTGAAAGGCAACACGTGTGCTGCGAAACCAGTGCTACACAATCTTCCTCACAAGGACCACAAACACAGAGTCAGTGTTGCACTCAGACATGAGCTATGTTTGAGGTCAGTGTCTGAGGGCTCTTGGCTATCTGCATTTAGCACAAGCAGGCTTTGATCGTCGCAATCCGCCTGTGGCAAAGACATCAGTTTTTGGGGCCCTACGCTACCGGAAGTTTGCAATGTGGGAAGGCTCAGTGGTGCTAAATATACAATAATAAAAAGGCTGGGAGATTTATTTTCATTCGTGAATTCTTTTCGTCCTATCCAGCGAGAGACGAAAGGAGCGTGAGACGCGCACGGCCGTCGGTCTCACAACATGAAATGATAATTACAGAGAGAAAGAGAGAGGATAGTGGTGTCTCTCAAATAAAGAGGGGCGCCTGCTGTATTAGACTCACAGTGATTGCCCATGAGAGATAAAAGGACAATACACACCACATGCCTTTTGCTCATTGGCCAATAATCACAACTACACGGAAGAAATGCAGCCATCGAAGCGAATGTTTCACTTTTTTGTGTGCTTCTGCACCAATCCACCGCAGTCCACTCTGGGCTTTTTGATCCCCGTTTGAGGGTCCTCTCCGCGGAGCCTCGTTTGGAATTCCAGAGATTCTGGGATAATTCAAACGTTTCAACGCACATACTTGCTCCCCCCCTCCCCGGGAGACGGAGCTAGCAATGGAAAATGCCGCCGCGGTCCCTCCATTGTCCCGAGTCTTTAATCAGGCTCCCAATGAGCCTTGCGCTGCCACCGTGGTGTGTTGTCTCAGCCTGGGAAAATGCAGGCCTCAGTGCTTGTCAGACCACAAGCAGCGAGAGGGGTGCCGCTGCAGGCCCTCAGCGCCAGACTGCGGCTCCCAGTGCGGCTGACAACGCACAATGGGCGGATACAAAGCGTACATGAAGGCAGTTGACTTTTTAGACATCACAGGCCGCACGAGTCTGTAGTCAATCACAAATATGGTCTTTTCTTTCTTGCCCCGAAGAGGTCGCTTGGTGCAGCAGTGAAACATGTCAACAAATGATCAATTCGAGGAGCCGTTTTAAGGAATGCACACACTGTCAACAAAAACAAGAGTAAAAAATTGTAACATCTATTCTAGCAGGCACTGATGTAATAGTTTAATGTTGGCTGTTATTTGTTTATATGTACAGTATAACTATATTATGGCAAAACTTGATATACAATATTTTATTAAGTTTGGGTCGCAGGGAGGAGCCAAACTTCTTTTCTGGCTCCATCATCCATCCATCCATTTTCTACCGCTTATCCGAGGTCGGGTCGCGGGGGCAGTAGATTTGGCAGGGACGCCAAGACTTCCCTCTCCCCAGCCACTTCATCCAGCTCTTCCGTGGGGATCCCGAGGCGTTCCCAGGCCAGCCGAAGGACGTAGTCTCTACAGCGTGTCCTGGGTCGTGCCCGGGGTCTCCACCCGGTGGGACTTGCCCGGAACACCTCACCAGAGAGGCGTCTGGGAGGCATCCGAATCAGATGCCCGAGCTTCTCACCCTATCTCTAAGGGAGAGCCCGGACACCCTGCGGAGGAAAACTCATTTCGGCCGCTTGTATCCGGGATCTTGTTCTTGTTCTACGACCCACAGCTCGTGACCATAGGTGAGGGTAGGAACGTAGATTGACCGGTAAATCGAGAGCTTCGCCTTTCGGCTTAGCTCCTTCTTTACTACAACGGACCGATACAAAGTCTGCATCACTGCAGATCTCCCGTTCCATTCTTCCCTCACTCGTGAACAAGACCCCAAGATACTTGAACTCCACCACTTGGGGCAGGATCTCATCCCCGACCTGGAGAGGGCACGCCACCCTTTTCCAACTGAGGACCATGGTCTCAAATTTGGAGGTGCTGATTCTCATCCCAGCCGCTTCACACTCAGCTGCGAACTGCTCCAGTGAGAGTTGGCGATCACTGCTTGATGAAGCCAACAGAACCACATTGTCTGCTAAAAGCAGAGATACGATACTGAGGCCACCAAACCAGACCCATAAAAGTTATGAACAGAATCGGTGACAAAGGGCAGCCTTGGCGGAGTACAACCCTCACCGGAAACGAGTCCGACTTACTGCCGCATATGCGGACCAAACTCTGACTCCGGTCGTACAGGGACCGAACAGCCCGTATCAGGGGGTTCGGTACCCCATACTCCCGAAGCACCAAGGGACACGGTCGAAGGCCTTCTCCAAGTCCAGAAAACACATGTAGACTGGTTGGGCGAATTCCCATGCACCCTCGAGGACCCTGCCGAGAATTTAGAGCTGGTCCACTGTTCCACGGACAGGACGAAAACCACACTGCTCCTCCTGAATCTGAGATTCAACTTCTCGACGGACCCTCTTCTCCAGCACCTCTGAATAGACCTTACCAAGGAGGCTGAGGAGTGTGATCCGCCTGTAGTTGGAACACACCCTCCGGTCCCCCTTCTTAAAAAGGGGGACCACCACCCCAGTCTGCCAATCCAGAGGTACTGTCCCCGATGTCCATGCGATGTTGCAGAGGCGTGTCAATCAGGACAGCCCCACAACATTCAGAGCCTTTAGGAACACTGGGCGAATCTCATCCACCCCCGGGGCCTTGCCACTGAGGAGCTTTTTAACCACCTCGGTGACCTCAACCCCAGAGATAGGAGAGCCCGCCTCAGAGAACCCAGACTCTGCTTCCTCAGCTGAAAATGTTTGGGAAACCCTTAATTAGAGCAAGATTACTATTAGTTGTAATTTAGTGCTGACATTCATGATCATATTTTTTTTTTATGGGCTTTCATAAAAAGAGAGTACACATACATACTGTACAACTTCAATGTGGTTTTCCCACAGCATGGGAAAATATGAAGTCAAGAACTGTGGGTCAAGATGTGTGGATGTGGCAAATAATAAATGAATAATAATTTCATAATTCGTTTCATCTTCCTAGGAAGATTATTTTCTCTGTAAAATGGAAGACAGTATGTAAGCACAAAGTTACATCTATTGCTTTTTCTTTGGCTACTTTGTGTTTTCTGAGGGTTGAAAAGGACAACTATAAATGCAGTTTAAGAACGTGTTGGCTGTTAAGTACCACAATGAGCAGCACAACCAATTAAATCACTTGCACAAATACAACAGATGCTAATGTAAATAGCACGTTGAAAGCATACTACCTAATTGGTACACTGAAAATTATATGAAAAGTTTGTCAGCAAACCACACCCACGTTTTTAGTGTTCAAAAATCTCCACTAGGAGTCTCTCTCAGATGTCTTCAAATGGTAGCAGTGTTGCATTATTTTTTTAATTTGATTTTGTTCAATGATATTGGGTCGGTTAACTTTTTCCTCTATATTTATATTATAGTTAGGAATTTTAAGTGTTAACACGAAATTAAATTGAACAACTTGAATGTCAACCATGCAGATTGTGTTAAACTTTGAAACTTCCCCACACATCATTTGCTTAAATTAATATTTCAACATTTAGTTATGCCACCTTTGTGTATTCATCACCTGTTTGGTCAGCTGCGATTGAATACCCACATTTACAAATATAAAATGTACATTTTTAAATTTTCACTAAGACCCATTGTCTTGTTTATTAATTTAGCTCCAAATATTTTATTTTATTAAAATTGTAGTTATCCCTCCCTCGTCCATTCATAGCCGTATTCTGGGTTGTGGCCACAACCCCGTCACTCCCGATTGGCTAATCTTAATGTCAATCATGTAATACAGGAAGCATTTGTCTTTTTAGTACTTAAGGAAAAAAAAAACGCTGGAAAACAATGGTATTAGCAGTTTAATGTTTCAAAGAACACCGCTCGTTACCAAGTTTTTTTTCGTCCAGGGTTTTGACGGGTAAGTCATTCGGATCGATTGCGTTGTTGTTTTACACGCGCTATAAGGTGGTGCTTATGAGGAACCGAATATGTTTTTCTAACTCTAGATAGCGTTAGCACCGCTAGCTAGCCCGAAAAAAACAAAAACAAAATGAAGCAATAAGATTCACTACGGTGTTATTACGTTGGTGTATATTAAGACATTAAAGACTGTATTATATGTGGCTACAGCTTTTCAGACGTATGCTCTTGGAAACCTTATCACAGTAACATCTTGCCATAATATGAACAGAATCCATGAAATAGGCAACGCTATAACAGATCAGTTAACACTGTACATACTGACTCGTAAAAAGAGAGTCAGGAAACTAATTCCACCACATTAGTGTGTTTTTTGTTTTTTTGTTTTTTGTAATAATGTGACACAATTGAAACTAACGTGACACATGCATATATGTTCCCTCCATATTAATTTTTGTCCTTTCCTCTTTTGGCAGAGCCCACTGAAATTTAGTCATGGAGGTGCCTTGCTACCTGCCCAAGCTGCTTTTCGAGCTCAACGAGCAGCGGAAGCGGGGCTACTTCTGTGACTGCAGCATCCTCGTTGAGGGCCGCGTCTTCAAGGCCCACCGCAATGTCCTGTTTGCGGGAAGCGGTTACTTTAGGGCTCTTTTGGTTCACTATTTACAGGTGCGGGGCTATTTCGATGGACGACTGCTGTCCGTTTCGTGATACCTCTAATTTTGGTACATTTTCAAGACATTTGCATCCATCCATCCATTTTCTAGATAGTACCGCATTTCCTCATCAGGCTTGCGGGTAAGCTGGAGCTCCCAGTAATGTCTGCACATGCTAAATTGGTCACCAGTGAATCACAGAGCACATATAAACTAACAGCCAATCACATTTACACCTTGTGCAATTTTAAGTTTGAATTGAACCTAACAGGCATGTTTTTTGAAAAGTGGGAGGAAGCCGGACTATCTGGAAAAGACCCGTGCAAGCAAGGGAAGAACATGCAACCTCCACACAGGATCTTGACTGTGAGGCAGATATGCCGCTCGAGAGCTGATATTTTTGTTGACAGTATATCAATACAGTAATAATAATAAAAAATACTTTAATGACAAACAAGGAGGGAAAATTGTTGCTTCGCTGATTCACGGCACACATTTCATTTCTTAACTGTCTCACAAGATGAAATCAACGATTAATGTAGATGTTAAAATTTAACACACACAAGCATTCTACCTTTTGATCAAACGTGACAAGCATATGGCAACTAGTCAGTCGGCTGCAAGTGGCTAGTGCAGAACACTAATGTATGAAGCAGTGTACATCTTCACTCACTGCCCCAAACTTCGACCGAAATCCACCGTACCAGTCACACAATATTTGTATTGCAAATTTGGTATACCAGCTCTGACTTTTAAGGCACAAGTTACACTCTATGGATATTAAGCTTGTTTGTTAGCTGTAGCTTTTAATGTCACGGATAACAAAATTGATCGAATTACACATTATTCAAAGAGAGGGTTGCAGAAGGGTGGAAATTTCATTTAAAGTTTCCAGTAAATTTCCACGGGAATTTAAGCTGGGGAATTAAAAAAAAAAATATTTAAATTGGAAGAGTTAACTGAGAATTGAAGATAATTTAAATTGCCCGTAGGTGTGAATGTGAGTGCGAATGGTTGTTTGTTTGTATGTGCCTTGCGATTGGCTGGCAACCTGTTCAGGGTGTACCCCACCTCCTGCCCGATGATAGCTGGGATAGGCTCCAGCACGCCCGCGACCCTAGTGAGGAGAAGCGGCTCAGAAAATGGATGGATGGATTAATGGAAAGGTATCATTTAAGCATTACTATAATTATTTTGTTTTGTCATAAGCAGAAATCAATGCAAAATAGATAAAATCTGGTTGCCTTTGTCAGAATTATGATGAAGTATATTTTCCCCAACTAAGTTCCCTATTAAGCGCTAACCATGAATACCCATGTTAAGTTGCCAACTTTGAAAATTCCTGGAATTTTACGACTCCATTCAAACATTTGAAACATCAAATTGTGGCTGCTAAGTCCACTTTCTTAATCAGACAATGTATCTCATTTCAGGATAGTGGACAGCGCCAAAGCACAGCATCTTTAGACATAGTTACGGCTGATGCCTTCTCCATCATCCTGGACTTTCTCTACTCTGGCCGGTTGGCCTTGAGCAGCAGCAGTGTCATCGAGGTGATGTCAGCAGCCAGCTACTTGCAGATGACCGACCTGGTGAACCTTTGCAAAAAATACATCAGCTCCTCTTTGGAAATTTGCAACAAAGACAAGGAGGCCGTAAAAGAGGAGGAGACTCCAGGACAGGAAGGACGATACAGACCTGCGGACAGCGGCACTCCTGCTGCATCGAAGTCGAGTAGTGTTGGGGCAGAGGAGCCTCGTTCACAGGTTATAGAAGCAGATGGGGCATCTATAAAGCAAATTCCAAGTCCTTTGTGCATGCCCGGCAACACCCCTGCAGGTCCAAGCAGAGACATGAACGGCGACTACCATTCTGGTGCTGAAAGACCAAAAGCAAAAACAGATCAGACTAATCTCTCCTCGACTTCGTGTTCCGATTTGACCCTAGAGTTAGTGAACCCCAAGATAGAGTATGACCCAGATGAGGAGCTTTTGGAATCTCCTGACAATAAAGACATGCCGTCATATCCCGGCCCCTCTGTTCCTCATCATAGCAGACATGGCATACTTCCCCCAAATTTTAACACCGAGCGCTCCTCTGTGGGTTATGGCTCTTCTTTTAGTGCCCGGCAACTGATGGAGATGCTGGCCAGGGGTGAAGGCCCTAACCCAATGGTGGACCGAGGGAGCCAGCGCATTACCCAAAGACCACCAGGTAGCATCTTGGGAGTCAGCCGAATGGAAGACAATTTGGGTTTTGTTGGATCATCTGTAATGGAAATCCAATCTGATTGGATTGGAGAGGACACAGGTACAAACTGATTGGTGCAGTGCTAATTTGTGAACTTAATGGGTAAAGTTTATTTTAACTGTGTCTGTTATCTTGCAGGTGACAGCTTACTGGTTCCTGTCAAACTGCACAAGTGCCCCTTCTGTCCGTACACGGCCAAGCAGAAGGGAATAATGAAACGGCACCTTCGCTGTCACACAGGCGAAAGGCCTTTCCCCTGTCCCATGTGTGGCAAGAGGTTCACAAGGCAGGAGCATCTTCGCACCCACGCCCTGAGCGTAAGAGCGGAATAGCCCTTTGAACCTTCTTTAGTGGACTTCTAAAAAAATAAATAAAAAAATTCCGCGAATGGAGGAATTCGCCAATTGCGAATATGCGAGCGAACACTGTATAATGGTTTCCTAACTGCTGTTACTCTCTGTGAACTCCCAACCAGGTCCATAGGCATGACTTGCCCGTGTCATGCAAGAGCTGCAGGCGAATCTTCTCCGGATCCAGCGTATCTCCGGGATTCCGACGCTACGGCATCTGCGACAGCTGCAACTGCGTGACCACCACTCACGTCGACTCCACCCCCCTGCTCGTGGCCGGCAAAGCGGACCCCACGGAACGTGAAGACGGGGGCACCGATTGGGCCAGTTTCATGGACGACGTGGACGAGGTGGAGGTTGGCAGAGTGGAAGACCTAGTGGAGAAACAGATGCTTGAAAGGCAGCTGACTGCCTGTGATGATGTAGGTCACAATATGTGAATTTTATAGGTCTATACATATTCCGCAAGAACAGATCTTTTTTTTCCTCTCTCTCAGGGCTGTGAAAATAGAACGACGTATTATTATTTTTTTTATTGCGGCACTGATTTGGGAGTTCTCACTGCTTGTTCTTGACACATTCTCTCGACTGAACTTTTTTCTCATCTGGTGTCTGAGAATTAAAGCGTGAGTGATCAGAAATTTTAAGTGGTTAATGCAGAATGTTATTCTCGCTTTTTTTCCAAAGTGATAGTTGTCAAACGATGAATAGTTTTGATCAGCTAGTCGAGGCAGTGAGCAAGTACAATGATCTCTACATGTTGTGTAAAGGCGTCTTTATACTCCCGCGGTCAACAACGCCCGCATTGCATCACGTGACCGACGCCTTGGCCCGCGTGCCCACTATGCGTCACTTGACGCTCACGGCAAAAATTGTTGCTGCGCGTAGAATGCCGCGGAGATCATCTCTCGTAATTGGTCCATTTTTAGTCACATGCTGTGATGACGTACTCAATGTGCCCCCCGGTTCTACATACTATCTACGCTGCTGCCTTCTTGATCGATTTTGCAGCATAATTAAACGTATAATTTTTTCCACGGTCGCCATTGTTCTTGCTTTGTTCCTTGTTACGGAAACGAAAGTAAAAAGAGCTACCAGAAATGGCCAAAAAATGCTGAGGAAACTCCATCCTGTGGTGTCCTAGCCAATACCAGCCGTAGCGATACCCCCGACTTGGAGGTGAACTGCAGTACATTTTCAAAACTGCGTACGTGGGTTGCGCTCGAATATAAAGGCAAACTGTGCACGTGATAGCCGCAGTGACGTAAGCGTGGTCGCCGCCTGGAATGATTATAAAGAAGCCTAAGGTAGCGCCTCCTGACCTTTGTTGAGCCAAGGCACGTATTTCACATTAGAATAAATCTCACACCAACAAACACAAATGTCAAAAAGTGGCTAAATAGGTCAATTATAGAAATTCTTCAGTCTAATGGAAGAACATTTATTCTGCCAGCCTGTCACTGTCTATACCTGGAATGCATAGATGACCAAAGATACAGTATTTTTTGGAAGAATTAAATGCAATTGGAAAATTTCCTGCTTCACACCTGATGATTTCTCATGGCACACTGGTTGAGAATCACTGGTGTAAGAGGAATATAAAGACACAAATGGTGACTAAATCATGGAATCCAGAATATTGTGCATGCAGGAAAGCATCTGTTGCAAAAAGCCCACTACTTATTAGCGTGCGTCATTATTCACAAGGACTTCTCGTGAAGTGTCAAACGTCTTGGCCAGGACGAACTTTGCTCGTTCTTGCCACTAAAGACTTTCTTTGTTCTTGCGGTTTATGTACAGGCCTTAAGTCAAATGGACTGGACGAAATTATGATTCATCCTTGATTTTCATTAATTGATGTATCTAATACCAGAAATGTCTCTTCGACTCATGGAGACATCCCTTGATTTTAGGTTAGCTTTAGCGGGGTGCACATTTTCAGCTTTTTAACATCTTAACTGACTAGTAAAATCAATGCGAAAACTGACACACAAAGAAAAACTTGGCAGGTGTTTGCTTACTATTCTTTACAGTGTGATGACAAGATGACCAACACAGCAGGCTACACACAAAATCGCTGCTGCCAATCACGAGTCTCCTCCACCAAACCAAGTGCAGCTTTGGGATAGACATAGACCAATCACGATCGCCTTTGCATCCGCAAAGTTGTGAAGAGTACCAGTGTTGATTATAATTGACTTAATTGTAATCCCACTTGAAACAAAAAGCATAAAGTGGCCATTTGTGGTGATAGTAATAATTCAGCCTTGCAGACGATACATTTCGTTGACACGCGTCAATGACGTGACATCTTCTTTAGTCGACATCTTCATGAAATATTATGTCATCGAGGAACGATGATAACAATCATTGCTATCTCCTGCCGCCTCGCTCCTCAATGGAATTTCTGGTGGGAGGGGCTAGCATGTAAACAGGAACCTAGGAAGTTTCAAATATAGAAATGAGATGAGCCCGTAGTAGTTATTGTAGTACTATGTACAGACACTCAACACAACTAGTTGCTTCTCTGGTTGTTTCAGCAACAGTGTGAGGTCGCTTGTTGACCACGCACATAAGGATGTGCGGCCGTAAATATTGGGAAGCTTTAACATTTATGATTGTCGGCCCTGGCCGTTTTCTGAGCAGATCGGTAAGGAAAAATCCCTCATAATACAGCCCACACCACAGGTTAATCTTTTAGTGACAGCTGACAATCAGGCCTTTTGCTGACTTTGAGCGAAAGAGGGAAAATGCTTGATTTAGATCAGATTATCTGTATTTGTGTACCTCGCTTTAGGTAGATGCTTTATTGATTAAATTGTGTGTGTTGTTTAGGCAATGTTTTGTTCCCCCGCTCACTTCCGTGTCTTGTGTATGCATTTTATATACTGAAGATTCAATCCAATGATGACAAACTCTTCATGATGCCTGGTTTATTGGGTGTAATCTTACTGCATGGCTTGAGCAAGCTTTATTTAATTTTTTTAAAAATTCTTTTTGAGAAGCAGAGCGCTGCCCTCTAGTGGTGAGTTCAAACACTTGCAACGCTAACTTGCCATTTTACTTTTGCAAGGCACAGATTACAAATGGAAGTGTTTACTTTATAGTACAATATACAAATATGATAAAAAAGTAAAATGTATCATATCTGGTTTTTTTTTAGATTCGCATGTGTACTAATTGGCAGTGTTGGGACGTATCAAGTAGATTTTTCAGGTGTCTGTGCTTGAGCATTTTTTCTGACTTTACTTTGACTCCCTAAATTTGAAAACAGATTTCTGTACTTTCTACTACTCACTTTGTCAAAACAGGCTTGTTGCTTTTTTTCACCCTCCAGCTACTGTGGGAGTATTAACTGTGACAGCAAAAGATTCAGAGAAGTAAGATATTCTCCATCCATGGCATTATTTGAGATAATTTTTCGATGGTGAATGCATTGTCTCGTGCCAGCCTAAAAACCACGCGCTTTCAGTGTTAAATTTTTTTTTATAAACAAAATGTATCCGTCCAATCTGAAAAAAAACTCAATTAGGATGTATTTTCTTCCAGTTATCCTTAGCTAATTTAGCATTTCTTGTTCCTCTGTTCACATTAGCAAAGCAATGGGAACACCTTTTGATCGCATAAACGTTGAGCCAGTGCTAGCCAGCTCTTAACAAAATGCAACATGATTGTTATCCTTTCTCGGTATGAGCAGTATGTAAGTTAATAAAAGAGGGAAACTATTTTGTGTGCAGAGGTTTCCCCCCCCCCCCCCCCCATTTTGCCAAGATATAAAAACTAGGTATATTACATGTGACACAACTCAGAAAAAGTTATATATATATATATATATATATGGCTTTCAAGTGAAATTTCAGGATGAACCGAAGCCAGTGCCAGTGATTTTTGTTGTCGTCATTGTCCAAACCAATGCACCTTTAGTTGCACCAAACCATTAAAATCAACAAAAAAACTGAAGAAACTGGGAAGAAAATGGTGGTTTTTCCATGACTTAGTCATTCCCCCCCCAGTACAGGAGTTAAATCAGTGAACCCTCGCTACTTTGCGGTTCGACAATCGCGGATGCGTGACTTTGTGGGGTTTTTAAGTTATATATATATATATATGGACATTATTTACAGTACACTACCCATCTTGATTTTTTAAATTTCATTTTAATTGTGACTGCTAAGTGTTGTGGAATACCGTGATACCCTATGATATGATTATCCTATGAATAATACGATAGAGAGGGTTTTAAAAGGTAAAAATACACGTTAAATAATGAAATCAATACGGTGTCTCAACTTCGCGGAAATTCGCTTAACGCGCCCTGTCTTGGAACCTAACTCCCGCGATAAACGAGGGTTCACTACTATTTTTTTACTAGTCTTTTAAAAAAAAAATGTTTTACAAGACTCCTACAAATGTAACGAGAGAGGGCGACAATGAGTCCAATGCAGCAAACAATCGACCGCAGTAGAAGAACCCTTACGACGACCAGCCATTGTTTAATGGCACAATCTGGTCCCATTGAAACAAACAAGGTGGTTACTAGGTTGATGTTGTATCCGCTTCCCAGCCCTAAAACATGGGCAAGTCGCGGGACTTGACAGAGTTCGAGCGGGGTCTAATAGTCGGCGCTCGGAGTGCCGGCTGCAGCATCTCGGAAACGGTAAACCGGTTGGGCTTCTCGAAAACGGCCGTGTCCCGGATCTACCGGGAATGGTGCGGGAAGAAGAAGACAACCAGCGCACGGGGGACCGGAGGAAGAAAACGCCTCGTCGACGAGATGGGTGAGAGGCGGATGGAGCGAGTGGTGGAGGCCAACAGCCGGGCTACGGTCATGGAGATCCAGACCCTGTACAACGGCTCCGCCGAGACGCCAATCTCCCTTAAGACCACCCAACGGGCCTTGAAGCGTCTGGGCTATAGCCGCAGGGCTCCCCGGCGGGATCCGGAGCTGCGGACCTCGCATCCTGGACCCGTCCAGAGTTCCTTACCGAAAGAACAGACTCCCGTGTCTACTGACGTGGTTAGCAGCAATAATATTGAACAGGACACGGGTAGTACAAACCAGGAGACATTGTCATACGAGGACGCGCCCATGAGTTCCAACCAGACTCTCCCCGGGTTTGGGGCACCTCTACCGGGATTTCAGTGCTGGTGAGGACCGCATCGCCTGGAGCCTTCGGATCACCGGTGCCTGTGGCTCTGTGCTTACTTAATTGTCTATTTATAAACAATGGATACATTGCCCCACGTCGTTCTCATTTTTATTTATTTTTTTATTTTTATTTTTTTCACAGCAAATACCACCTCAAACGATACTGATAGGTTTAATTAACAGTGAGGCAGAGGTTGTATTCCTAAAAAGTAAGTTTATTAAAGTAAGCTACTATAACATTTTGCACATTTGAACGTTAACAGTCTTTAAAAATGGGGTGGGGGGGGGGATATTCAGTGAAAATGTATTCCACATAAGTGCAATCTCAACAATCCAAGTTGGAGACATTTCCCAGGAACTCAAGTTAAACATAACTGAAGTGTACTTAACAAATCTACTAGACTTAAAAAAAAAAAAATTAAAAAAAAAAAAAAAAACTTTAAAACACTCCAACAAATGGCAGAATCGCTGCCCCATCTAATTCAATCTGTTCTTCCTTGGCTGTCCAAATGTTACTACTATTTGTGTTTTGACGAGCATCAAAGTTCGAAGACACTTCTAAACTACTGGCTGCGTTAAAAAAAAAAAAAAAGGAAAAAAGTACCCTTTTAAGCACTTCCATGAAAGCACACTTTTGCCAAGTTACTCAGCACATTTACATGCACAAACAAATTGGGTTATTATGCGTTAAAAGTGTTGGACTGCTTTTGCGGGCGATAGGGACCGAACCCTGCAAAAGGTTTTGTGATTGTTTGGAGATCCCACAAGATGGTGGCCAAATCTTTTTTTTTTTTCTATTAGGTAATGGTGGCTATGTCCTGAGGACGTCCTCTCTTTTGAATTACATATTCCGTTGGGAGTGTACAGATGTGAAGAGAAATCGGACTTCCATCAGGAATAGTCTGGGTGTGTTAATCCAACTTTTAAAAAGACAAACAGGGTCAGATTTAGCTGTTTTGTATGCATTGTAAGAATTTGGTTTCAATTGGTCCAATGCAGTAATCCAATTTTTAGTGTATGTAAACATACTGACGGTGCGGCATCCATTTGAACTGCATGCGGGTAGAATTGTCCTTGTTTGGTTTGGTTTTGAACCTCGCACCATCAAGTGAAACACAAAATGTACGTCTCTCTATTCGTTCACCATAATTGCTGGGGTCTACCTTATTTGATGAAGCCTTGTTGATGTTTTTATTATATTTGAAGAGGCCTCAAGGAAAGTGATTACACACAGCCGTGCCAATCTTTTGCAAGCAATTGAATATTTCTTGTCTTTGTGAGATTCTTAAATCATACTTTGATTTGTGTATGTATAATTGAATGCCTATTTAAGTTGTCTGATGTTTCTGTGTGTTAATGTAATTGCACCTTACAGGTACCTGTAAATATATTTAACTTGACTCAATTGATGTTATGAAATTCACCCGTGTCTTAAGGTTTGCATGTACGGTAGGTCGTTTGTGGAATTTTCCTGTGAAAGTAACATAGATGTGCTTGTATGGTCCTAAATATTTGTTACTGTACATTAAATGTCTATTTTAGTTACTTGTAGCTGTATTTGTATGATTTTAATGACAAGCATTGAAGGATCAGATAGGTACGACACTAAGAGGAAAAACACCCATTTTGGTCAAGGATTTAATTGTAAATTATGTAAAATAACAGTAGATGTGTAAATTACGAACATCTTCAACGTGTCACTGATGGTATGCAGTAGTTGTACTCTCACCTGACCTTTGTACGGGATGGGTGGGGTTCACTTCCCAACAGTGGCTGAGTGAATCTGCAGATGAATGGTTGTCTGTCATGACCTTTGACCTTATCCCCTGTGATTGACAGGCCACAAGTCTAGTGTGAAGTCTGCCTTTGGCCTGAAGTCAACTGGGATAGGCTGCAAGACAATTTGATATTACAGTCAGAGTAAAGATACTGGATGGATTAAATGTTTTACACGTTACACTTGCTTATGATCCTTTGTAAAGAAAACTGATAATTACCTCACCAGAAAGAATTATGTGGCAATGCGGTACATGATCTGTTGGTATTAATTAACTCTTATTACTAAGTACTTGAAATGGGGACTTTAGTCTTTGCGCCCTTGACTTTTTGATGTGGTGACTTGACACTCAACTCTGGAATTAGAAACTCTGAACTTGACTTGAGACATTATACATACATACAGGTTACATAAATTGGCCTATAACACAGTAGATCTAAGAAGTCTACACACCCCTGTTCAAATGCAATGTTTTTGTGATATAAAATGAGACCAACATAAGTCATTTAAATTTTTTTTTTTAACCGCTGTGGCCTATAATGTTAATGTACAATGAAACCAAGGTTTACATTGTTGGCCATAATTCAAAGGGTATGTTTGGCGCAAGCAACAATAATCACCAAAAGAACATAACTCCAGTGAAGCATGGTGGCGGTAGAAGCATGCTTTGGATTTCTTTTATTCTACTGGACCTTGGGCCATAGACAAGGTGAAAACAATTATGAACAGTTGGAAATTACAGTCAGTGTAGAAAGTAGGGGGAAAAAAACGAACGGGAAAAAAAGCCTACTAGAACATCTGATATTTATTTGAGGCTAATCTGAGGCACCTACTGATTCCAATTTAACATGAGTTTGAATGTGATTCGTTAATTCTGAACACAGCCACAACCCAGTAAGAGAGTGTGCACACTTGTGCAACCAGACCATACATTTCAGTTTATTTTTACTTCCTCACTCAAAAAGAATTTCTAAATTGCGTTGTACTGATTATAGGTCAACATAATGGTGGAAAATGTTTAGAAATTATTTATTATAGTCTTCTTTTTGTTTTTTAACCTTATGTTTGAACAGGGTCGTGTGGACTTTAACCACTGTATTTAGTACAATTGCTTGCATCACAATATGTACTTTTTGGGGGGGAAACTGTACTAACTAAACCTAGCTGAAGAGGGCGCAAGTGTACCAAACAAGCAAACCACAGAAGAACAGCTTTATTAATGAGACGCTCATATTTTAGGTTTGAGCTCGGTCCCATCAAAACAAAAGAGGTAAGAAGCTCCAAAAAAGGGGGGGAATTTTCGTGTTTTCCTCCAGTCCGGGTGTTGCACCACACGGGACACACACATGGGCAAGTCGCGGGACTTGAGTGAGTATGAGCGGGGCCTGATAGTCGGCGCCCGGAGCGCCGGGTGCAGCATCTCGCAGACGGTCAACCGGCTGGGCTTCTCCAAGACGGCCGTGTCGCGGGTGTACAGGGAATGGTGCGGGAAGAAGAAGACCTCCAGCGAGCGGGGGGCTTGCGGGAGGAAACGCCTCGTCGACGAGACGGGCGAGAAGCGGATGGAGAGAGTGGTTGAGGCTAACAACCAGGCTACGATCACGGAGATCCAGTCGTTGTACAATTTCAGCGTCGAGAAGCCCATCTCGCTCACCACCACCCAGCGAGTGTTGAAGCGGCTGGGCTACACCCGGGGGCCTACCCGGAGGGATCCGGTGTTCCGGACTAAGCCCGGAGAGAACTTGCCTTCTCAATTATCCACGGACTACGTCAAAGAAGCGGACACGTGTAGGAAAAGCCCAGGTGGAGGTACCGTCAACTCCAGTGTGGCTGTCCCCGAGGTTGGAGCAACCAAAGCGGGCTCACAGTGCTCGTGAGGACTGCAGCGCCCACTTGGACCCTTAAGACCACCGATGCCTGTGGCGCCTGTGCTTAAATGGACTTTATTACCACATGCATTTTCTTGCACTATTCTCCACCACCGATGTACACATTTGTGGAGTTTTCCACGAGGACACGGATTGACTTTTCTTAAATGGTCAACCTGTATATCAGTGGCTTACGAGTACATGTATGCACTTTGATGCAATCATATTTTTGTCATTGTTACCGTGTGGCTTCCATTTAATGACTGGCAGCTTAGGACCTGTGTTTGTCATACAAAACTTATTTTTTTTTACCATTGGCATGAGTGGGTTAAGTCCCCTATAGCACTCCTGTGTTAAATCCCCATAACACCCCCAGGATTGTGTATGACAGTATTACAAATGGTAACTGTAATACTACTTGAAACTTTACAGCCCCCCCCCCCCCCCCCCGAAAGCATTTGATATGGGCTACCATTCAATTATACATTACATATCATTAGCCTAATAGCATAATTTCCATAGTCATTTTTGAACGTCTTCAGAAAACAACAAATTCAACAAACAAGAAAAGTCCAGTTGCCTCAATTCAACCTTTGTGGACTTGACAAAAATGTGCTTTTTTAGCAAGCACATTTAAAAAAAAAAAAAAAAAAAATTGTGATAGTAATTTACAAATGATTTAGACAGTTATGCTATTAGGCTAATGATCAGTATTTTTCTGTTTTTTCCCCAAACCATTATAGATGATAGATGTGTTCTGAATAATTCACCAATAATAATTCTTCCATGATAGTGGGCTATTCGGCACTGTGTTGAGGTTCACTCGCCTGACTTCCCCTGCATATGTTCAGTTCCCACTCAGGACAGAAGTGCAATAGAAAGTATGGATGACACAAATTTTCCCAGCATCTACTTTGATGTTCATTTCATTATAGTATTTTTTTTTAAATAGACCAAGGAAATACACAACCTGCTATTTCACTTATTCTCATCTAAAATTGTGTGTAATTGAAGGACCAGCAATTGACTGGCAACCAACACAGAGTTGTACCCTTCCCTTTTTGCCCAGTCAGGTGGATGGATGTAATTGAATAACATTTTAAGATGCCTATTAATGGCCTGTTTCACTGCACTATTTTCTTTGTGTGTATTGTTTATCTTGTATATGTTCATTTCAGTTTCATCCCTTTCTTTGGCTCACATAAAAGTCATACACTTTGCATGTGTGTTAAAAAAAAGTTTATAAATGCGTTATAAGGCATTGATTAAATCAGTATTTCCTAACTTTTATTGGCTCAAGACAACGTTTTGCATTCGAGAAATCTCATGGCAAAAATATAACAAAAAGTATGAAATTAATTTACTCACAATTTGCCTGGCAACAGGCGGATACACGGGTTAATTGGTGCAAATAAAACTTCTGCAATTTTCAAATTCAGTAAACTTCAAATGCACAAAAAAAAATAATTCTACAATCTGGCTACTTATCTGTAGTAACCAAAGCTAACTGAAGGGTGCGAAACTGAGTCCATTGTACCCCAAAGCTACACGGCAGAAGAAGAGATTTACTTGGGTTCGGGCAAAGGAAGTGAGAGCACAGCTAACTTCCACCATCAACAAAGGTGCAAAAAGGGGGACAACGGGAGCTTGCGGTGCCTCCCAATCCCGAGTTTGGAGCCAGACGGTGACACATGGGCAAGTCGCGGGACTTGACCGAGTTCGAGCGGGGCCTTATCGTCGGCGTCCGGAGCGCCGGCCGCAGCATTTCGGAAACGGTCAGCCAGCTAGGCTTCTCCAAGACGGCCGTGTCCCGAGTTTACAGGGACTGGTGCGCCAAAAAGAAGACCCGCAGCGAGCGCGGTGGCGGCAGGAGACGCTTTGTCGACGAGCTGGGGGAGAAGCAGATGGAGCGAGTGGTGGAGGCCAACAACCAGGCGTCCATCACTGAGATCCAGAGGTTGTACAACTGCACCGCGGAGAAGCCGATTTCCATCAAAACTACCCAGCGGGTCTTGAAGCGGTTGGGCTACACCTGGAAGACTTCTCGGCGGGACTTGGCCACCCGGACCGGGAAAAGGGCTCCGGTCGAGAGCTCGTCGTCTCAGAAGAAGGATACATCGGTTAGTGACTCGGCGCACAGTCGCAACACTGGACCGGAAACGACGAGTAGTAAAAGCTTGGCTTGTTTGCAACAAGATGGCGCCCCCGTGAGTTCCGTTGAGACGCTCCCAGGGCTTGGAGCGACCCTCCCGGGATCAACGTGTTCATTTGGACCGTAACCGTCAAGATTCTCGACACCATAGCTCTTTACTTGCTATAAACACGCTCAATTTCTCTTATGTTTAATTTCCATTTATTTTATTGTATTTTTTAAACAATTTTCCAACACTACTGGACATTTTTTTCATTTGAACCTCACTATGCTTTTGACAGAGGAAAATAAAACACTATAAAGTGCATGGAACAGTGCAGTGTGATTTTATTAAATATTTTGTTTAGGTTCTACCAGTTGTTGGGAAAGAATCTTTGAAGACTCAAATGAGTATGAAGAGATGATAACAGAGATTAATAAGGATTTTGTGTGGGAAGGGGAAGTGGAATACAATTCCTTAGTTCAATATTTGTCAGTGTACTGCTGTGGTGGGAAGTAATGAAGTGCAAATACTTTGTTTAATGTAATTCAGTAGCTTTTCCAGGTATTCGGGGATGTACCTTTCAGGAGTTTATTCCCTGATGAATTTTTTTTTAAACTTTTTTGCTACATTTGAAAACGTGTGTGCATTCTCCCCCTTCCTTTTTAAAAACAGGCTTGCCACATCTTTCAACCTCTGCACGACGCAATGCAAATAGAGGTAAAGGCAACTGCGACTGAGCTCGTGATCGATTGAGATTTTTGGGGAATTACAAGGCAGAAAAAAACAGACACAGCTTGGAAAAAAGTGAACCACGGAGCATTTACAATGATTGCGCTACATATTCAGAGAAGCATGATACATTATTTCCCATTTATGGCCTTATTGAAGAGAATGGTCTGATGTTGGCGACTGAAAGAGTGATTTGTGGTGAATCCGTTGTTTTTTGTCAGCCTAACAAAACGGAGTTTATGGAGTTAAAAAAATATCAGTCTCATCTGAATCAACAAACACAGAAGGTGCATTTTTCAGTTATCATTGACTAATTTAATATCTTTTTGTTAGTTCACAAAGTATAGCACATTGTTCTTCTCTGTACAAACAAGTCAATAAAAGAGGAAAAACTACTTTGTGCAGAGAATATTTCCAATTTGCCAAGTTATCAAAAACTGGTATTGTTTATAATTTCTCAGCAAACTGACGTATTTTAAGAAAAAAAAATGAAATCATTGTTTCTATTTCTTTCTAACCATTGCTTGCCTTAAATCCTCCGGCTCGGTAGGGGTCGCTAATCAACACTGAATTGGGTTGTAACATCGTGCCACCAAAACGGCGGAGTCGCGTGACTAGTCATATGACTCCAATCACCTGATTCAAAGTTTCTACTACTACCTGATACTAAATTATATGTAACGCCATAACGAATACTACAGTTAAATTGGTTGGGATGTTGTAAGCTTAACATGGCGCACAGGGCACCCAGTGCCGCCATGCTCGTCGTAACCTTTGTCCTTTTATTCGTCCCCTTCGCGTCCGGAGCTCGCTACACAGCCGACTGGACGAGTCTGGACGGACGACCGCTGCCCTCCTGGTACGACGAGGCGAAGGTGGGCATCTTCATCCACTGGGGGCTGTTTTCCGTGCCCGGCTTTGGCAGCGAGTGGTTCTGGTGGCACTGGCAAGGTCAGAAACCTCCGGACCCCAAATGTGTGGCGTACATGAGCAAAAACTACCCGCCCGGGTTCAGCTACCCGGAGTTTGGCTCCCACTTTCACGCTCACTTCTTCGAGCCCGAGGAGTGGGCGGATATATTCAACGCTTCTGGAGCAAAGTGAGTACTTGAACACTGAGGTATAATTAAAAGAGCAATTTCACATAACTAATATATTCACCATTAAATGGTATGGGATCTTTTTCCTACCTAAATACAATATTCATGAGTTATATACCACGCACAACAAGTTTAGGGTAATAGGCTATAGGGTGGAATTTCAGGATGACCTTAAAATGCTCTATAACCTTCACGGGTAAACTTAATTTGACATTCTCTAAACCTTTGTATGCACATGTTCATTTGTTCAGAGTTTCAGTACTTTTGCACAACTTACTTGCTGAATGGCAAAATTCGCAACTGGTGTTTGACCCATGCATGGACAAATACATTTCCTTTCTTTCCCCAAATATAATTGGTATTTAATCAGTCCTCTTCATCGTGCTGTTGATATGTTGACATCATGAGACTAAGACAACTTTTAACAATTGATCACCAGAGATCATCAGCAGCTTGCAACAGAGATGCAGAGAGACTGCAAGTCACAAAAAGGCATACAAGTGGATGTCCTTGGAAATGTATTTTTTTTTCTTAGGACGATCTCAAAATGTAGGTGTGCACTTAACAACATAATAATTCATTGCAAGTTGTTTTGCAGACCCCCAAGTTATGACTCATTGAGCAACAATGTTCAGTTACTTATTTTGTTTGAATATCAAGCATAACTTTGTCAAGAGGAATCGTAAACAACAAACGGGAAAGTATTGTCCTTAATATATAACGTGTGTTCCAGTGCATTTAAGGACTATATTTTTAACAGGAAAGTAAATATTAATCCAGTTCAATCATTTAGCCACATAAGCCACTGTTGCTTCACTGTTATCACATTGTTTTGTTCTTTATGTACACTCTAGATATGTCGTCTTGACAGCCAAACACCATGAAGGTTTCACCAACTGGGAATCTCCCAACTCTTGGAACTGGAATTCCGTCGATATTGGTCCTCATAGAGACCTTGTCGGAGACCTGGGGGAGGCAGTGCGAAATCGGTGTGTTTTCTACTTGCTCGGCTATGAAATATGTTATTGTGTAGCGACACGATTCCAGGCTGTAAAGTTTGGTTGTTGTGTTGCAACTTGTGTTCAGTGAGGGATTGTATTTCCATGTTTAGGTCGCTGCACTTTGGACTCTACAACTCCCTTTACGAGTGGTTCCACCCTCTTTACCTGATGGACAAGCAGAATGGATTTAAAACACAGGACTTTGTGCTTCACAAGCTATTACCAGAGCTGTATAACATGGTTGTAAGGTCACGTGTTGATGAATGAACACACTGGCGCAGCTATATGTCATGTACACTTTAGTAATTTTGAATATCCCTCTTGCAGGTACAGACCTGAGGTGATCTGGTCTGATGGAGACTGGGAGGCGCCTGACACATACTGGAACTCCACCCAGTTCCTTGCCTGGCTTTACAACGATAGTCCTGTTAAAGTATGTGTCATTATAAAACAATGACTGCTGTTTTTTATATTTTTATTTTTTATTTTTTTTTTGTAACTAATATATGCTATTTCTTAGGATACAGTGGTGACCAATGACAGGTGGGGAGCTGGCTGTGCATGTAAACATGGAGGTTATTACAACTGTGAAGACAAGTACACTCCAGGCCAGCTGCCCACACATAAGTGGGAGAAATGCACGTCTGTGGACATGCTGTCTTGGGGTTATCGCAGGAACATGAAGATGAGTGATCTGATGGACCTGCCCACCATCATAGAGGTGATTTAATTCAGGGCAAACAAACAATCAGTCCTCTTAAAATGTACTCTGACTTCTTCACCTGCTTCCTGTTCAGGATCTGGTTCAGACTGTGGCGCTGGGAGGTAACTACCTCCTAAATGTGGGCCCCACCCCTGACGGAATGATCCCAGCTGTGTTTGAGGAGCGGCTGCGGGGAGTCGGTGCTTGGCTGGAAGTCAACGGGGAGGCCATCTATGCCTCCAAACCTTGGAGGGTTCAGATGGAAAACGCCTCTGTGCCAGTATGGTATGCAGCAAGGAGAGCAGAATCACAATTTTGCCTCAAATAGTGGCCGCTGCTCTAATTAACGCTGTGGCTCAATTAAACACTGTGGGCATCATCCATTTGATAAAAAAAAGTCACACATCAAATAACCAACTCCTTTACTTAATGACTAATAGAATCTGTGGTAAATTAATACAGTGGTTGTATTTGAAATCTTTCATTCATTCTGATGCATTATTTATTATATTCTCACTTGATTAAAATTACTGTATGAGTATGTTTAATCAGAGCTTTTTCTCACAATAATCTTATATGGTTTATTGGCATAATGGGCCTTTGAACACAGGGTGTCTGCTATACATATTTCTTTTCAGTTTGGAGTGACACTCACGTCACTTTAAACATTGTGAAATCTAGATGTTATACTTTTTGTGCATCTTGCTAGAATGCAGTTACTGAAGTAGAATATTGTATTTTAGGTATACATCCAAAGCGGACAGTATTTATGCCATCTTGACAACTAAACCCCGCAAGCCTACTGTGCAACTTTTGGAACCCAAAACATCAGCAACCACCAAGGTAAACATTGAGTTAACAATTTTATTTTTAAGTCTTACAACATGTTCTGTCTATTCTGCTGTAATGTTGGAAGAAGTTTTTTTTTTCTAAATCACACATCATTTACTCTTATACAGGTGAAGTTGTTGGGGAACCCAAAGCCTTTATCTTGGTCTCCACTCAAGCCCAATGCCGGCCTTACTATTCTTTTACCTGAACTCCCCTACACTGCAGGACAAGCGTGGACCATCAAGCTGGATGGCGTAGAGTGAACGGTCAATATCACAAGGTACAAAGTTTAAAACGTAGAAAGCCAAACATAATTTATGTATACGTATTATGTTTGGACTCTACCTGACATTATAAATGAAATAATTGAGGACTTCTTTTCATTGTTTGCTTTGTTATGGTGACAGAGATTTCATAAAGTTCATTGTATGAAGATTGCAATGTTCTTTTTCATTCGCACTCACATTCACACCTACGGACAATTTAGAGTCTTCAAATAATTAAATTACCATGCATTTTTTTGGAATGTGGGACGAAACCGGAGTACCCGGAGAAAAGCCACAATTTGACTGGGAATGCCACCTTAAAGTCCTTTTTCCTCAATGTAAACTCCGAAAGGGAACAATAGACTTAACAAGATTCTCTTCAATATACTTATTTTCATAAACATAATTGACACTGGAATCAAAAATGTGTTAGTGATACAGATGACAATAAAGACAAAGGCGACACAACAGCCTCATTTAACTGGCTAAAATAGCTTTATAGTAATCATATTAATAGTAATAATATTAGCCTTTAGAAAATGTTTTGACAACGTAGACCGTGTTACATTCTGTGTTGAGGGGTAAACCACGTCACAGTGTGCCATCTCTCTGGGCTCCTTGGACACATCCAGAGCCATAAAACTTTTACAATAAATAATACAAATTGGTATGTATACAATTAGACCGACAACACAACAAACTGAACCATGAACCATGATCCCAACCAATACATCTTCAAGTCACTGTGGTGTTTCTCATGCATGCATCTTCTCCACCCATCTTCTCTGGAGTTATCAGACATATCTTAATGGTATTGCTACTGTATATGCTCCAGTCATTTCTTTTCAAATGACAACAACAACAAAAAAACAATGTTTCTATGTACAATATGCTGTCTTGGCACTATATTCAACAGAAGAAGAGGAGCTGAAAGACAGAAAAGCTCAATGTGTAAGACCCGTCTGTTGTTTAGGACAAAGATGACAGAGGAGCTGACGGAATGAGAGCAGAGGACATTTGAGCTTTTGCTACATTATACAGTGGACTACACTCGGAACTCCTAGATTTTCACATATTCCTCCTCCTCTGGATGGAAGTTCAAAAGGGAACAAAAAGTACGCAATGTTTGAATCTGCCCTTTTTTTTTTTCAATTTCAAACTCCTCATGGGGGGTGTCCATCATCGATCCCAGAGAGAAATGTCATCCCAGAGTTCATGTCCCTTTTGTTGTCCATTCTAGCAGCGCTTTTTAAGATTTGGCCTAACACATTAAGCTACTTATTGTACACAAGACTCATCCTTTGATATATATATAGTAAGTTTATAAGAATGACAGCAGTGGTAATAATTAACCTGTTGAATGGCAATAACCATACTACAACTAATAATCATATTGCAGTAACAATATATATGATATTGAGTAAAGCAATGTTCGCTGGGGACATGTATTTACATTTTTGTAAACAAAAGAGTGGCAGGGTGTTTTTGTGTGTGTTGGTGATCCACTTTGTTATAACATTACAGTGTTGATACACATCAGTCAAATACAGTACACCTTAGTGCTAAAGGCACATTGGAGTTTCAGTTACACGTCTCTTGGCTGCTCTGAGGACTCTTAACATTTCCAAATGGGACGTGTAAACATGATTGTTACACATACAATTATGTTTACGTTGTCCCATTTGTATAATACATACAGTTATGAGAAACATTTAAACAAAACTATACTTTTTGGCAGCAGTTACGAGCAATGAAGTTCTCATGAAATTGCTTCGCTTCTTCATCGTCATTATTCTTAAATCAACATTTGCGAGGGCCTTTCACTACCCAAAAGAACAAAAATTGGCCACAATCCTTTGAAGCCTGTTGTGTATAGCAAATTGTAACTTGGTAGGCATATCTATCATGACTCGAATTATCCCAATAAATTAATAAATAAATAAGTCAGTAAAAAAAATGCCCCAAAAGACATAAGATGGTCATTTGGGTTTGAACTGACCATTTTAGGGTCAATTTGACCTTTTCCAGTGATCCTTCAAAGACTAACTAGCTCGTCATTATTATTTATTGTTGCTGTTAAAATACAATATAAGATAAAAGATACAATAAAACAAATCTAGTATAAAAATATATAAACATCTTGAGACATACATAATTGAATTGTAAAAATAATGAGGAAAAAAACAAATTCAGCCCTCTTGGAAACATGAATAAAATGTAAAAAAAAAATAAAGAATTTTTTACAGATGATTACCATCAGAGCAGCCTCTTAGAAATGTCCACCTAAAACTCAAATCTGCAGCTACAAGAACCCCTAGTTCACTAAATACAGTATGCACTGTATGAAGTATTCCTGGAATCATAATTTAAAAAGCACTACAGTATATTGTCGTCACCCCCCCTCCCCCCAGGTTATGTTGTGTTGTTGTATCTCGAATCCCCTGAGGACAGAGGCCTGGGTCGCAAAAGGCTGAGGTACTCAGGGGTTGTTCATCTGGCTCTAAAAGTGGGGTTTTTGCACTTTTAGAAATAGGTGACAGGTGTTTCGTGGCAAATAGTCTGGTGAGTGCTCAGAAGCCGTGATATTCATAGCAAGGGTCCTTGCACTGTGTGTAGAGTAGAATAGGAAACGTAAAAAAATTGCAACGCTATCGGTGGTTCACTCAACGGCTTGAGAATTGAAGGAGAAGTTGCTACTGCGGATAAATACTTGTTGAATCCTCGTGATGAAAAGACCAGTCGTGAGTCCTTCACAGTGGAGTAAAAGTATAAAAAGCAGGTCTTTGTGCTTTGTTTGATGAGCCTCAACCACCACTGAGATGTTGTCACCTTTCACACCGATGTAAATTTTCCTTCAGCGCTTGTTTGTCTATTGCCGCTAATATTGTCTCTTAAGGATCTCTGTACAAAGATTTTAAAGCTACGAAATTAGCTTTCGGGTCGCCAGGCTAATCTCTCTCAAAGCATGCAGTGCCAACAGAAAGTGTTCCAGAAATATTCTGAGTGATGGGTGACACAAAGGGGCCTGTAATTACAATGAAGCATTTTTCTTCGAACATAATCTCTGAAAAAATGCTATTTTTGTTATGTACATGTCTCAAATACATGCACACTGTAAACTTGAACAGTAACCTCCACACATAGCTGGTTAGGCACATGTCGTTGGTTGTAATGTGGAAATACAGGGACGGAGAGCGTGAGAGATATGTCATTTGAATATGTAAAAGCGCCGGAGGAATTCACTTGGCGACGAACCATTCTTTTTCTTTTCTCCTTTTTTTTTTTTTTTTTTTTAAAACCCTGTGAACCTGACCCAGCACTCACATAATAATCTTTTCATGTGTGCTGCGTCTGGATATGCCACACAGCAGTAGTATCACACAAGTGTATAGAATCATAATAACAATACAGTGGTATTTCACATTTGATATAGGCATTTTTTTTTTGTACACTGTACTCGATAGTCTCTATTTATCTAGAAATGTAGATTATACTATAAAATATACATCTCCTGTTAAAATATTTGCCAGGTTCCATTCAGATATTAAGAGAAACGAAAATCATGCTAATGGTTGAATTTCATTGGTCTTCATCACTACGTGTCATCACCACATGGCGGCCACATTCACACAAGCAGTATACAAAACGTCCATAGAAAATATTGAAATTAAAAATGTCTTCCTACTTATTTTTTTATTTTTTTGTGAATCAACACAATTATTAAAATCATGCTACACTGCTGCACTTTTCACAAATACTTGTGGTTACCATAGTCACCCAGCAGCTACCTTTTCAACATTTCACCAATCTTTGGAAGCAATTTCCCAGGCAGGCACTCTTGTTGCTAAATAAGAGACGTCATTCCTGCTTTTAAAAGTTAATCGATTTGCTGTTTTTATTGATTGATTTTTTTAAATAAATATATTTTTTTATTACGGGAAGAGAAAACACTCAAGAGTCAAGGGCATTAAGTGGCAGAAAACAAATTGTCATGGCTTTTTCTTGATGGCATCTTATTAAATCCAGACAACAGGATCCTGTTTTGACCACTTGATGGTGCTATAGTGATTATACACAGTGATTATGGAGCGCCCCCCCCCCCCCCCCCCCCCCCCTTTCAGTGGAGTCCTGAAGAGCCACTTCAGGCAAACTTATTTATTTATTTAATTCATTTTTATGACACTCTCTTACTGTTAAGGCTCTAAAATGCTCCATTGGGCAAGCGTGAGTGTGCACACTATGGACCAAATAGGAACCCGTTCATTCAAAAAACCTGAACGTTCAAAGAAGTATAAGGGCCACACATGGGGATGGGTGTTGCAGAATTATAGAACACGCTGCCCTTTTAAGAGTAGATTTGTAATATTGTGCGTCTCAGTTTAATGAGAGTAAAATGGTAATTTACAAGAATAAAGTCACATTACTGGAAAAACTTATCACATTACAGCTTTTTTTCTAAAAAATATGCCCATTCTTGTAACATTACTTTATTCTAATGACGTTTTGCTCAAAGAATTTGACTCATCATATCATATCATGACTTAATTCTCGCAAAATAGTATTACACATTTTACATAATTGTATTATTCCCCCCGCCCCCCCAGTGTGGTCCTAATGCTGTTTTTGAATGAATATGATCAACGCTAAAGCAAAAAAAATAAAAGTTGTTAGTTTGTGATCCGGTGCTAAGAAGATGCAGTTTGATAGTTAACTATAACGACAGCAAACCATCAGCCTTTCTGGGCATGCCTCATTATCCATACTGGCAGTGTCAGTGAAGATTATGGATACATTTTGCTGGGAATTGTAAACCAAACGAAATGTAATGTGTTTTCCCATCAAGGTTGGCAACAGGAATTGAAATATGGGATGTCTTGTCATCTCCTGTCATAGAGGTTTTGTGCCTGTTAAGCCCTTTATTTCCAGTGATGCACAAGTGGCGGGTGAACACGACCGGGCAAGCTACTAACTAGTGCGAGAGCCTCAGCAAATCCCCATTATAAAAAAGTGAAGTGTTTCTTGTTTGTTGTCAGGTAAGTAATAATAAATAAATAAGGAATAAATAAAAATTCAGAGACTTTCAAAAAAAGGCGATAATTCATATCTACTAGCTACTCTACTTTCTTTTTTCCAGGCCTCTGTATCATTAATATGTGCAATTTTCAAGACACACAAATGGCTGTTACTGCTTGAGAACTGAATTGAGAGTAATGAGAAGTGTATTAATGGAAATGCGCTAGTCTAGGGGAAAGCAGAGAAGTTGGTACCTGACCTACAGTTAATCTAGAGCTGCAAAGGACTAGGTTGCTGGTCAGAGTTTCAGAGTCGAGTCTGGGCTTCGGGAATATAGATTTCAATGCTGTCTGCGCTCTCCGTGGCCGAATTCTGCCTGAAGGAGGCAGTACGCTTGGTCTGCAGCAGCCTCCTCCTCGCTTCTGTCCTCTGACGTTCAACGAGGTCTAGGGACTTCTCCCTGATTGGTAGGGTGTGTGCCCCCACACGAGGCACCACCAAGCCCCCTGGCCCGCCTCCGCCACCTGCATCCCCGACGCTATCCGTCCGGAGGCTGCCACTCACCCCGCCCGCTGGCTTCTTTGGTAAGGGTGGAGGAATCTTCTTATCCTCCTATAGCCCGACAACGATTACATGCACATTGACGATGACAATGGGCGTGGATACATAGTTTTGTATGGTTGTGTAAGGGGGATTTAAGTGGAGAATTGGGGTAGTGCATGCGTTGGCAGTGGGTAAATGAACAATGGGGTAAGAACACGAATGGTCAATGACATAAAAAGTGAAAGAAAAAGAGGAAAGGAGAAACAACAGTTAGTTCTTTCATTATGAGGAGTAATTGAGCATCCTAACCATTCTAGGGAATGCAACAAAAGTAGAAGATTAAGCATGGAACTCAGTTCAGTTCTTATTGCCATTTTGCATTCTCGCAGCATGCGATGGTTTTGAGGACATCTGCAATACTCGTCTGCACATGGCCATCTTAGCTCTGGGAGAGTGCTGAAGGCAAACCCTGGTTGTTTGGCTCACCTTCTTTTCAGAGGGGAGCTTCCAGCCAGAGTCTTTGAGCCTCTGGAGATCCTGAAACTTGACCCGGATGTCTTCTATGTTGAGCTGGAGTAGGTCCCACAAGCCTGCTAGGTCCTGAGCAGTGGGCTGGGGGTAACAAGATGGGTCCTGGGGTGGGTGCGGAGACGAGGTAAGGCCCATGTTGCATGTTTAAATATACCACAAGGTGTAAATAAAAAGTAATCTGGGACAAATGTTTGTCAAACATTTTTCCATTACATAATATTTTACTGTTGAAACCAATTTCATGCATGTCACAAATCCCCAACAGGCATCAAGTATTAATTCTGGGCATGTGCAACAATTATTGGGGAGAAAAAAATAACTATTGACTGATGCGATTAATGGCATCACACAAGAGCTCAGTGTGCTACACAAGAACTCAGTTTAACAAGCATCAAATGATCAAGACTACCCTCAACAAGGGCTCGTAAGAGAAGAATAATGCGTGCGTTATGAAAATAAGAATACAGATTGTGTTCAACCTCTGTTGTAATGTTGCTGTCATGACTTCTCATGCAATCACACAAACTTACCACACTTTGTTGGCAGAGGCGGAAGAACTGCTGAACCTTCTGAGACATGAGCATCTGGGCACTGCCAACTGCGCTGCGAATCAGCTCTAGAACTGGAGAGGATGAAAAAAACAAAAAAACAAAGCAGAGTTTGAAGACAGAAATTGTTTATTGCAATGATCTCAAAGGTCGCTCTCCACAAACTCACTCTCCTCTGGGAGTTCATTCTCCTCCGCCTCTCTCTCCATGTTCTGGCACCAGCCCTCCATCCGTTCCACTTCGGTCTGCAGGAGGCGCAGGAAGAATTCTCCGTCCCTCATGCAGGGGGAGGCTCGACCCGAATCGGGCAGGCTGCGGGGACCCTCCAAGGAGGGTGTCCCGGCCCACACTCTCTCGGATGTGAGGGGGAGTGGTGAGTGGGAACGTGGAGGAAGGTGCTGATGTTGATGGGAGCGTGGGTCTCCTGGACAAGCCTCGGTGGTGTAGCCGCTCTGGATAAAGTCCTGGAATGATGAAAGCAATAAAGGGGCAATAAATCAATTGAATTCTCTTCAGATAGCAACCAATCACAAGCATATCTATCTTTTCTTTGGAAAAGGTACAGTATATAGGTTTTGTGACTTTTTTGTTTAGTGGTGTGCCATGAGATGTTTCTAATAAGAAAGGTCGGGAAGCACTAGCACCGTATAGTGCATGTAGTTGACTGCATAAATACCTCTCTGTAGGCCCACTGTCCTTGTGTATGCACAGTGCGGTGGCATTCCGTGTACTGGCCAGCTGACTCCGGTTCCGATGAGTGCCGTTGGAAGGAGCAACCAAACTGGAGACTCTTGTCCTGCGTCGGCACGGCAACGCTGAGCCCCGGGAAGCCCTCGGGGTCCAGGTCGGCCTGCACGCTCGCTGTCACGCTATTGGAGCGCTTGAAACGGGCCCGTCTGTGACACAGGGAAGTCACAGCAGGCCCGGAGCCATCCGTTACACTGTGCCATTGCACGCAAAAGCGTTTTTCCTATCCCACTCCGCATAATTTAAGCAGTGAGCATCATGCTGCCACTCTTGTCAATCTTACTCCTCACTAGTGATAAAATCCTGTTAAATCATCTGGCATATGACAAATGAGTGCATGTCAGTGGACATAGTCATGAGCATTTACACGTTCCTCCCCTCGTTCATGCTGCGTGACAGTTTGAGGTGTGACACAATTATACGCGAGGACACCAAGGCACGTGCACCGCTCGATCTCTAGCGTGGGACGCTGTTTATGTGTGAATCTGACCAAGGGCTTAGAGGCCACAGCACATGTGAAACCACAACAGTAGGAGTGCACGCTAATGATTAGAAAAAGCAGAAGGTGTTACAGACTTCAAGCTGTGACGTCTGATGAAATGTTAAATAGACTCTTTTGGCGAAATCAACCAAAGGTGTTTGCGCTGTTGGGGGCCCCGACAGAAATAAAGGCTTTTGTAAATTATGCATTAAAATGATGAAGCTACATATTTTCGGCCCAAATATAAATGAGTAAGTTGTAAGTTTGCACTTCTGTTAAATGTCACATACCTAGCATAAGCAAATCAGTAAGCTGGTGAATAATTTGACATTACCTTTTGTCATCTTCCACCTGTACTCCTATTGAATGGACCTCTGTCAGAGCTTTGCCCTCTGCGTCTGAATCTGACAGAGTCTCTGAGCTGTCCACCTGAAATAAAGGAGAGAGAGCACAAACCAATTCACTTTCAACTCCTCCTTCCTTTATGGAAAATGTTACTGCTTATCTCCTTTTATATTACGGTTATGTTTACATTCCAGTTTCTTTCCAATCAGTAGCTAACCTATATATACAGGACTTTTGATTGTATGGTCAGATCGCCTAGTAAACCACAGATATTTAGCAACACTGGCTAAAACGTTCTGTGTATTTAATGTCTGTGTACAGTAGATTTTCAGTCATCCAGGTCATGGTAATCAGCAAAGGTTGAATCAAGGCAACTCTGGATATTTTACATTTAAAATGAGTATGGGGGTGGGGCGTGGGGGATTAGGAAATTGTGAATTCATAAATACTGAATCAAGAACATGCAGGGGTTCACTGTTATAGGATCAACTGTACTTGACTTTCCCTGTATCCCTGTGTTCCCTGTGTTTCCCTGTGTTCTGTGGCGTGGACAAAAATTACACTTGAAATAATACGACTACGATATGGCATCCTTGGCAACTGGCTGGCATTATTGGTTGGTACAATGCAAATTTGATTTGATTTTTAGTTAAAAAGCTTCTACCGGAAATGGGTTTGCGGCAAATATGACTGATAACCTGAATTGTTAATTGGGTTTTGTGGCATTCGTGGTGACATTTATCCTGACCACATGAGATGCCTGTTTGTAATGTCGCGTATATTGACATGGTGTGATATTGACAGCAGTTGCAGGTAGATTAATTAAAAGGGACGACACCATAGAAGGCCCAGGTGTGATGGGATATCCCGAGTTATGCTAATGAGAAATGTGGCCTACAAAAAGGTCTGATATGAGTCATCCCAAAAAAAAATGTACGTGTGGTATGCATCATAAGTAAACTCCGATCTGGGGAATGACAAACACAGCTGCCAGGCCAGACACTGAGCTAATCACTCATCTCATTTCTTTCTTGGCAAAAAAAAGCAACAGAATCTTTCCCTAAATGTGGTCTGAGGTCATTGCATTTGGAAAGTACTGTTATGTATGTCATGTTTCCAGTCATTAAATGGAGCTAGTAAGATAATCCACTGATAAATGACACTTTAAAAAGAAAGTCTTCTTTCAAGCAAGATGGATGGACCACTTATTTCCATACTTATCATAATTCCTCAAGTAGTGCCCTCCACCCCCCGCCCACATAATGGCGTACGCCAATTAAACTGGGGATGTGTTGTCAACTTAAATAAAAAAAAATAAATGCACCCCCAAATGGACACCTACTTTTTTCACCTCAGGAAAAATATCGGGTGGTGCTACAGTTAGGATATCATTACCTTTACCATGACTGATAGCACGTTGCCGTTCGGTATTCGTTTTACTATACCATACGCCACCTGCACAGCATCTCATGGCAAAACAACGAAAACAAAGCATTTGTCCAAAGGTTTACAGTATAATAACTGTGACATCCATGCTAATTTTCATTAGCCCACCTATGACGTTTACATCATATGTTAATATTGAACGAGGATGACTTTCGTTTGACAGAATTACAGTTTCCTTGAACGTTTTGGTATTTAAATATAGAATGTTGAATTAATTGGAGAACTGCAAGCGAGAGTGAGGACAGGCGCTAAGGAATCAGAAAAAGTGTGTTTTAGTGTGTTTTAATAAGTTTACATGTCATTTAAACATTTGGTAGGGGTAAAACTATATAAAAAATAAAAATTTTTTTTATATGGTCTCCCAGATTGTCACCTATTGCAGGTCTCGAACATACTGTATCCCTTGCAATAAACGGTGTTCACTGCGATACACTAACAGGTAGAGCAGTTATTGCTCACCTGCACAGCGATGGACGGTCTCCACTTCCTCCCACTGCATCCGTCATCCTGCCCTCCAGCTTTACTCAAAACAATGCTGTTCTGCGGCAGGGAGACTGACTTCCCAAGGCTTCCCCCAACCCGATTGTCCCTCTCCCGGGCTGGCCTCGGTGGCCCCTCCAGCAAACTATCAGCTGAGCTGCTGTGTTTGGCCCGCACGCCGACTCCCGGACCACCTCCGTAGGGCACCATCTCCCGCGAGCCCCTGATCCCTCCATCCAGGCTCTCTGCTGAGTTACTGTACTGCCGCGAACGCCCCGGGCCTGTGGCGGTGTAGTAGCCGACTCTGGAAGAGCGTCCCGAAGGTCCGTCGGAGCAACCCAGGTCCACCGAGTTACTGTGAAGTTTGGGGCGCCCGTGGCTGCTCTTGTAGTAGGCGTCCTGGGTGGACTCTGTGCTGCTCTGGGCTCGCACTGACAGCGACGATTTGGACATGCGAGGTGGGAGTGGGGGAGGAGCACCTTTGCGATAAGGAAAGACTGAAGTGTCAGAAGAGTGGGAGAAAGGAAGACAGAGGCATAGTTGGGATGTTAAGAGAAAAAGGGGGTATCTCAAAAGGGAGCAGGGATGGATACTTACAAAAGGGACAGACTAGTATAGAGGGGAGGCAAACAAAGTAGTATTGATGATATGAATACAGTTAAAGGGAGAGAAAATAACAAAAACATTGAGAAATGCCTCATAGAAAGCCCTGGATTCTGAATAACTAAGCTTTCTTTGGCGTGATTTTCAATAGTATGCAGGACTTGACTCTTCCCTTAAGCTAGCTGAAGTCTACCTCTTTAGAAGATGAAGCAATTTCCTTGGAGATATTAAAATGAGGCCCTCTCTCCCCTCTTTCAGTTTTCTCTTACACCTTAAGAGCTTTGTTGAGCAGATGCACTCATATATTGTGAGCATGCGTGGTTGGAAGTGAAGATAGGATCGTGTTTATCAGGTGAGGGAGATGAATCGTGACACTATTCAGAGGCTTTAATTCATCCTGTCAGATTTGCTTGTTTTAGCTTGGGATATTTGGGCTTTGTAATCAAAAGTACATAAACAAATGCACAGAGAAGTAAATTCCTGATGCACTGGAATGAAACTCACCAGCTCCCGCCTTGATGCTTCCCTGGGGGCCAGACATAGAGAATACAGAGAGACAGTCGTCGTCCTGGGAACAGCCGGCCTGGATGGCACGGACGTAGCTATGGCTACGCGTGCGGAACACCCCCGGGAGATCCAGAGCCTCGACCGCTTGGGACTCCACCTCCCCAAACATGGTCTCACACACGGCCTCAAACTGTCGGTCCAGGGTGTCTCCCAACTAAAGCAGAGATCCGATTATGTCAACGCTTCAATAGACCGTGTCACCCAAATCACTAATACAGTGACTGTTACCTGAGAGCTGGTCAGCGAACGAGTGTAACTCCGCGAGCGGGTCTGGGACTTGGGTGTTGTCCGGCTGTTAGGATAGGAGTCAGTACACTGCTTGCACGAATACCTGAAGTTAAACACAACCAATTAGTGGGTCATTCCAGAATTGGAGGATATTTTCTGTCCCTTACACGTGAAATGATAAAAAAATAAAATAAATCCATTGACAAAATAGAGAAACATGCACTTGTTGTATAAATTATAGTTGTTCTGAGTCAAAATGTAAATGTAGCTGTAGTAAAAGTGATTCCTAGCTCTTGAGCATCCCCAAAATAGCGTCCCCCCCCCCTCTTGATGACCAACTAACGTATCTAATCTAACAGATAAAATAAGTTATATATCAGCTTTTTAGGGGCGTATAATTTTGTTTCCATGGCTTCCTTGTAATTGTTAAAACATTCTGTTTTATGACAGACATTTTAAAATAATAGTAATTTTGCTCTGTAGTTGTCTCTCAACATACACACAACCATGTTACTGAAACCTTTTTAACCGTCTCGACGAATAGGAAAATAGTAAGCTACCTGACTCTGCAGAAATGACACAATTAAGCTAATTGCTAAGTCCTCTATTCATATGTTTTCGTTGTTTTAAGATGTAATGAAGTGTCACTCAATCTGTGACTTATTATTAGGAAAAAAGTGTTTTCTTTTTTAATTATATAGCTAAGTTTGTTTGTGGCTCGTTAGCATAGCGGCTAACACAGCTAGCGTGTACTCTTGAGCAAAAACCCATAACATTTGCATTGATTTTCATCCCTGTTACTGTAATTAGAGTAATAATAAAATGAAATTAATATTCAAATGAAATTAAACTAATTATAAAGGATTTACTCAACAATATTTTCAAAAAATATGTTTTTCAGGTGCCTCACTATCTGTAATAGGGTTTTTGCCAAACACAGAATAGAACATACGATATCTCAAAGTGTACCGTTGATTGTTATGCTGGACAAATGAAATTTTATGACCGTTTATTACCTGTTTTTCTTGAAAACATAACAACAAATTGTCTTCCAATTCTGGAATGATCCTACGCTAATACTGATTTTGAAACGGCTTCTTCTGAGTTTATGTAATGTAATCTTTGTTTTTGTTATTGACTCTTCCTGACAGAATCATCTCGTCATCACTATGAGTCGAAATACGACAAGGGCGCGTTAAATCCCACAGGAAAATGCCAGAACTGAGTTCAGCAGCAACAGAAAAACAAAACCATACAGTCAGTATTATGCTAAACAGTGCGTATGCTGCGTTTTGACCTTTGATCCATGCTGATTGAACGTCTGAAGGCATCCCTCTGAGCGATCAGGCTGGACTTGGGTGAAGCTTTGGGGCTGCTGTCCGAATCGGCGCTGTCATCATCACCCATGGCCTTGATGTAACTGCCGCTGCGCATGCGACGGCAGGGAATCTCACCTCCGCTATCTGTGGCACCGCCGCCCCCGTACCCGCCCCCCCAGTCTTCCGACGGAACCTGAGACACAATCACATTTATGTGAATATCAACAATGAAACTAGCAAGGCTCTGACAATGCGACAGTCGTGCGTAAGAGTACAAGCTTGTTGACGTGTCAAGGCAGGGTAAACAGTCTATTTATGGGTTGAGTCACAGGTCTGATGCAGAGTAAGAGTGTATTTATGGGTTGATTCGTTATTGACAATATTGCTTCTCTGTTGTGAGAAAGTTTTCCCTGTCAAACAGGAACACGCAGAGTGGACATGCGGTTCAAACAAACACATTGTCACAAGTATGACCGCACAAGTACATGCACGCGCCAGCAGGATTTCCTGAGAGTTTAATAGGAAATGTAGAAAAAGTTAATCACCATTACTTGTTCGAAACACAACAGAGTTTTGATTAGCTGTTATTTCTACTACCTTGTTTCCAGCTCAAAAATGTCACTCTTTATATATTAGTTTTGACGTGTATAGCAGTTCACTACTGTATAAGTGATGCTTAGCTAAAGGGGAAAATGGTAATGACGAAATTAGCCATTGTTATTGTTGGGTTTTACTATCATTACTTGAGTCACTGACAGTGTTTGACTCGCTTGACCTCCGTGCAGGCAGCGTGGATTCAGTTGACGGTGTGAATGGTTGTCTGTCTCTATATGTGGATGATTGATGGATATCATTACTTTTGTACAATTTCAAATACACAAGCCCAGCAATAACTATGCTGGAATGCTTCTTAAAACATGATCTGGCTAGTATTTATTTTAGTATTATAAGTTTTCAAATTTGGTTAAAATTTGAGTCCCGGAATGGATAAATTGTATTCATATTATTGCTTAAGGATTAATGCATTCACATTCAGGACAAATTGAAGGTAACACAGCTTGTATTCTGGTTCTGACTGTCCATTTTATTAACCCATAATTTGGCCCGCACGCCGACCCGTGAAAACAGGTTGCACATGCACACGAGACAGTTGATGCTACAAAGAGAGACGGCGACACAGCGACTTACAGAAAGAGAGAAACTCTGACAGCTGGTGAAACACTTGACGTGCGAGAAAGGGTGGGGGGGGGTTGAGCATCAGTCGCAAGCTGACAGCAACAAAGAGAGGCAGGTAGCCAAGCAGAGCGGACAACGGACACAAATGTAGAGAGACAGACAGGAGGGGTGGCACATGCCTGGGTGGACGCACGAGGTGATGAAAGAAGAGAAAGTGAGTGCTGTAGAGAAGAAAGGATTAAAAAAAAAACAGGTGGAGAAGACAGATGGGCAAAGCAATAAGAATCGGATGAGATGAGAAAACAAACGCACACGATCAAAAACGAGGACTATAACAAGGCAAAGACAATGGATAATAAGAAATGAAATAAATCATTACATTAACGTATGCACAACATACACTCAGGGCCACAATATTAGATACAGCTGCGCTGCATACCGATACACAACACACATAGTCTAGCCCAGAGGCATCCACCTGAGTGCCTATTTTTAAGGTCATCACTTAAAATGTTTGGGGCATAATTTGTCAACCCTCTCCGGTCGTTCACTATCGCTTCTATTCTCTCATCACGCTCTGTCCTTCTTATTTCGCTGTATACCCATGGCAACCAGCACTTTCTTCCCTCAGCGTTGATTCCTGTCTCTGCACCCATATGTTGCCCTCCATCATTGTTCCTGACACTTGATATCTGTTTTGTGTCACTCTTTCTCTATAGTGTCATTTTTGTCATTCCAAGATAAAATGAGAGGGGATTAGACAAATGTTAAGGCCAGGAGTGGTGGGTCATTTTGGGATGGTCATTTGACTGAATTCTTTCAGTTAACTTTTGGAAAATTAACAATATAAATGTATTGAGTAATGGCAAATCATTTTAATGGGATGAGAGAATCTCACTGAATGTTTTGCTTTTTCGATAAGACGTAAATTAAGCCAATGGAACCTGTTTTTGAGGAGAATAAATAAATTGGATGTGGGAAATAGTTGTCGCCTCCAGAGAACATTGCATGACTGACAAGAGGTGAAGTTTGTGGAAGGCATTTTCATTTTTGAGTAATTTAGCAAAACATAACAAGCCAAAAGCCTGGCAGCCAAAATCAGCTCTAAAGTGAGCTATCTCTTCCACCGTCAAAAGAGCATTTTCTTTTTTGCTTTCTCCTGAATTAGCCAACTCCCCCAGTTATCGTGTAAACTATGTCTGAATTTCCACCAATCAACTTACTTGTTAAAATGTAAATTAGAGAAGAAGACTAAAAGGACCATTCAAGCCATTTACCATTTATTTAGTTTTCTCAATCACTCTGCCTTCTTCAAATGACAATTAGGGTTTGTTTACAAGTGGTGGCGTCGGAGAAAGCTCAGTATTTTGCCAACCGGAAGTACGTCTCATGTCATGGGTGAGACTGAATCCACAGCGCCGTCCACAAAATGGACAGAATTCATTCTGAGGTTGACAATGTTTTTGACATCTTAGGGTTGGTGATACAGAATGGAAAGTACTTGAATTCCACTTTCACGAACACAGTTAAGATGAACTGTCAAACTGGGGTTAAGATTAACAAATACTACAAGGAAATTGGTGCAGATAGAGCATGTGGTTGATAAAACACGCCGTTCTGTGTGGAATTTGCATATTCTCCCCATGCTTGTGTTGGTTTTCCCTGAGTACTCTGGCCTCCAATCACATTCCAAAAATATGCATGCTAGTTTCAGTGAAGACTCCAAACTACCCGTAGCTGTGAATGTGAGTGTAAATGTTTGTCTAAACTTGAAGAGCATAACTGGTAGAAAATGGACAGATGGGTGAGAATTGTTGCAAAAAAGTCTTTTTTCCATCTTACTATCAAACATGTAACTTATATAAAACTCTATTGTTGTGATTAACAAGGCTGCAAATTGGAGCTGAATGCTTTGCTGGCGTCTTGCTTCGTGTAGACCAGCAACTCCTGCAGGCAGATGCTTGAGGCCATGCATCAAGGTGTCAGACTTCACAGGCTTGTCGAAACGTTAACTCTCGCTTTGTATCAGCAGCCTTCAGCTGTGGCTAAAAGGATGAAAGTTGACAAAAAAAACAGGGAATACTGTGGCTACCTGCTGTTCTGCAGGAACACAGCTGGAGATTTGTGAGTATGTGTGTGTCTGTCTGTGTGTGTGTGTGTGTGTGTGTGCGCGCGTGCGTACGTGTGTGTCTGCCTACATGTCAATAAAAAAAAAAATTTGTGCTCAAAATGAGAATTTTATTTGTACATGCAAGTCTCTTAAAGACCTCATACAGTATGACCACATTGAGCATTTTAATAAGATCATGAATTGCACAGGCACGCTATTATAAGGCAGAAACAAATGTGAATATTTATGATTACAAAGCGATTTAAATGATCAAAATGTTGACGAAAAGTGAGCCACAGTCATTTCTTCATTTAATAATCTTAAAAGTGTAGATACTAAAACTCACTGCTCCTTACCTATAATAAGGCCTTGTTGCACAACCATTTTCTGCCAGTTATCCCGTTCAAGATCATGGTTTGAACTTTTGGACTCACCAGTCAATCTCAGGGCACATATCGACAAACACCCCTTGACACTCACATTCACACCTATGCGCACTTTAGTGTTAATTAACTGAACATGCTTTTTTATTTTTTTTTTTTTTTGCATGTTGGAGTTAGTTGGTCTACATGGGGGAGAAAGGTCAGAGCCAAGATTTGATCCCAGAAGCTGTGATTTGGAAGACGATGTGGCTCATGACATCACTAACCATACCGCAGACCCAGCAGGAAATGGTCTACAAACAGTAAATGAGGCACAAGCACTCAGGAGAGCAAAAGGCAGTTGACTTCCCACACACAGCAGGTGTTTAGGTTTCATGCATCTGAAAAAGTGTGCAACCTATAGGTCCTGCTGCGTTGCGCACAATGGGTCGAGTGTGTCGCTACGACCATGCTGAGACTTGACAGTATCTCATTATTGTCACTTCCTTCCTGTCCTTTCTTCTTTATCTGCCTTTGTCAGAGATAAACATGACTTTGAAATTCACGCAGGTTTTGTGAAGTGGATCAACATTTATGTCTACTGCCTTCATAATGTATGTTTTAATCTGTGCCGCTGTTTACGCTAATAGCAAATTGCCTTTGAAATCCAACACAATCCTTCAACATACTCGTGATTGAGAGCACACGTTAGCATACATTTCAAGTCTACACTTGATGGGTTTTACCTGAGCATATTGCTGAGACAAAATAAATAACACCGTTCTGACATAATGAATCATTGCACAAGTATTACTGTGTAATTTTTTAGTCTTGCTCAATGTTCGGGTTCTTAAATGTAGGCGTGCACTCACCTGCAGATAGTGTAGGGTCCTCTCCTTCAGTTTGTTTTCAATGGGCACCAGTGCTTTGTCATAGCCTCCTCCTCCCCCCCTTGATGGGTACACCTCCCTGGCTTGACTGACGGTCATGGCGGACCACGTGCTTCTCTTCAGGGAGTGACCGGAGTGACCTGTGTGACCGTGGTTTCCGCCTCCCTCGCTTCCAGCCAGCGCAATGGTGGTACAGGCCATACACTCAGCAGGCCCAGACCCACTGCCTCGTTCCTTGGGCCTCTTCATGGTAAGCTCTTGGATGGCCGCATCTAGGCTCTCGTGCCCGCTGGGGTATCCTCTCCTGCCGCCACTCACCATGAAGCTGCTGTCGCTGTCCAGGTTGTCATCGGAACTCCACCAGCCGGCCGTCCTGCTGCGGTGTCGTCTGCCCGACTCGTGCCGAGAGTCCCCGCTCTTACTGCGCTCTCGAGACTTGTTCCTCCGAGCAGAGCGAGACTGGTGTCCCGAGTAGTGCCCCCCGCCGTCCTCCCCTCCACTCCTGTGACCCGCTCCTCTCTCGCCTCGGTAGTCCCCGCCTCCTCTTGTGCCATTATACTCGCGTTTGGAAGGGGCCTCCAAGGAATGGGACTTAGCAAAGAGGCGTTGCACGGAGTTGACCAGGTGGCGGATACGTGAGGGGCTCTCGCTGCGCTGCTCAGCACCCCCGCTAGTGGTACGCTGATACTGAAGCGTGTGGAAGCCATCAGGGTGGAAGGGCACTTGCTTCTCAAACTGATCCATCAGGTTTGGAGGGATGCGGTGCATCTTGCCTCCATGACCCGATGTCAAGCATTCCTCGCACGAGTCAAACGACTGCAGAGGCGGATGTTGGCTGGGGTGCGAGCGGGGGAAGGTGCCCCCACCTGAGTGGCTGTGAGAATGGGAATGGGAGTGAGAGTGGTGTCTCTCCAGCGCCAACGCCTCAGTCGGACCTCCCGGTGGGTAGTAGTGGCCGTCGTTATGACCGTGGTAGTAGTCTCTGCCTGGGCCATCGCCGTCCTCAGGCGGGCAATGACAGGGGCCTCCTCCGCCACCACCAGAAGAATGCTGTGACAAACTACGGCTGACATGGTATCCTTTCATATGCACCGGGGCGTGGTGGGCCGTCCGGGCAGAAAGGGGGCGCTGTGGGCGTGACAGGGCTGCACAAGTCTCACCTGCAGGCACAAAAGGAAAAACTGGTCACGTATGAAACAGAGCAAAAACACATTTTTCAACAACTTGCAATCAGTAAATATTTAACCCTTTCGTTGAAAACTGTGCTACATAAATAGCAAATGCTTGTGACAATGAAAATACACATGATCCAAAGTGTGTTCATTGTTTTCACCTTGAGTAACTAGCATGTCTGAAAAATGACCTTGCATTTTCCCATTAGTGACACAAATAAATCACAACAAAAAGGTCATAGACTGACAAGTGATGTGCAGATTGCTTTATGTCATCTGTGAAATAGCTTAATGAATTGAAAGTGGAAACAATGCTTTTCTGATTAACATATTTAGTGAAATACTCTTCATTTCTTTTTTTTTTTGTTGCACCAAAACAAAAACCTCCAGACAAGCAGTGCAATGGTGAGCATCCATCCAAACAGACTCTGCAAAGCTTCCTCTCATTCATCTCAATGGCCGCCGGGCTGATAAATCAAAAGTATTTGTCTTTCTCTTTACTTTCTTCCTCGGCACCTCCCCTTTCCTTACATCTGTTACCTCTGTTCTTTATTGTTATATTCATCAGGCCCACACTCCTCTGTTGTCTGCCTCATTCCTCCATCCATGCCCGCAGGGGGTCTCGGCGCATTTACACGTACATGATTGACAGCGGAGGCAAACAGCGCATTTACTGCATCCTGCAGAGGCGATGGAAGTGGATCTGTTTTTTTTTTCCTTTCCCCAATCTCAATCAATTATGGCATCATTTCATTGTTTATATCCTTCCAATTAACTGGGATATCATGGTGTACAACATGGAGGAAAAACAAAACAAAAATGCAGAAAGTGAAATCATTAAAATTGAAGAAACTGCAGCTACAATGTGACTCAACTTTCTTTTTCCACATCAGTGGACGCTGTAAGCAAACGTAAACAGAAAAGGAAATAATTATTTCATTTGGGAAAATGTCTCACTTGGAAGTCAACCGGCATCACAGAATGGATTGTGTTCATGTTTGGAGGTTCTATTGTAGTTTCACCAAATTCTCAACAACTGATGATTAAATTCCAAATGGGATTAAATACACTTTATTGACTGTAGTTGATATAATTACCTCTCTATTTACCACTATCGTCTCTAACAAGTGCACACATGCATCTCTCGTCACTTTGAAATGTAATTAGAGTTAAATTGGCTCAGCAGCGTGGGACTCTCTGAGCGTGTGTGTACTCATGTTCGTGCACATGTATGAGATACAGTAATCATGCAGTATCAAGTGTGGCCTGGTGGTTTTGATTGCCTAAATGAGAGATGTCACCAAGAAGGTTAACTCCATCCAAGTGGTACACAGACAAGGACTACAAAAAAAATGAAGAAAAAGACTGACTTGTTACAGTTTAGTTTACCAAAATGCTCTTTGAACTCTAATTGGCACACTGCCTTATTCGTGGGTGTTCCTCTATGAATAGATGACAAAGTGTGCAGTGCTGTTCTGCCAAAAGGAATAAATTAAACCATGTTGTGTTTATCATGAGGTTTGCAGCTTTGTGTCTGGCTGCTGGCTATAGGAGCTGCCAGTCATTTTGACACATGCACATACAACCATAAAAACAAAGCTGGTAAAGAAAGTGTAGCAATTCCTGTTATTTCAGCCTGTCTTTTGCACCACATGGCACCTGTTCCTCTGCCTTTCCTCCTGACCTACTTGTATTCATCCCGTCCCTTGCCATGGTCCTCTCCTTAATATGCCCATCTGGTTCTCTGCCATTTAGCAAATGCTTGTTTTCATTCTTCACACCTTGATCTGCCATCCGCCTCTCTCAATATTCACAAATCACGCCCAGCCTTCCTTACAATCTTTCATTTGCTATCCACTAACTCAAAACTGAAGGCTACATTACTACTTCCATCATTTATTTACATCTCAAACAGATGCCAGTGTTTGGCTGCTGAAAGCTTGGTCCAGCATGTACACCGCCTCTCGCTCTGAGTCGGCTTGAATGGGTTCAAGCTCACCCGTCACCCTAATGAGGATAAGCGCGATAGAAAAAGGAGGGATAGATTCCACGGAAGACTGCAAGACAGGCTTTTTTGTTTGACTTGTCGGTCGCTCTCTATTGCGTATTAATGCCACCTTCAGGACTGGAGTGGCACTGCATAACCTAAGATTGACCAAGTTTAACGCCAAGATCCCCCCCAACTTAACAGCAGTACACATTTGCAAATGTCCCACTTGTATTCTGAGCGATTTTATACCACAGTTTCTCTTGCATACAGTAAAACAGTTGAACCTACAATGTTGATCCCCAAAAGTGGTTAAATTTGGAGTTCAACCATATTTGTCTGTAAGGGGAGGGGGTGGGGCTTCAAAAGTCGTGCAAAAATTACAGTTATAAGTTATCATGACTAATGCTAGCAAATCTCATGAGACTTAAGTTTTTAGAGTCTCTAAAACCGGTGTGGGGAAACCATTGTACTCAAGGGGTTGACTTCTAAAATGGACAAATGGGCCAGTGGTACTTTAAATTTACCTTCATGAAATTATTTTTGCCCCTGATCTAGATGCTTAACTACAAGGGTGTTTTGTGTACATCTATGGCGTTTTGCATGTTGGTGATGCCACCACAAAAGAGTATCAGAGATGGCAGGAAAAGTGTAATGTGACTATGAAATCCGGCAAATGTCTTTTTTATTTTTATTTTTTTTATTTCACAACCAGGATGCCTTTCTAGACATCTAGATGCTTTTTATATGCTTGCAGCATACCCCGTATCTTGCCCAGTGTTGTCATGTATTGACTCTAGCCCAAGCGCTCGAAGGAAGGAGAAAGCCTTTGAAGGATGCATATCCATCCGTGATGCAGCTTTATTGGTCCTCGCCTTCTCTTTGGAGGAACAACTATTTAGTAGGGAGTCAACAACACGCTGTCATGCTGCTGGTGTTTAACACTGCTTAGCATCAACCTGACTGTTGCAGAGGCTTTACTCTGCAGCTCTTTTCATGAAATATTCATGTGATCATGCCAGCTGCTCTGACCCACTTTGCTAACAGCTGAGTCGGCCCGCTCTCTGCTATCTTCATGAGAGCGAGGGTCAAGGGGTGCTTGAACATCACTGATGTACTATAACTTCAACACCTTGACTAGCCTATTTATTTCATCCCCCTCTAGTGGAATGGCCACTCTGAAGGTGTCAGGCTCAAACCTTGAGGCACGCAGAGGACCCGTCGAAGTATCCTTGGAAAAGCTACTGAAGGCCTAATTACAGTTAGTCAGGGACTGGGGGGGGGGGGGGGGGGGGGGATTGTTGAATGTTCTCAGCATGGTTGTGGGGGTTGGAGCCGATTCAAGCTGACTTTTCGGAAGAGGCAGACTGCAACCTGGACTGCTCGGCAGTAAAATCTCAGTGCGATTGTGGAGAAATGAAATGGGAACCTTGAGACTTTTTCCCTTATTGCTTTAGATATTTGATGTTTTCTTGGCGGCAGCTGGGGTCAAAGTACGTTTTACTACACACTTGTGCTGCAGGGACTTCAAATAGTTTTGTAGTTGTTAACATCATATTCTGTTGTTTGAATTAAACAGTTCCGCATGGCATTTAGGCTTTCTTGGTGTCGAAGTTGTCATGTAGGTTGAAAATGTAAAGTAGTATCCACATTTTTGTTCAACGCTTATTGTCTCGTGTTTTGGTGCAAGTGTAGACAATAGCAAATAATCACAAGCCAGCCGCTGCCTTGGCTTTCATTGTAATGGCTCATGCTCCATGGAAGAGAGCATTGTGTCCCTGAATACTGGCTTTGTTGGACCGCAGATACAATGAACCGTGAGCTCCATGCTGATGCGTCGATCCATTTGAGAGTGTGTGCGCACAAGCAGCTTAAAGAATCGTAGCCAAATGGATTTTCGTTTCCCTGGTAGGGGAGAGTACAGTAGACTGAAGATACCAGCTCCGCACGGCCATCAAGGCAAGTGTGGGTGAAAAAAAAAAATAATAGAAAGGAATTAACATAGAATTGTCTCAGCTGTGTCTTGGCATTATTCTCTGGCAGGCAGCGAAATCCACATTCTGGGAAAGGTGACTAATGAATTAATGCAATGTCATTTCCCCCTCGTATGAACACACATTCATGGCACACACACATTTCTTTTCTGGCAGCAAGATCCAGGAAGACTTGAAGATAATAGGAAACATTTTGGAAGTGAGGAGAAACTTGTCATCTCTGTCCATACGGAGGGAAAGGTCGATGAGAGTAAAGCGGAGCGACAGGAATGGAAGTCATGTCTTCGGGTTTAAAAAAATGCAAAGCACCTGCGAGGCGGGTAAATGGTTTTATATCTATTTTAGATGAAGACTTTGTAGCTGGGGACTTTCAAAGGAGAAAGCCGGTATGAAATGATGGCACTGCAGATGTTTACAGTCATGCATCACGTGTACGTTCATTGTGCTTTGCTACCATTCTATGCCATGTCCTGGGTATGAACAAATATTTCTCAAGGGCTGACAAGTGAATTCTACTCCTAAATACCTTTTTATGGGGAGGAAAAGATTGAGAGGTATAGATCATGTCAAAGAAATATGCAAAGCTCATTTTAAGCCAAAATATGCTAATGATGTGAATCACCATTTTTTCCCCCCCAAAAATTTCGATATACTGTATGTACCAAATGTATCTACCATACTTTACAAAATGCACAGAACACTTTTCAAAGTAAATCAACATCTGCAAAAATGTAAATGATTCCAGCTAGCCAGCAGAGTAAAGAGTATGATGATGGGGCATCTACACAGCTATGAAGCACATTGACATTTTCTATTGATATTGTGACAGTTAAAAATGACCTCAACGATAATGGTATTAGGCTAACAACATGCCTAACACATTTGTTACATTGTGGCGTGGAAATTACCTCCATGTTTTGTGGTAACTCTTTAGTGATTTTGTGTGTGTGTGTGAGAGAAAGAGAGAGAGAGAGAGAGATGATGATGATGGTGGCCACAGCACAAGGGAAATTTGCTGCCCTCATAAGGGCAAAATGGAAGAGAGCCTTGGGGGCAATTCCTTCTGTCTTACTCTCCTCCTAGTCTTGCCCTGCTTTTCTATTCACCCTAATTTTCCACTTCCAATTTGACACATTTTCCATCATCATTTCTAGAACACGTTGCGGCAAGTGTCATTTTTTTCTTGACATTGAGAAACTCGAAGGAACTGACAAATAGGACTCCCTCGATTTCGATTGCGGTCCTTGAATATTGAGTGTCTTGATTTATTTTTTTTTTTTCAAGGTTGGAGCCATCACTCGGCCAGTTTTTTAATTTGTCTTGCAATACAAGCAAAAATTTAAGATACGAGTGCCACTGCTAGATGGCGGCGGCAACCTTCACAACATCTAGCCACCATCAATTCACTATGGTTTCCTTGCAGTGGAAGGACAATATCAGTTAGTGGTGCCTTCCTGTGTGGAATGGATTTTTCTCCTCATGCTTGTGTGGCTTTCCTCCCTGGGTGCGACTTTCTCCCACATTTCAAAAACGCGTTTGGTTCATCGTCAGACTGAAGAAAATGGTCTTGCACTAAACTTGGCCGAATGCACAATTGCCAAATAGTGTCATCCATTCGCAGTTTTAAAATATGTAACATCAGACCGATTGATGAAATCCCAGCCTTCTTAGCTTTGTCTGCTCATTTGATATCAGCTAAAAGATAGGCAGAATTAAGTTTTAAGATATCTGTATTCATATCAATCCAGTCCACATTTTTCTGCACGTCGCAATACTGTACAGTATTCTTCTTCCAGATCAGAAATAAATCAGACTTTGAGATAAATCCGTGAGCGGTGTTTCGATTTCTCATGAATGTCCAGTCACAATGAGAGAAGAATGGCCATCATTATACGCATGAAATGAATCTTATATCAAAATGTGTGCCGTTTCGTGATCATCAAACTATTTGCAGTACAAAAACAGCCCGAGAAGAGCTTCTGACTGTGACTTAATGAGAGAGAAAATTCCAGAAGCACTTAGGCGGTGCTGCTTGCCAGTAATTGGCTTAAATTCTTACTCGCTCCCGCAATAACACAAGGGGACATTGCTGAGGACATTAGATGGCCGTATAACAGGAGATGAAAGGTAATAGGAGAATAGCACAACAGGCTCATTTTGAGCTTCAGCTCATTAGACGTCGAGCCCAGCCGGGCCTTCTGCAGGAGATTGCTCGCCTCTCTGCACGCATGCATGTAAACACGGCTTATTTGGATATTAGTCACAGCCTTTCATATCTCACTTTGTCTTAATCGTTTCTCCCCTTTTTTGATGTGCTCCTCCTCACTTTGTTCATTTCCCATCGAGAACTCATCCTACTTCTTCTTTAATTCGACTTCTCCTGCTGTCTCGTTCGCTGCTATTTCGGTCATTCAAACTAAGCATTTAAGCTTTTACAAAGGCAGATTAGAGATCTACAGTACAGTGTTTCCTCACTATATATCGCATTCCACCTATTGCGGATTCAGTGCATTTCAGATTATTATTATTTTTTTTATATTCATCTTGTGCATAATTCACCATATCATGGGATTCTGAGTGTATAGTCATATTTTTTTGTGTTAAGATAAATGCTTCCTAGCCTGTAACAAAATTGTAAAAAAAAGAAAAAAAAAAAGAAATTTCATTAAAACACATTACACTGAATAAAATGTACATAGTGGACAGTACTGTCGGGCATTACGGTATGTTTAAGAGTTTAAAAGGTTTTTAAAAGTATGGAAAGTGTTTATAAAATTATGGTAGAGGTTAATAGGAGTGTGGGGAAGATTAATAAGACTGTGGGGAGGTTCATAGAGCTTTAAAATGTGTATAAATAATAAAAAAAAAATAAAAATAATTGGTTGCTACTTCAAATTTCACCTATTGCGGGGGTGGTACAGAATCTAAACCCTGCGATAAATGAGGAATTGCTGCATATCCTTAAATATGCATGCAATGTATACCTACAAATAGATTGCATGTATTTTATTTTATGTAGATTGCAAATGAACTCTTCAACTTTCTTTCACTTTTTGGTCTCAATCCACCATTCCCCCTCTTTGCCTCTTCCAAAAAGCCTACTCCTTCTCCCTGGTCTAGGTTGTGTTGTGCTGTATTACAAGCTCTCCTGACACATAATCAAAGGCAGATGAAGGTAGACGCAGCTCAGAGAAGGCTCATGTCACACTTTGCTTGCAGGCTGAGCAGCTCAAAGAGCCGTTTCACCCAGATTCATCAGTAAGACCGTGCAATTACTCTTGTGTAAGGATGAGGAAAATAACCATTGCAGCGATGCGTCGTCACAATTGTGATGGTAGGAATTGACGAACTGTATCACATTTATTATTCCAGACAGAATGGGCTGATGAGTGATGAGTGAGACTTTATTGACACAAGTAAAAATGATTTTCTTTCATTTGTAATTGATATTAAAGACTGTGAAGTACTCCCCCATAAGTGGTGTGAGCATTCGGATTGGGCTCCAAGATACGAAATGGATGGCTGGAAGAATATATCTCAATACAGCTATTATCCAATAAATCAGTATATTCAGGGAAAACATCTATGATACATCAGTATCATATGGATTTGAAGAAAGGAAAACACGATGTCCATACTGTTAACCCAATAGCAGAATTGCTAAAGTCATTTATGAATTACTGTCACAATATCAATAAAAAATACCATTGTACTTGCTAAAAATTTTGTTGTAATCTGCAAAGGTTGAATCGAGACAACTGAACTCTTCTTATTTGTTGATTTTCATTTAATTTTTTTTTAAATTTAGTTTTTTGTTCTTGTTTTCTGAAAACATTCAAAAATGACTTAAAAACAATGCTTATTCGGCTGAATAACAATTAAATAATGGGATTTTCTACTTTATTAAATTATTTTTAAATGATAATTTTAAAAAAAATCCAATTTATAATGAATGTTCAACTGCGATACTGCAGGGCAGTGACACTATGGCTACATGTAGTACAGCTACATTAATAGACAAAATTAACTGTAAAAAGTTATGAAAGAAATATGAATGGACCCTTCAGTGCGATTGTGTTGGCAGCAGCTATTGCCAAGGTCAAGAGCCGCTTTCAACATTTAAGCCAGAAATGGGCTAGAAAAATGAATAATTTAACATATCTGACAATTTGGGAAAGTCCATCTGCCGGTGGAAGATAGTGAAATATAAGAAAATACATTTCTACACACTACCCCGTCAAAAACGTTGTTCAAGGTCAAGAACAAACTGATTGGCTGCCTGTGTTTAAAAAAACAAACAAACAAACATGCAGAAGTTGAAGGCAAAGACAAATCGGGAAGAGAGGTGACTCCCAATTTAACAGCATGCAGCGTGGCTGATTTGCTCAAATTGAAGTCACCGATTTCCAGTTTGTAGACTGATTCCTAGCATGCATTCCCATGCAACCCTGCCGTTGAAAGGTTGCACATAGTCACCAGCTGCAAGTGTGTCCAAATGCCAATCCCACACTGACGGTGGGATGCACCACCACACGGACACACACTCAAAACCAGCTGATTCTGGTGTTGCTAGGTAATTTATTAACTAAGTGTCAAGCGAGCATGCTGCCCACTGAGATCAATGACGTTGGTCATGCTTTAAATTTCCTTCCACGGGAATGACAACCACTGGGCTTATTTGTCTTTACAAAAGCATGCTTAAAATTCAAATAGAAATGCAAAATATACAGTACCTGCATTTGCATAATTTATGTGCACGAGTGTGGCTGCTCATCGAGGTTCTTTGAGTCAGGGTTGCTATGTCACTTTGAGGATAGACCCACCGCATAGATTTTTCCTTTTTTTTTTTTGTGCCTTGCCTTTCATTTCATTTGACCTGAAAAAGGTGACTCATAATCACAACAATAGTGTCACTGTCATTGCCTCAGAAATCTCTCACTAGCCTTTGACTGACTACCAGTGCTATCATTACTGTTGAGAATTGTGTGCTGCGCTATTACAAATGGATTATACTGCAAACGAAACACAGTGAATAGGGGGAATACTTTACTGTTGCTTTAAGACAGAATTAATATCAATGTCAATGTCAATGCTATGTCAACATAGTGCTCATATCAAGCAGTTTATTAATGCAAAGATGGGCATACACTGTACCATTTTAAAAGTCTTGTTTTTAATTTTTTGTTTACACTGCAACAGTGAATCTGTAATATAAAGTGAACGCTAATGACACAGAAATGAAGCAGGCTAGACCTATGAAGATAATCTTGCCAAATTTGAGCCCGACTCAAAAGATGATCCTGACAGATGATCCTGTGTTGTGAGGTGTGTTAAGAGTGATTTTTATCTTCTCCGATCAGCTCACAAATTGATCAGGGTAAACAATCGTAAATGTTTAACATTAAATATTTACGATAACAAACTGAAGTTGTAAATGGTTCACTGGTGGCAAACTGCTGCTTAATTTTCTTTTCCGGCCATCTCGGTGAGCTGAGGCACAGTGTTGGTCAGTCACAGGTCAGTCTCCGTACTGCATCAGGTCAGGTTTGCTTGTGCAATACTTCTGGTTTAGGGTATGATACTGATTTCTTTCATGATCATGTGTGCTGCGGTCTCTTTAAAAAAACAAAAACAAAACAAAAAAAAGATTCTGTAGCAGAAAGCAGACCCAGCGTCCATGTTAGCATATGATGCAGTAAAAAGATGGATTTTTACACTGTATATGCAGGAATACCAGGGCAAACAAACCTAATGAAGCGGACCAAATGGTGAGAACTGAGTTATGCTAGAAGGTCACACCTGGTAGCAGGGACACAGCTGTGCAATATGTTAGAGGTGACAGGCAGGGAAAGTGTGAGCTTAGTACACGCTTAACCCCCATCCCATATTTTGCAGTAGCTACAGAGAGGCTAACAAGGCCACCTTTAGAGGTGTGCGTCGAGGTCAAGCAAGAGTTTTCCAGGTACTTTTGTGATTAACGGTTTCCCGCTGTTATCTTCTTTTGCTAAAGATGAGAACATGGAATTCTATAATTGAAAGTCAGGAAGATTTTTTTTCATCCAGAGGTTATAGCGATACACTGTGTGGATGTAGAGTGATGTTTGCTCAAATCATACTCGACACAGAGCAGTGCACACAATATTCCATTCCTCTATTAGGCGAATATTATCCAAATAGAATTAAGTGAGGGTAATTTCATTTCTGCAATAGAAATGATCTAATAGGATAGTCAAAGTGCATATAATGTTGCATTCCAACACTGGTCTAGTCTTACTAAAAAAAGATTAGTCACCCCACAGTGGCAGCATGTGTGTCAGGTACTGCAAAATCCAATGAACAAAGGCCATTTGAAATTAACAATTTGGTATTTTGGTTTCTACGCCTTCATACGACACACACAAAAACGTCAGTAGCGCAATCAATGGAAAGGTCTTCTCATATTCCAGTCAACATTTCAAATCAATGACAATTGTTCACAGAAAATGAGAGAGGAGAGATTTAAAAAAAAAAAAAAAAAAAAAGCTGGTGACATTTAGGAGACACTCACTGGAAGTCTCAGACAAAAGAATAAGTATTGCTGAGGATGGAAAGTGGGAGGAAAAAACTCCACTGTTGTGCCCGTTTTCATTATGAAGTACAAAAATCGATGCAATCTAAGCAGGCAAAACAGTGAGCGTAGATGAGAGTGAGGATGAAAAGAGAAGGGAGGAAACAGGAGATAATAAAAACTTAATTAATCACTGCTGCTACACGCCCTCGTTTATCATGTCATTGTTGAAACTTATACATTCCACCTCAGCGCCTCCTCACTGCTCAAAGGTCTTCACATCCTGCCACACACAATCTATTGCACTTGATCCATGCGTGTGATTTATTATTTTTTATTTTTCCCCAGAACTGCAGTTCATTCTGAACATTTTCGTACATATTTTTTTTAAATAAGAAAAATAGCACTCCATTCTATTGTATCTATTGTAGTTTATAAAATCGTACAGCAATAACATAATTCTGTAGTATGGAAAGCATTAAATGCTTTGTGCATCATGATAATTCAATGGGAATCGTGCTGCTCATTCTGGTGTGTGTGCACCTTGGCCACCAGTGGGCAGTATACTACATGCAGTTATGCTACATGTAGATTTGATGATAAAACAGAAAAGACGGCAATAATAGTCAGTTTTTTTGTTTTTGTTGCAAAGAATAAAGAATACATGCCTTTGAGTATTGTTGTATGCTTTGTCAGCACCTTTTGCTACAGCTTGTGTTTAAATATGTGTTGAAAAGTTTATAATTAGATTGCAGTAATTATATAAACCCAAATGAGTGGTGTGTATCTCTTGGTTTAGCCTCTATTAATTTTTTGTTGTTGTTTTTTTTTTTTGTCTTCATCCGTCATTTGTAACTTATTACACAAGTGGTTTCATTTTTCTCCAATGGTTTTATGGACTTTGCATCTTATCTCAGCTTCACAATTGCTTGTTGTTCCACCCATATACAACTCGCTGGTTTTCATGTTGGTTACATTTCTGATTGTAGTCGTCTTCACAGGCAAACCCCAAATCTGAAACCAAATGTAGACATTCAGTGCTATTACTATATAGCTCGAAAAATCTATGTAACGGGACACACCTGTCAGTCACATGCTCCTGTAATTTCATGAGAAATAGGCTGGTTGAAACAAAAGATGCGACCCATCCAGAAGTAAATACCTTGAAATAAAAGCTAAAATTTTGATCTCTTGTGCCATATTCACATTTTGATGTCAAACCAAACATTTTTAGTTTGCAGCAATAATAAAGGAATTGGCCTCACTGTTCCAGTACATTCGGAGTGGAATGTAGATCATGCCGAACACGGAAGTAGTGGAGTGGAAGGGAAATGCAAATGAGTGCTAACGAGAAGAGAACTCATGGAACCACTCTGACACTTGATTACCTGTCTGACTCGCAGTAATGGAAAACAATGGAAGCATGATTAGTGTGTTTCCAACAGTAAAATTGCCAAAGTGGATGTCAGTGCACTTCCATTCTTTTTTTTAGGCTCTCCTTTCATCAACGGATTTTTTCTTTTTTTTTTTCTTGTGTGAGCTCTCATATGTGCAAATGGACTTATTATGATTTTTATGCCACACAACAAGCTGCGTGTGTGTGCGCGTGGGCACTTGTGTCACTCAGCCAGAGAGGATGTCCGTCACCATTCACTGCAGACAACTGAGCCCGCAGAGAAATATCCATAATCAGAGAAAAACAGTCACAAGAGGGACAATCTTTGCAAAAGTTTTGGAGGACTCTTGTCTCTGGTGAGTTGAGTGTGTCTGAAAAATCTGTGGTAAACAGACGAGCAAGTCACTTGGAAAGCATTACCGCAGAGAGCATCTGGCTATGTTCTTACATGCATTTACATGTTCATTCAAATAATTTTTTTTTTTCCAATAAAGTAAGTAGCAAAGTTAGGCTAAAATATATTTAGCAGATCTTGTAACCACGTTCTGACTTGTCATTTAACTGTCCTTGCATCCCTGCCGGAACACCCAACACGCTCCTGTCATTTTGGATAAAGGGAGCGTGTTAGGGAGCAGGCTTATGTAAGATGAACAAAGTGGACAGTGAAGGATTCACATCTATTCGGCAGGCAAATGTTTGCAAACAAACTGGAAACACACAGCTAATAATTCCACATGCACCATTATAGCTTTTTTGTTTGTTGTTAAATGCCTGGACTGTCAATTACAAAATGACAGGGAGAGGTGCTCGCGTTTCAACAAAGAACCTCTTTTGCAACTATCAAGCTGACCTGTACTTTGCAGGGAAGTTAGCACAGTGTAAGACCGTGCTTAGCAAAAGCAATACTCAAACACATCGAATACCTCTTTCAATAATTAATACGAAACTGGAATATGCAAATATTTTGCAGCAGCAGCTCATGGCAATTAGCGTCAATGAGGTCATGGCACACTGATTTTTTTTTTCTTAATTTCGCTGTTGGTTGCCTTAAATGCTGCTATAATCATATAATCATATGTTGAAATGCAATAGATCTAAAAGATGACCCTTGGGCATGCGAGGCAGACAATAATGCATAATATGTCTCCTGTAAGTTAAATAAACCGTCCTAATTGGTTGATTCGTGTGAGAGTAAATAAACTATAAAGCTGGTTGTGGGTGTTCACATGCTCAAAAATGTTGGCGTCAAGCTCGGCAAGCCCGATAAGTTTTGCTTGTCAGAGGAAGCTGATCTCTCTGATCAGACTAAGCAGCTTGTCATGGCACACTTCTCATCATCTAATTAACTAAAATCAGGCATAATCGGGTATTAGCGTGACCTGGTATATCGAGCACTTTCTTTTATGGACACAGTGGTCTTAGTAGATGTTTTACTTCTCAAATTGGTCTTTGAACGTAAGCATCTGTAAGCATGCGACGTCACTCGAGTCCGAGGGCATCGTCAAAGCGAAACCATTTGGGCTCATCACGTCGATGCTAACCTTTAATGGCCTTATCTTCTCAGCCAGCTGTGGCGAGACAGTAAAGCTGTGATTCAGTACGATAACAGAACCTGTTATGAGATGAGTAAGAAAGTAGGGTGGAAGAGGCGGGAGAACACATCGAAGATCAGAGGGAAACTTGTCGTTTGCTTGGCTGCTCGCTGACATTTGCTAAGTGAGAGGCGTTCTTATCGGCTGTAGTTTTCATTCAAGCCCTGATGAAAGTTGGCTATGTTTACCATGCTGAATTTGCAGTACTGAATTCATCCAAAGGTAATACTCAGGTTTTCAGTTTAAGGCGGTCCGTTTTTGGTCAGTCCTTACGACATTTCGAGGTTACCAACGGTACGTGGGGTAAGAGGATGTCATCACGCGGCACAGTTGCCATGTCATCACGCGGCACAGTTGCCAACATACGTACAATTTGTTTCGATTTGATTGTTTTATATTTATGGCCTAGATGTGTTTTTCAAACAACTACACTGAACAGAAATATACATGCAATGCTTTTGTTATTGGTCCTGTTTTTCATGAGCTGAACTAAAAGATTTCTCAAATATTGTTGACAAACCAGTTTAAGTCTGTGTTGGTGAACACCTCTCCTTTGTCAAAATGATGCATCCGTCTCATAGGGTTGGCATGTCAAGATGCATAATTATTGCTCAGGTGTGCCTTAGGTTGCCCACAATAAAAGGCCTCTCTAAAATGTGTAGTTTTCTGTATTGGCTACGACATGTTCTGACTCGCATACAAATTCAGGATACGGAACTCCATCGTAAACTGACGACCCCCTATAGACTTCATTGGAAGAAAATGTAGATAGGTAGTAGAGGTAGAGATATAATAAGAAAAAAAAGAAAATTTGTTGAGATCAGTCTCCCATTGATCCGGAGAACACTCATGCACAGTTTTTATGTACAACTTGATGCATAATGGAGTTCTAACTACTGTGTCCCTTTTGCACAGATGACCTGACAGATGAATAGCATCTGTCCTGAGACCAAGGTGAGTGCAACAGAAATCTGTCTGTCTAAAAAAAAAAAAAAGAAAAAGCATGTTTGCACGCAACCACGGCAAATATGACATGATGGCTGGAAAACACTGTGGGTATGGAAAAGGTCAAGGGTTGTGGATCAATTGTGACAGGCCCACCGGGGTACGGCCGCAGATGGCGCATAATCTCCCATTCCCTCTGAATAATGCAGCGACAATCCCACTCATGCGCCTCACCTCTCAAAATCACTGTCAAAACATTCATTCCGACCTAGTTCCAATTAAAGTGATACGAAGATGAGATGAAATGAAACGCCACCGAACAAACACGAGATCGTTGTTACTCAAATAAGTGGAAGATTCATATTGACGTTCAGCCAACAGATGTGGCAATTTTTCATCGATATTATGTTGGGTAATCAACATGCTTTGACCCAAAAACAAGCATGAAAGCAGAATGTCAAGTCACTTCGGGGCAAATTTTGTTGGGAACTACAATAGGTGACCAAAAGTGCCTTCCAGCAACAATAATGATAGTGCAAACACAAATGCTTCTACAAACACGAGAGGCATACACACACACAAAAAAAGAGGACAACGGATGAGCCTCAGTGCCTTTCAATTACTGTCCCCTCAAACCTGATGCCCATCCAGCTCTCTTGTGAGATGAAGCTGTGAAATTGAATTGCCGAGCGCGTCTCTTACAAACAAAGCAGCTCGCCTGCAACCTTGGCGCTAACGAAGGGAAAGGTCCGGCACCGTGACGGTAGCAGCGCATCCTGGCAAGTCAGCCAACAGATGGATAAGAAAACAAATCATGGACTTGAAATCAAGAGAAAGAAAAGGCAGTGAAGCGATTAAATGAACAAGGAAGGTAGAAGGTGTCTGCACGGTTTGACAGGTGGTAGCTTGATAGTTTGAGGCGCTTACTTAAGTGAAAACCTTCGAGTGAGAATTACTGATAAATGTACTATCTATCTATTCATGGTACTTATGAGAGCGGTCTGAATTATTGAACTTAACTCATCAGCCTAGCAACCATTGTTTCCCTTTTCTATTGCTCCAGGAACAGTTTGAGAAACATTTATTTGATGAATTCTGCAATTTTTATGATCACAGCACACTGGGGTGATTTGGGGAGGCAGGCAAGCATTGTTCAGACGTCCCCGTTAATTCAAATCGCAGTGCTGCATAAGAGTGCTGGAAGACAAGAATTAAGAATGAGGGGAAATATCTGTTTTGGGTGTTGAAAATACACATGCCACTACTAAAAACTTAAAAAAATGTAACTTTTAATTAATTAAATTAATTTTAATTAATTAAAAATAACAGCTCGACACTGAACAGTGTGCACCGTACAGAAAATGGATGCATTGATAATTCGCAAATCTTTTGAACAGTTTGGCACAAGTCAACTTTATGAGCGGAGTTTTTAAACTTACTTCGTCTCACTCACGCATAGCTTTGTCTGTGCTAGCTTAATCCTAACACATAATACAGAACGCCATAGATGAGCCAAGGGAATAGCCTCAATGTCATAGTATAAACCTTTAAATAAGAATATTCAAACGCAAATGGCGTGGCAACATATTAATAAATTGTTATATTTGAGTGAAATTTAGACCGTGTCTTATGTGTTTTCAAACAATATTTGATTCAGTGTAAACAGTGCATTGTATTTGAGTGAAACCTATTCTATGTTCAGTGGAAGTTTGAGTTTTGAACAATATGTTATGAAAATAAAACATCTTCCTTTGAATCCAAAGACTTAATGACAATATCAAGTATCGGTACTCCTCATTGGCAAGTACTCAAATGTAAGTAGTCGTACTCGGTCTGGAAAAAAAATGGTACTGGTCCATCCGTAGTATTAAATAATAAGAACTCTCATGATAGTAAGGTCTCAGTCTCACTGTCGAAGCCCATTCAGTCCCAGTTCTGGCATGAGTGCATTTATATTTGGGTATGAGACCGTGCACGCATGAGTCGCCCAAAGGTGCGGACAGTCTGCGTAGCCGGTGCCCACGACAACCCCGATGCCCCCGGGCCCCCCCCCCCCCCCCCTCGGCCTACCGAGAGCTTCCTCGGGCCCACAGTTGGTGCTCCAGTTTTACAGGCGAACACATATGGGATGCCTCTATTATTCATACGGTGGGAGATGGAGTCTTGGAGCTTTTGATGGGGAGGATCAGGTGGATGTGTCACTTCCTGGTGGAAAAATCTTTGTTTACGGTCTTAGGTTGGAAGGGCTGTTTGTCTTTGATGAAAGATAGATTACATAATTCATCAGATGACCTCCAATCTGCACATACACACAAACACACGCAGTTTCCTTCCCACTACTTGAACATGAGTTTCGACAAGCAGATAGGAGTCGGTAGTGAATTACAGTCCATTAAAACTGTGCTCCAACCGAAACTCGAGAGTCCTATCCAGAGGGATGACATGACAGGAAAAGGGCGGGATGAGACTTCGGGACAAAATCGAATGAGGAGAAAGCAGATGGGGAGTGTAATGGAGAGACAGATGAGGGGAAAACAAGGAGATTGGAGAACAGCGAGAGAAAATAAAATCAAGTTGAAATATCGGTGGTGTTCTGTATGAGGTGAAATTGGGTGAGTGTAATTTTTGCTTGCTTGCCACATCCACTAAGGAGGTAAGGTGAAGGTGATGTAAAAACCAAGTGGATAAAGAAGAACATATTCAATATTGGCGAGGATGCATATTAAACAACCGAATAAATCAATCGTTACAAAATGTCTTTTTGTTTTACTTTTTAAAGAAGACTCCCTATTTTGAAAAGTTTTGGTTTTTTGTTCACATCCAACCCACTCCATATCCCGTATCCTCATCTTCCGTCTGCTCCGTTCCCCAGGTTTATGGTTTCACGGAAGAGCTGACATCACATTTGTCACGGCTTTTAATCAAACGTCACAATCGCTTCGCAGAACCAGGTATGCGCACGCCTGTGTCAGCACAATGCCATCGCCGCTCGTGATAGGATCACAACATTAGCTCCGTGAGAAAGGATTTTAGGGAATCTCAAGTGGATAATGAATATGGAGGTTAAAATAAGAAGCTGGATTTAATTATGAATAAAAAGACTGGGAAAAGAAAGGGCAAACCCTAACCCTCGGTGGGACAGACGAGGACAAAAAAGGATGCGAAGCGGCAACGTCCACGGGCGTGCATGGCGGGTGTGGCGGCGAAGCCAGGGATAATCCTTGTCTCTCATTGATCCCATTGTCTACTGTTTCCAAACCAGTTATTGTCAGCTGCAGCCACATGAAAGAGAGTTAATGAGGGAAGAAGAGCTTTGGAGTGTCTCAGCGCAGTCGGGGGAATGGAGATAAGAACAGAAGTAGGGGTGGAATGAGGACTACTATATGAAGAGAGGTTTGCTGGTGCAAGGGGAAAGAATGTTTAATATGTGAGAAAAGAGACGGTATTGGGGGAAAGCGACACACTGATTCACTTTTGAAATTATTTCCCCCTTACTTTTAGAGAAAATGTTTTTTTTTTTTTAAATGTAACATTAAAAGCTTTTCAATCAGTGGTCCTCTGGTACAGCATTCCTCTCTATTGAAAGTATAAACAAATCAACAACACTGATGTGTCATGTACAGTATACATCCAGTATGACAAATTGTTTATACTCAAGTCTAAACAGTGAAAGCTGCTGAGTGAGCTGTTAATGCTAAATTAAGAATACGACACAGGCATTTCTAAATTGAACACAGTTCCCGCGTGTGTTTTACAGGTAATACTACACAATATGATTTTGTCATATTTCAACAAAGATTAAGGATTACACCACACATTACACATCCAATTTCTTAACCCTGTCACAATATACTGTACTACTAGGCTAATGGCGGTTGTAGTTTTTCTTACCATGACGACCAGGGGCAGAAATAGGAAGGAATTTTCAGAAATAGGAAGTTAACAAAAGCACTTAAAAATAAAATTTTCCGTAATAGCTCCCCTTTCACTGCAGCTACATTTTGTATTGGCCCAGAACTAATGCATTGTTCTATGAAAACAGAGCGTAGAGAGGGTAAGCTACGTAAGTGAAAGCTTCTGGGTGGTGACATTGTTGCTAGCGGCAACAGTAACAATACTAGAAGCTTGAAGGCTCATCTCTAGAGAAACTAATTTGTATGATAATTCTTGCAATATTGCTTACTGAGTGATGCATTCGTTGCGATATGACAAAATGATCTTTTCTTCCCCACCCTCACATTAGTCTCTGTGGTTGTGCACTCACAAAAAAAAATCAAAATAGAGTACATTTTGCCCAGTGAAGGTTATTCGTATCAGTCTGCTTTTCGCTCAAGGCTGTAGGTCGCGCTCACCATGGCAACCAAACCATCAACATGGCATTTGTACGCCTAGCCAAGTCATATACTGCCTGGCCATTCCAACATATAGTATACAACATCTAGTCGAGGTGTGTCAGTCAGTGATGCAGCGTCTCATTTCCCAGTGAGAAAACATCATTAATAAAAGATCAACTGAGTGTGTACTCATGCTCGCTGTGTCTCTCGTGGTTTGCTGACATCACTCCTCATACTCTCAAAGCACTAACATTCGCAGCATGTCCCTGTACGGAATCTGTACTTTGTTTCCTCTAACTTTTTTTTTTTGCACTCCTGTTTACTTCAATGAAATATTATTCCCTATACATAACTGTGTAGCCTGAGTTACTGATGCCACGTCTGCAATGGTTAGAGTGCGTTGTCGTAAAGATGTCCAACAAGACGCATGGTGGTATCGCCGATCAGCCTTTATGCGAAAATTGGTTGGACTAGCCACTGTGCTCCTTGTTGTATTCAGCAACATTTGTGTGTTTATATAAGCCACCTTTTGTCATTACTTATTATTTCCCCCTAAAACGTACATATATATTTGAGGTGATGTGTTCAAGGTGATTAGCCAGATACTTTACTCATCCCATGAGGGAAATTAGATTGTCACAGTCGCAATAGTCACATATACACACTTGTATTAATAATATAGAAACAACCAACAAATTAAAAAGAAATACAAATGCAGCATTGAGGAAGCTTGAAAAGCAACCCCCCCCCCCCCCCAAAAAAAAAAACCCCGATAAGATTAAGATCCAGCATGTTGGTAAGTGGTAAGAAATTATGACATCGAGATTATGGGCCCTATTTTTAGTGAAAGACGTAAATTCGGTGCAGCGGGCGGCGCAACTGTGCACCAGGGCGGGTAGACCGGTGTTGGTATTTTCCTAGACCAGTGCAGCCACACAGGATGCCGCCCTGGGCTGCTGCCTATATCGGCCATATCAGGAACCGCCGCTGAACACGCACAGCGAGCCTTGCGCTTGCACGAAAATCAGGATACGCACATGCGCCGTCTACGAAAACAGAGCCCTAATAGTTTGATGAACAGAATAACTACATCAAGATTTTTCTGAACTCAAAGTGTGTGTGCACGTGTGTGTGTGTGTGTGTGTGTGTGTGTGTGTGTGTGCACGTGTGTGTGTGGAAACCACATGTTATTTCAGCTGTGAGAGGCAGTGAGTAAGAGGCTGTGGATGGCTCAAATTTTCAACTGCCCTCAATTCCTCCTGGACACAGAACACACACACACACACACAGTCCATTTTTCCTCCAGGTTTCACAGCAACACCTTTTTATTTCACCATCGTTTTTGTTCCCAGGGGATGTGTTTTAGGTTCAAATCCTCTCATTACCTGCACTGACTGAGTCACAACTGAGAATGAAATGCGGCAAGGAAAACGGCAAGCAGAAGAACCGATGCGGCGATTACAACACATAGAGCGGGATGCGGTTTTCTTTTTTTCAGGCCTTTGTCGCGTGTGATTGTGTGCGAGATGGTGTTGCAGGAATGACAAATCGAACATTGGAGAAATACAAATCTGGAACAAGTCCATGCTGCGTCCTCCCCGCTGGCTCGTGATCAATCAAAGGGTGTGTGAGGACGGAGGGGAGAAAAGAAAACTTGGTCTTAGTCAGCAGACGCATCGCTGAGTTTGTCAACATGTAGTATGCACGCACATTTCCTAGTCTTTACTCTGTTTAAATCCTTTATGGACGCTCTCAACGCACTCATCAGTGTATTAAGAAAGCCCCATTAAAACAGGATCCCTCGGAACACCATTGTTGGTTGACTATGAGCTAGCAAAATATAAAAAGACTTCTTGGAGGAATTAGTGCTAATCTGGAGTTGCAATATATATCATCCTCAAATGCAATTTAATTGGAAGAATCATTAGTGACAGCTTTATGATCCACATAAACACAAACAAGTGATCTGAGCATTGCAAAAACCACGTCACTTATATATATTGTGTATGTATATTTGTATATATATATATTTATTTGTTTGGCCGACATCCCGCGTTCTGATATTGGTAGTGGTTAAGATTAAAATTATCCAAATTTTGAAAGTAAAAAGTACTGGTGGACTCATTTGTGTAACGTGGAGGTATCAGGGCACATAATAGCAAAGAAGGCCCTGGCCGAGATATAAATTTGGGCCATCTTTGCTCGCCTGGAGCGCCAGCGCACTGATTAAGCTTACAAGCTCGTCTAAATATTGACATTTCACGTTGTATTGAGTCTGTGTAGTCACATGCATTATTATTTCAAAAGTGAAATATATCATGACTGACTAACCTCTTGTGACAACACATTTCCTATAGCAAATCAACCATATCCTGGCGTAAATTTGCATCATAAGCCAACTATCAATTTCAATAAAAGAGCAAAATAAACTATTCTGCCTTTACACAGATTTTAGTGCTTGTGAGACAGGTACTCATTTAACACGAAGGAGCAACACATGCAGATGGCTAATATAGCAATACTCACAGGCATATATTCTTTATCCTTTGCAAAGAACCACTAATATCACTGCGGCTTACTGAGCAGCCGAGACCGTTTCCGTTTGTATTATGCTACCCCCAGGTGGCCAAGAAGAAGCAGCACAAAACTCATTGAAATATCATGATGCACAATACTCACAGGCATATATTCTTTATCCTCTGCGAAGACTGATTAATATTACAACGGCTTCCTGAGGAGGGTCGTCTCTATGTACTGTATATCCAAATGTCCTGGTGGCTAAGGCGAACACACCAGAAAGAGCAGCACAATCTCCGTTGAATTGTAGCAGAAAAATGTGTGGGGAAAGCTCTTGGATCAGCAGTGTTATTCCTTCACGTAATTGCCCAGAGTGACCGACCAGCTGAAATTGGTTGGTGTCACTATGCAGAATGGAAGATTTGACCTGTCTCCATCTGTAAAGTAAGAAAAGTCGGTGTCCATGCAGGTATGTACAAGTGTGTTTTGGTTGGAAGTGATGAGATGCAGCTACAAGATCTATGCTGCTGTCTAATTATCCGCACGTGATGGATGGCTTTGATTAAAGCACGTGAAGGCCGAGACAGTCGGCGCCTGCCTCTTTTCCCCTCTGCACCTCTTTTTGTTGCAACCCGCTCGATGATTTGGGACTGGAGTAGTTCAGAAAAGATGAGCTCTCACTTCAACACTGATAAAAGATATCCATAAATCATCATGAGGTAGCGAGAGAAGACGGCTGTGAGAAAGAATTACACAGAAAAGATGGACAACTCGAGAGAAGCAACACTGGTGTTTGCAGAAAAGTAGTTTTGATTGCAAAACTGAACAGCAGATTCAATATTGACATGTTCTAGGATGATTTTTCATTTCTCATTTGATCATAGCTGACTGTGATCATGCAAAAATGACAAACATGCTTGAGGAGGTTGGCATACATAAAGGAATATTTCTCAACACACCTGTAGAAGTGTCCTTGAGCAAGACATTCACTCCCTGATGACTCCTGATGAGTTTTTTATTCTTTACTTGGATTTTAATTGAAAAATTTTCTGGGCTTTCCCTGCACTCTTATATACACACACACACATCTATACAGACAGAACAAGAAACATTATGCATAGAGAATGCAGAATACACTAAGGTACCTGTAGACATTTGCTACAGTACTGAATATAATTGCAACAGGATCTTGTTTCCGTTTTTTCAATTTTTAACAACATAACATAAAATATAATATTGTATAATTTTGAGAGTCACAAACATTTATTACATTGGCCTTTATGCTATCTCTTTATTGTATCTGTCGCGGTGCAAAAAAAAGAGACCAATAGATTTTGTTTTTCTTTTTTTTTAATGTAGCCAGAAAGCAAATACAGCACATTTTAACCTCAAAACGACCGACACATCACACTGAATTGAACCTAACCATTATTTTGAACAAAACAAAATCAACAACAATTGGCACTGTGCAGTTGAAAAAGAAAACATGCAGGATGGCGACAACAGGGAAAACAATTTCCAGCCCAATTCTCTTATCTACAACTGATAAGCTGCACTGAACAAAGGAGGAACACAATTGATAACTTTTATTCCTACTAGCTGAGTTACGTCTCCTTCATCATAATTGTAGTGTTCAACAATCAACATACTAATGTGCCTCCCAATGGGATCCTTCTAAGGCTGCAGTTAAGTCTTCTCTACCTGAAACCACATGCTTGAAGTACAGTGATTCTACAGGAACCCATTAATGCTCAAATGCTGGACTTCCATGTTGTAGTCGTTCACTTTCTTTTTTCAATCATAAGATCATTCAAGAGTAATTTCAGCGTCCAACATCGAGACTGCATGTTACGTGCTGAGGATGATTTGTCAATTTTGCGGCAGTTGTAGGGCCCATTTGCAGCAGTCATTTGGAATAATAACAGCAGTTTAACTAATGATTTATTTTTATTTTTTTTGCTCAGTAATTAGGAAAGGTGTGTAATTGCTCTGGCACAGGGTAATATGGGATAAAGATTTTTAAAATGACCCCAGGAATATTTGCACTGATTGGCTTGGCAAGTGATCACACTCAATCACAATGAGACAATATGCTACGGGCCTCCAGAAAAGACTTTTTCTTACCCACGGCAAAGTCTTATGCCTGGATGAGACCACAAGACAAATTTGGTCTTTCAGGATGGCACTATGTCAGACTACTGCCAAAAAATCCTGCTGTGTCACAGTCAGAGCAAATAGCAACACTACACGAGATATTTTTTTCTGTACTGTATCTCCGTATCCTATCTTTTATGATCATTGGGCTAATCTTGTCAAATAACCTGATGCATGTTTCGATTATTTCAATTTTTTTTTCTAGTCAACTCTTTTTCTCACTTTTCAAAGTTTGCATCATCATTTACTTTTGAGCTGTTTGCAAGTACCCAGTGACTGTAAATTGAACTTTTCAATCGCTAGCAAATATGACTAGTTCTTTAATCTATCTTGAATCATATCAAACATAATTATCCAACAACAAAATTATGGCTAGTAAAAATGATGAGTGGCTAGCAAATCTGGGAAACCACTAGCCACAGTGGCTGGTGAGCAAAAAAATTAAAGTCAAGCACTGATGCCATGTTCACGGAGTTTGGTGAGAAGTACATTTGGTAGCTGGGCCTTCAGTGGGGATTTAGCTGACTTAATCCCCCACTTAATACCACCACTCTCATGATTTAATTATAGAAACCAACTGACCAACCCAATCAGAAGATGGAAAATTACTAAAGTTGCTTGTTGATTGTTCAAAGAGACGGTTCCAATAATAATATAGTTTAAGTTACGGTTGAAGGCCCTGGGCATCTTAGACAAGGCTGCATATAGAGACTAAATTTGATTTGATTTGGGGGGAAATAAATAAATAAATCACACGTATTGGATAGGCTGCAGCATGCCCGCGACCCTTGTGAGGATAAAGCGGTGCAGAAAATGGATGGATGGATGAACTGATTGGAAAGAGGATGGTGTCATCATCTCTCGATCCAACGTATAATAAATATCTCCTATCATGATGCTCCATTATGTATGACTGCTTACAAAACAAGAATCACCACTCTATCTGACAGCAATGACAGAAAAATGACACATCACTGTAGCAACAAAAGAGAGAGAGGGAAAAAGGCATCTTGAGTTTTAAAGGGCTGCAGTGAGAGAATGTTGGTTTCTCTTAACTGCTGTGTTCTTATGAAGCCATCTCTATTGCTGTATTTGCATGTATGTTTCACATCTCTATGTTGACTGATATAAGCCATCCTGAAAATCTGTATGATTGACTCAGTGGGGAACGCAAATGAATGCACTAAATTATACTAGCCGATAGATCCAGTGTGCTTCCAGGCACTAGATTGCCATGTTCTGACGTCACAAAAAGGCTCTGTAGCAGAGAAAAAAGAGGAGACTTATGGCTAAGAATAGCGGCACAACCTCGGGCCCGCCTGCTATTTTCTTTTCAATTTACTACCGCGCCAGCGCCAACTTGTCAGACATGATTCTATTTTTTTCTCCATCAACTGTGGCCGTTCAAGTGTCCATGATGTGCAGCCAACGTCGTGCCAGCCTCGCAGCCCCGAAGGGAAGAATAACCAAAGTATGGCCAGTTTCAAAACAGAAAGCGACAGAGGACAACAAGTCTGTTTCACACCTAAGACGCAAAAAACTGAGGAGAGTGAGTGGCATGCACTTTCTTAGAGCTACTTCACTGACTGCGGGTTAATCCTTGAAAGGTCCCACCGGGCTCTCTCGCATACTCCTCCAGGGGATACATTTCAAGGACACGTAGGCAGAAGTGGGATTTATATGTGCTAGGTGACGACTAGCGGCGGGAATGACACTTGAGCGCCTGTTTGCATGTGCATAGAGGCTACTTACCACAATCTCATCGGGAAATGGTGCTCCATGTTTTGGGGGGAAGAAACAGCCAGCTTGATAATTTGCGCTCACAGTCCCTCTGCTATAAAAAGAGAGGGGGAAAAAAAAGACAGATCAGGGAAGGTGCACATAACCCAATACGTGCCTACAGAGCATTTCACGCTCTGTAATGGTAAATGCACACCTTGCTATGTAGCCTGACCTGTAAATGGGTCCCTAGTGTTGTCTGAAAATCTACTGTGCTATGAAACCCACCCACCCACCCCCCCCTTCCCTTGACTGTCTGCTTACAGTTGTAGCATCCCTCTCCAGAAGTAATACAAAGGAGGGATGATCAGAGAAAATGATGTGCATAGGGAGTGTGAGTATGGGGCCATACTACTACAGGGCGACATTAGTGATGGTAAGGAGACAGAAATAAGGGGATGTGGGGGAGGGGGGAAATAAGTATGTGCATGTTGTATTCAATTACCTTCCTAGTGTGTAAAACATATGATTTAGCTAATCTGATAAATTAAAAAAACAACCTGTATTGGTGATTGCTAAACGCCGCTAAGAAGATTGCAGTTCTGTATTACAGCGTCTCACAAAAGTGAGTATACCCATCACATTTGTTTTCATTATATCTTTTATTTTGAAGAAATGACACTTTGCTTCAAAGTGTACAGCTTATATTGCAGTGTAAATTTTCTGACCCCTGAAACTAACTCAACACACATCCATTAATATCTACACTGCTTGCAACAAAAGTGAGTGCACCCCTAAGTGAAAATTAGACCCCTCCCTGGTGTCACGTGATTTGTTAATGTTTCAAGGTCTCAGGTGCGAATGGGGAGCAGGTGTGGTAAATTTGGTGTTATCACTCTTACGTTTGCTCATACGGGTCACTGTTACTTCACTATGGCATCTCAAAAAACGGGAGGGGTGTGCTCACTTTCGTGAGGTACTGTATCTACCTATCAGTATAAGTAGATAGCATAGTAGGTAGTTCTCTGGGCGTTTGATTTCATCTCTCTGTTTGTAGTTATGTCTGACACACGCCCTTTGTAAGTGAGGACTTGCGTCTCCATGGTAACAGGGGCCCGTGTACACACACTATCGCTGGTCTAAAAGCTGACTCTGGTACAATTACCAATAAATAATCTTGCGCTGAGATGAATAAAGTTGTGTCGGTGAGGTCAAAAGGCTGATCGCTTAATATTGAACGGGCTTTGATACACGTTGTGCGGCATGAAGCGCACACGCGTCAGGCGGGCCGCGGCAGATGCTCGCATTGATTTGCTGGAGTTTGTGTGTGTGTGTGTGTAGTCATGTGAGTGTGTGTGAGTGTGAGTGATATGTTGCTAGCTAGCTGCAGAGATAATTAGAACACAACTCTTTTGCTGTCCCTGCAGGCCACTGATCCAGCTGCGTTCATCTAATATAGGTCAGCAGTGACAAAGCCCTCTGCGTGGACACTGATCAGCTTGGCTGGCACCCTGGTACACAAATAATACTGTTGCATACATAGTCAACTATATCTGTCTGACACCGGCAGACATTTATGCTGTTCAATACATGGCAGACGCCACAGAAAAGACGAGAATACAGTCCACAAAACCAGCGTGAATTGTTTCTATTTTCTTTAACAACAGTAATAGCATGGTGTTTCCATGACAATAAATACTGTATGTATGCCATACCCAAAGTTGCATACGTTGATGGTTTTTAATCTGATAATCCTGTCACGTATGCCCCTGCAGAGTGAAATGTTTGCATAACAAAGGCACTGGAAAAGGTGCGCTTCTCATATTTGTTAATGAATCAAACAGATGGACTTTAAAGAACTCGAAGGAGCGAAGCATTGCACCCGATGATTTTGCATTACAGTGCGGGTGTTAAAAGAAATTGACATCAATTTGACAAATGAATATCCGAGTTGCCACACGACTGAGGTAAACAAAATGAAATATATTCATCCACAATTTTAACAACATATTCCAACGGCTATCAATTGTTTAACCAAATATTTAATATGCGCACAGCCTCGCACATTTTCCTTTTAGCCTTCCTCTTTGAATTTTTTTGTGCCATGTCCAAAAATATAATTTCCAATTGGTGTACAGTATTGTACAGTACTGTGCCAGCGGTCTATAGGCATTTGTTTTTTATTCATATTACTGTATTTACTTGTCATACCAGACTTCCAAATTGATAGGTGACTATTGTCTTATATGCTAAATACAATAATTTTGTATTTTTTTTGTAATCTCCTGCATGCCCACACAGGATGAATGCCGTTCATCTGGGCCAAATCACAGCAACCGAGGCAAGAACTGCATCTGCTACGGTGACTGATGGCCTCAACTGGACTGCAGCCAAGCTGGATGGCGATGAGACAGCCAAGTTTGGAGAGAGAGGAAAGTAATTATCTTCTCTATTCTTCTGTCTGTCGGTCATCATGTCAAAGTACCACCGAGTAACACTACAGCAAGTATACCTCAACCCCCTCAAGTGCTTGTGCCACCCTATTCTCCAGATAACTCATCAGAAAATAACCGTTATGTGCTATGATCTGATGGGTCAATAATCCAGTGTAAATCACGTGAACGACGAGTGGCCTTTGTAATGGTTTGATTGCGGAAGGGCGGAGAGCGGGCATAATGTCGCATTGCGGGAGATTCACGCAATTATTCGCCGCTTCTTTGGGCCAGAACAGTGCGAAGCCAAGCTAGAGGGGTCAAGCGGGGCTTAAAGCTGTGGGTATTTATACAAATAAAATCAATATTTAATGGTCTCCTTCAGTACTGACTCTCTCTCTCTTTATCTCCTACTCCAACATGACACTGCAGTGAGGGCCAGACATGCGCCAAGGATTCCCCCCAAGTCTGAGCACTAAATCCAGTTCATACCAGGCCAGGGTAGGACCGGTTTGATCAGACCACTGCAGTCAGGAACCATTTGTCTGGTTTCTGTCCAACACACAGTACATTTTAAGGGGAATATCTAAAGCTCACAAACTCGCTAACACTTGCACATTCGGTCAATCAAAGCGAGTACAGAAGGATTTTAATCGCATTAATGTGTTATCACACAGACTGGAGTATCTTCACTTGTAGACTGTGTGCACATGAGTCATGTCTTTGAACTGAAGATTTTTCCCCCTCACTTTCCAAATATTCTCTGTCAAGGCGCCCTCAAATTGGAATTAAATCCCTCTATGTCCTTCTACAAGTCAAATTTAACTTATAGAGTGAGTTAGATGTTTACTATATTCAAACACTTGAGGGAAAATATGTTTCTTCATGAATTAAGCACGTTTTTCATCCTTATTGGAGGACATAACATTTTTACACATTACATTTTATTTAGGATTTTATATCTTGGAATGAGAGTCATATTTAATGGCTAATAAGTCATTCTAAATGGATATGGTAATGCTGCTTTAAGAATCTTGAAAATATATTGCTTGTGCTGCACTACTGTTTAGAGTTAGTTCGTCTTAATATGATAATAGTTATGTACATTTAAAAAAAATATTGTCCTTCCATTTTGCGTAATGCTTATCTTCACTAGGGTCAGCTCATGTGAGAAAACAATACATGACAGTCCCCCATTTGTACAAATTGAACTGTACAAATCTCCGTCACTATTCCACAGCTGTAACATTTGCATTCAGTTGACTTTTCCTCACTGGGATTATGTCAAAGAGTGATAAGCACACCAAGGCCCCAAGTGCCTATCGTGACAACTACTGGAAAACTGACTGTCACAGTAGTCATAAAGTATAATTAAATAATAAAGAACCTTCCTGTATATCATTATATAGTACATGGTAGCTGCATCCTTAATTTGCTAATATGAGAGCTTTAGTTCAGTTTTCCGACTGCCAAACCTCCTATTAATAAAAAGGTGACTTCAACTCTACAGGGGATTTGCATCAGCGCATCACAGGAATGAAAGTCGGATATCATTGACATGTTTTCAAGTATCGCTGGTAATTGCTTTTCTTGATTTTACACGCATCATTGTGCCTGTTTGATATAAACATGTAGCCTTGACGCTAATAAGGAAGACGTAAGAGTGAAAATAATTTTTTTGACCTCAATGTTTCTTTTTGTTGTTGCTAGAACTTCAGTGATTGATTGAGGTTTACATTAAACTTGGTATACTGTATGCTGTATTTTTTAATGTCTTAATCAGAATTAAACCATGACATTACGTACAATATGTGCTATATACACCATAAGATTGTCATACTAAGAGTTTCTAGTCGTCTTAAGCTACATGCAGAAACACCTGCAGGGTACTTTTACACCATTACAAACTCCAATAATAAATACACTGAATGAAATGAATACATTTTCTCACTGTATCAATTAAAAGTTGTCAGTATTGTCTTCTTTGATACATGTCGTGTATTGCATCTTGTATGCGTTACCTTTGTTCTCTGTCAGCTCAGTGTGCATGCAAACCCCCAGCTGTGGATAATTGAGAAGCAACATAATTTTAAACCTCAATTCAGGAAGTGAGCGTTTTAAAGCACAGCATCATTGTGCCACTCGTGTCACCTACTTTGCATAGACACCTTAATTAATTTCACTAAGCCTCTTTATGGGGCATCTGCTTTCTGGCATGTTTGACCTACAATGAGTGCCTCATCTTAAAAAAGATCAGTCACAATTTATCCAGGGAGCACTTGTTTGGTGTGTTTGTTTAGGATACAAATACATACAAATAAGAGTTTGCGTTCATCCATCCATCCATCCATTTTCTTTACCGCTTATCCTCACTAGGGTCGCAGGAGTTTGCATTCAGTGTGTGATAATTTATGATATTCCATCTTCAACTGTTGGCCTTAATGTGACCCGTTTCGCCGCGTGAGCATGTACGTACGCAGGCACGTTCATGCATGCAGGCAGCAGACTGCAAAAAAATAAAAAATCCCCCCATCTCTTGTCCCGATGGGTTCTGACTGTACACAAATCAAGTGAATGTACCAGCTAAAGGCATGCCTGCACACACACACAGCACATTAGAGGGAGGTGGTGGTGGCACAGAACTGCATGCATAAGTCATAGATATGTCTCCCTAAGAGAGGGGAAAAGCAAGCCTCTGCATCACGAGGATCTGTACAAAAAAAGCTGTGCTTTTCTTCATGGTCATGTGTCTTTAAGGTTGCACATGCATGTGCACGTCTGTGGTCTGTGCAAAGCACTTAAGAGCACCCAAAGCCACCCGTTCTGTGGTAATCTGACAACTTGACATGTTAATAGCATTGCTACTTTAACAACCTTTATTGCAATACATGTCCATATGGTGCGACACTATTAGGTTTGAAGCTAAGAAGAAATACGCAAAGGAGCAAAGGAGCAAATTCTGCATCAAGAAAAAGTAATATGGAGAAATATGGCACAAACATAACTGGTCCATTGCGACAAAAATAGTATGTGCTAGCCACACCCACTAGTCAGAGCAGGAGGTCACATGTTGGCTTAGTCACTTGTTGCTAAGCGGAGTTCAGGGAGGCATAATCGGAACTTCCGCCGCGGCATAGAAACAGCCCAACAGGATCAAAAGAAATAACAAAAATAATTTAAAAAAAGGAACTGCACCTCACATCGGGAAATTTCTACCTACATGATGTCTGCATAACGGCATTCAATGTAAACAAATGCAGTGGAACGTTTAAAGTCCAATGCCCTTGAAGTCATGCAATTTGGAATTCAACCAAGCTTTTTTGGAGAATATCAGCCCCTAAAGTTGCACAAAACCTGTAAAAGACAGGAGATACGGTGATATCGTAATAAATGACGTGTACTGTTTCCAGTGTTTTGACCGAGATGTGGCAGGATTTTATGGCAATAGTCTGACACAGTGCCATCGTCAGAGACCAAATTTGTCTTGTGGTCTGATCCAGACATAAAACTCCAGTGTCAGCTTTCACGTCAGGCAGTTTTGTTGTTTTTACCTTTTACAGTAGAATGACTGTAAAGACTTGGGGAAAAAAACTCTTATAATAGTTAGTCTTTGTAACAGATTACTTCTATTTCCATTACATCTGAATTTGATCTTTTGTGTTTTATGTATAGCCAGGAATTCCTATCCAACACATGGAAACACCTTTAACTGATCCTCTTTATTTCATTAAATCCACAAATCTAAATCTTCCACCAATTATGCTGGGCACTTTACATATTCATTTCGCCCTAAAGGCACATCATGACAAAACCAATTTACAGACACATAAAATATTGCTAGTCGCTATTAACAAGCGGGTGACTTGAAGAACAACTAAACTGATGATTAATTCCTCCACCACCGCTGTTCAATCCAGAAGTCCCACTGATACCACAGAGCACACACGTACAATCAGTAGCGTTGTCACTGCTCGCGGTGCGACCTGTGAAAGATTTTCCTGTGCGTGGGTGTTAGAAAATTCTAAACTCTGTGCTTGTGTGAGCCTCTGAATTTAACGCCTGCATCCTTTCACCCCCAAATCCCTTGCTTGCTAATGCACTACAGATCATTAGACAAACATACTTGCTGAGCACTGATCAGAAACTGAGTGATCCATACTATTTTTATCCCCTTGTGTGAATGTGTGTCTGTGTGCGTAAATGCGATTGTGTGTTTAAGTTCAAACAATGAGGTCATCTCAGACTGTCTCAAGGTAATGAAGAGGATGTCCATTAGAGACAGACTATTGGTAATGTGACACCAGGGTTAGAGTGAAGGTTTAAGGCGTCATTCGAGACCACTTCATCGGCCTTCACTCAAGGTCAATCGCAGCGCAGCAATGACAACCAATTTCATCAATTTTCTGTTCATTTGCTTTCGCCTTTCAAACAGCACTTCGTCTTTGCATGTTAACTTTGGGTGCTAATGACAGTTGCTCATCAACTTCAATGCACTTGAACTAATTCATTTTGCTGAAAGTAACACTATGTAGTAATGAGCCCTTAAATCCAAGCCTCCATCCATTTTATTTTATGGTACTGCCAAGATTCAAACTCAATCCAACTCAATTTTATTTATAGAGCACTTTAAAAAGAGCCAAATATATACAAATCGAACAGTAGACAGTTAAACACCACAATTAGAAACAAATCAATAAAAAAGTTAAAAACTATTAAAAAAAAAAAAAACACTAAAGCAAGGGCATAGTCTTAAGCTGTGTTTAAAGCCAAGGAATACAAATGGGTTTTAAGGCAGGTTTAAAAAATGAATAGTGAGGGTACTTGTCTAATGTGCACTGGGTGGTCGTTCCATCACCACAGCAGCTGGTCAGCTGACCTGCAGCCAGTGGAGGAAGGCCAGAATAGCAGTGATGTGCTCCCTCTTACGTGTTGCAGTTAAGAGACAAGCTCCGGCATTTTGAACCAACTGGAGATGTTTGAGGGAGGACTGGCTGACTCCAAATTAAAGTGAACCCCAAACCTCAGAAACTGTGAGGCAGACGTGCTAACCACCCCCCCCCCCCCCCATAAAAAAAAAAAAAAAAAAAAAAAAAAACAAAGAAAGAAAAAAAACAGTGCTTATTTCTAGACATCCTGTCCAAAGAAACACTTTTTAATAATTTTTCAGTCTGGAGAAAGGCTGGGCTAGAAACAAATTCCAAAATGTACCTTGCTGTTGCTTCAGCTCATTTAAGTGAGTCACAGCCTTCATGATTTTATTTTTACCAGTTGACTGTGTTTGCACCTGCAATATTCACTGTCACTCAAGCGCATTTATATTTTCTCCCCCACAAAGTACCTTTTCAAAATACTCTCCAATGTGTGTTTAAATGAGAACAAATGAGACCTTTATGGCTGCCTAACTTGCACCAGTAAGAAGCACGACGTGCAAACATATTCAGATGGCTTTTAAGTTATTTGGAGTTTTCTTTCTTTTTTTTTTTTTTTTTTTTTTTACTATTTTCAGTGAACAAGCCACTTGATTTGAAGGCTTTGCAAGCGGGTGAAAAGTGGATTTTGTTTCACCAAAGAGATTCAGCTGTTTCAGAGTCCCTTCTCGGTTTTACAGCACTGGAGTTCAATATATCCGCAAACGTACAGTGGCTTCAGAGCGACTTTCCGATTCACCGTGACAACCGTATTTTTAAAGCTCACAATGGGGTGCACCGGCTAATATGCAAATTTTAACAAGGTTCGCTACAAAGCTTGAAATTCAGCCATTGAGAGGAATGCACATCCTTTGTGGTCAGATTTTGTTCGAGGACACAGTCAAAGAGTGCCAATCCAATGATAGACATTAGTTTTAAAAGGACTTGGCCACTTTTCCTTCTCTACTATGACATTATTGTTTGGCCTTGGCAGAGGCCTGAACTCAGTGCCATCTCTTGTTCGGATGTTGTGGAATAGCAAATGTTCCGCTGACCTTGAAGGCAAGAACTAGGCAAACCAAATGGATCCAGACACATCAAAGGGAGTTAATTGTGTTGCATGTACAGACTGACGCTCACTACTTAAGATTGGCTCGAATAAAAGTTGGTTGTGAAAACAACTGTGTTCTCTGTGTAGGCCACAGCTGTCAAACTTGCTTTGTATTCAAAGTACACGTGGACAACCATTGATACAACCTCCATAAGCTGCATCGATATTTAGTCCACCAAACACACACACACAAAAAAAACAACAACAAAATGAAGAGACATTTTCAGGAGATTTTATCACTTTGATAAAGTTGCTGCATTTGGATTGCCATTTCCCAAACATCAATTACCAAGACAAAATGCTTCGTTTTCCAGGGAGTCTGTGTAAATGTTAAAACGTACCTACAAGCACACAAGCCAGAGGAAAAACAAAGAAAGTGAGCGATGGCTGGACACTAATTAGGAGACAAAGCGCAAAGCAAAGCAACAGCTTTGAGTTTTGACAAGGAGGAATGTCGTGTTTTGGACTCTTTCTCTCATCCTTATCCATCCCTCTTCTTAATTGGCTTCTAAATGCCGTCGTGTGTGTGTGTGTGTGTCATGTGTGGGCGTGCCTGTGGTGATTCGTTAACATTAGGCTGCTGTGGGGGCGAACGCATCATTAGAGTATTAATGATTAAGGTATTCTGTGTGACAATGCCAACTCTCCTGATGACCTCCGCACAAGCTAGAAGTGCTCTCATCTTTTTTTCCCTTTAAAATGTATTTCATGTATTTCAGTTCCCCCCCCCACCTTTAATTCCCTTTAAAATGAACTCAGACATTTATTTCTAAATACATTTTTTCCCATTTCAGTTTTCCTGATTTTTCATTTGCCTCCGCGATTATCCATTTGCAATGAGCAGTTAGCTAATTAGCTATGCCTACAACCAGAATATGCATCTTGCCTTCAGATAGTCTGCGCGGCTGCTTTAGAGCACCTCATTTTCAGCGTGCACACGTCAGAGAGAAAAGCGGAACAGCGAGAAGCGGGAGAAAAAACAAGTCTGACATGACAGCCAGCGTGTGGGGCTTCCGGCCCCTTTAGCGTGCCTTGTTGTTGGCCTTAAGTGCGTGCATGGAGAGTAGGCGGAAGAATGAGGGGGGAAATAAAGCGTAATGTGACAGCCAGCATGTGGATCGGGGCTTCGGGCTGGCGTGGCTGCTTTAGAGCGCCTCATTGTTACGGCGTGGAAAAGCCGCTTAACAACCCAGTGGGATATACTGCAGCCACTGGAGGCTTGAAGTGGATATATTTTTGCAGATACAAACATGTAGTTATGTGTAGGCATAAGAAATGTGCTATCCGAGCGTCCATTTTTCCAGGTCTTAATAGTGGTATTTGATTGACAGTTGAGCGGGGCGTGGTTTCTGCGCATTCACCGGACCCGCCCACAACGTTTGAGAGCAGAGAGAGCAGTTTGATTTTTCACAATATTGGCAATTTCTTTAACCATTCAAATTTGGCAGGGTTCTTAAGAACACTCTTATTTTCATTTTATAGGGACAAAGTGCACGTCAATTACACACTGTGCCATGATAACGCATACACTGTAAATCTACTGTAAAAGCCACAAATAGCATGCAAATTGCATTACATATGCAAGTATTGTAATTAGCGTGCTTGCTCATGTACTTTTGTACACGTGTGTGCGTGGTCGCATGCCCTTGCATGTTTCCACTGCTAACATTACAAGTGTGTTTATAGGGCACACAAAATGTTTTGTCTTGCATAACTGCACATTGTCATTCAAGCAAAAGAAGCAAATAATACAAGAAACAAAAAAAAAACGACACTCTCATTTACTCCCCTCCTGAGATGTGGCACCACTGCGCTATGCCACCTCGCGTCCGCTTGTAGCCCTCGAGCAAAACAGGGATTAGCGGAGAATTTGGTCTGTGAAGCTCTCGCTGTTATGGAGCCGCTCTGATCGAATGGAATCCACCTCGGTGCATTAAAGGAAGGGTATTCTCCCCATTAAGAAGGGCTGCACAGTGTCACTGCCTCACAGGAATCAATAGATGGAATCAATCGATGGGCTGGTGGGTCGGGGTGGTGGTGGTGGGGGGGGGGGGGGGGGGAGCTTTCTATTACGGAAAATGACAATGTAGCTTCAAATATCACATTACCAATGGGCGGATATGAAATGGTCAACGCGGTGGCTGTTTTGCTGGTGTCATTCAGAGACCGTGGGCATGCTTCAACACTATTGGCTGCAAGTTTGACTGCATTTTATGCACTTAATAAAGATGGAATGAGTCAATGGTTCAATCTTGCTTTTCTGAATTTGTCCACCAGACAGGTTATCTTACAGTACTAGCAGGCTATAATGACTACAGGGAGGATCAGCAGTACGTTTAAAACTTCTTCTTCATTCACCCCTTGATGGGACTTTTCCTTCTTCTGAGGCTTTTTTTTTTTTTTTTAAATCTGAAAATTTGGGTCTAATTCCGAAGTGTATGACCTCAGGAGAGTTTGACTTTAGAAGTTACACTTCTGTAAGCCTTAACATCGAGAAGGTGTCTGGCTTTTTCTTCTTCCTCCTGGAAAATGGCATACATGGCATTCCGAAAGCTTCGATCAGGCATGTCATTTACACTCCGAACAAGTCGATTTGTGTTAAATTAGAACTGCAAAATGCAATTGAGCGGTTGTTCAGAGGTAAAACACCACAAGGAAACAGCTGAGTATTCAATTGAGGACAGTTGAAGTACCGTTCCCAATTTGCATCAAGCACATTTGAAATGATAACAACGCAAGTGCTGCATGTTGTTGAAAAAATATATATATATATTTTCTCTTTCAACACCTATAGATTGCTTTTCTGCCATGCTCTCATTTTTTGCTTGTGCTGATCCTGAGATCTGCTCAATAAAGCGAGCCGGAACACACGCTCTGGAACTCCACTGTGTCGACACAGGCGGAAGCGTTCACACGCTGCAGTACGTCTCACTGGAGTTGCACATCATTGAGCACTTTTGGCTTGTAGATTTGCAACATGATGATGACGTGTCACATATCCATAATCCATAATCCATTTGTCATACTTGCAGTCTCTGTGAAAACATAAAGTGGATAAAAAACGTCTAAACACCCCTATTCAAATGCCAGATTTTTCTGGTATTAAAAAAGGAATCAATTTCAAAACTTTTTCCACTATTGTGACCGATAATCTGGACAACTCAGTTGAAAAAAGAAAATGACCTTTTCCAGTGGCTGTGCTGAGAATTAACATAGAAACTCATGTTAAATGGGAGTTATTTGAAGTGGCTTCGATGAACCCCAAATGCATTTCAGCTGTTCGAGGAAACTTTTCCTGACGTAATTTCTTTCTTTCTCGCAGAACCCTGAAGGTTTTGTGGTAACTCTGATTGGTATTTGGAACAATTCATAATTCCCTCCACCATGACTAAGCATGATGCAGCCACCACCAGGCTTCACTGTAGCTATTGTTTTCTTTTGGTGATGAATGGTGTTGTATTTTGGAATTATGGCCAAAAAGTTCAACCTTACTTTCATAGAGAAAAACAAAATCTCCAGAACAAATGGGAAAATGTGTTATGTGTTACCTTCAGGCTTCTGCTAGAAAGCAAAAAAAAAAAAATGTCAGGAAAAGCCTACTAAAACAGCCGACCTTTATTTGGGGTAAATCAGAGGCACTATAAATGGTGGCAAGTGTGTGCTGACTACCATTTAACATGAGTTTCAATGTTAATTGGTTAATTCCGAACACAGCCACGTCCCAGTTATAAGTGGGTGTGCACACTTGTGCAACCGCATTATTTCAGTGGTTTATTTTTACTTCCCCTCTCTAAAAATGGAAAGTACAGATTTTAGGTCATATTAATAACGGTAAAAGTTTTGAAATAGTTTATCTTGGTCTACGTTTTTTGACATCACAAAAAGTTGCCATTTGAACAGGGGTGTGTAGACTTTTTATATCCAGTTTTCACATGTAAGAGTTTCTGTTTGGGATTGAATCATCCTCTAAACAAATAAATACAAAATATATGTTTTGCTAAAATAAGGGTAAAAAGGGAGCTGTCAGAGCTGATCTCTGTCCACTGTGTCCACGTGTGGAGCTCCTTTAAAATTTAGCTAGCAAAACAACTTGGAAATAGTTGACTAAAAATGACAGAGCAGCCCTTAATCTTAATGTACCGTCGACGTCGCACTGGATCCAGCCTTGCGTAACATCACAGCGCTTTTGCTTCGCCGCCATCCCCTCGCTCGCTTCTTGTCCGGTGACAGCACTTAGCGACATGCATTTTGCATGACAACGTCACCGCACGCACATCCTTACATTATGCGAGCACAAACATGCATCCCCGTCGGTCAAAAACACGTGCATTGCACAGCAAGCCGAATAGTGTATAGTAACATGGCTCAATATGAGGCATGAGGTCATGAGTTCAGACCTCTCGTCTCTGTGTTGCATTATTATTTCATACAGCGGGAGTTGCGCAAGGGCAAGTTCTGCAAACCGTAGAAAATTTACTATGCAGCGTTCTAACAGCTAAAGTGCAGCTCACATTATAAGAGTATAGTTACATTTCCAACCCTGACTGTTGCACGACAGCACAGCCGGCAGCTTAGATCATAAACTGAACGTGATTTGGAGGATATTCGTTCTCTTTTATGCGATTGGTTAAGAGTCTTCCTTTATATTTCTGATGTGAGGATGAATTCAGAGTGGAGGTGCAAGTGTTGACCAGACTCTCAATTCTGCCTGTTGGCACTACATGCCTTACAAAATAGACGTATCAGCAACAGGCATACAAACTGAATAGTCGTGATCTTATATTATATTGCTGTTGATTTAAAGAATCTACGCTCCACATTTCAGATATGCATATTTCTCGGCTCATTGCTATTGTCGCATCGTTGTGGAGCATGTGGTTTGCACGTCTGCCTCATAGTTAACCCTATTGGGTTGTAAAATCACCTCTGGCACTTCTAGTTTATCTTTGGAAAAAAAAAATCTGTCTGTCTGTCCATCTGAGCATACTTTTATGTCATAAAGGTGCAAGCCTAAGCCTGAGTCAAATGTTTCATTCAACCGAGGAGATAAATTATATCCCTAAATCTCAAAAGTCCTTCTTTGTTGTGCCACTGTATCCTGTCACTGTTCACTTAGAAAAATCTAAAACCAAGCTGAGAGGTAAATCCTACTCCAGAGTTCTGCATTCAGGTAGCAGCGTGACACTATTTCAAAAGGAGATATCAGGATCATTCAACCAGCATGGATTTGTTAGTATTTATAAAGGTGTCCCTGAACATCGGGAACTGTAATGCAGTGAGCCAGTTCTCTGCTTGAAGTGACCTTCTTGCCACTTTGGGTATTTTTCACATAAGATCAGACATCATGCTGGAATAATGGACTCAAGCAAAAAAAAAAAAAAAAAAAAAAAAAAAAAAAATCCAACCAAAACACGTCAAAGATTGCTTCTTTTTGGTCTCTCATATGAAGTCTAAAGATCAGACTATTTTTCAGCGGCTATTTTAGAGCCATGAAAAACGTGTGGGTCTTCAGAGATTATAACATGCACGCATTATGTTCAAGGGTGGAGAAATGTACACAACATGCTTACGAGCCAATAAGTAGTATATTCAAGATTGAAAAGTGAAAGTTCACAATCAAACGTTGTAAATTCGGTCATAGATGAGTTATTAATATTACATTTTATGAGCCACATTTCCGATGCGACGATCCAGGAGACAACAATCATAAAGCTCTAAATGATGTGAGGCAGCAGCGATGCATAATAACAACATGAAAAGGGTTATTAATAACACCAGCAATGAAGGTCCACTGCCTCAGCAGTAGTAACGAGCCAAAAAAATCTTCCATTAAATGCTTGGAGTAATTTTCCATCTTGTGTTGGGAAAATATACAAAACGGCTGTGACATTTTTTTATTTATTTTTTTAAGCTGACTGAACTCTGCGATGCGAAACGTTCGGGATGTAGTGTGACACAAAACAAATAGTTTGCGAGCCACGAGAACGAGGAGGAGCAGGAAACGGTAATATGGGCAAATATTTGAATAAATGTATCCTCTCAAGATGAATAGCTGACATTTCCAGGCCGTGTGTGAGACGCCTGGCGTGACAGAGGCTGCGAGACATATATATACACACGCGCACACACACGCACACACTTTTAGATCCATCCATTGCCATAATCATAGTCTAATTGGCACCAATTCTTTGTCGTAAAGGGCAAAGCTGCTTGCTGCATAACACTCCTCTGTTAACCTTCTGGACATCTTCAGCAGGAAAGATGAGTGGATGAGTGAGCGCAGATGGCATCATATGTTTGAAACACATCTTTTTCCGAATTAGGGGCCATTTACAGGTGCCCAACAAGGCAGAACCAACGGGATAAAAGAAAAAACAAACAAACAAAAAAAACAAGATTTCCCATCTAGTCATGCAAAATCCCAGCATGCATTACCCTCCTCATCAGTGCGTCACATTCCCTCAGGCACACAAAGCAAGTGCAGTCATTCCTCTCACTGGAGCTGCACAAGTGAGGTAAAAGTATGCCCTCAAATGTCTTTCGAGTGGCTATGGTAAGCATGGAGCTGCCCGTTTGTAGAAATAGAGCACAGCAATTAAAGCACATTGGAGTGACAAAGTGCACGCTATTGAAAATGCGGCGCACTGAAGAAACAAAAAAAAGGGATGTGAGTGCGAATGGTTGTTTGTTTGTATGTGCCCTGCGATTGGCTGGCAACCAGTTCAGGGTGTACCCCGCCTCCTGCCCAATGATAGCTGGGATAGGCTCCAGCACTCCCGCGACCCTAGTGAGGAGAAGTGGCTCAGAAAATGGATGGATGGATGGGTTCATTTCGAGCTTCGGAGTACAGCAGCTATCACTCATCATTCATTAGCATACTGGGAATGAAGATCATCTCAGTGGAGGTCATGAGGCACTCGCGTTAATAAAGTCGACACTCGCCTCTGCAGACACAAATCCCGTGCATGCGTCAACTGTATTCAAACGCCGTGATGGACTCCGAGCTCGCTGAACTGAACTAGAATCTTCCGCTGTCTCTCAGGTTGGAGCAGATGGCCGCACTACAAAGCCTCGCGCACATCCATCATTCACTACCCGTTTAACCTGCCAGTGTATCAGTGTGTATGTGAAGTGCCACAAGGGGAAATAGGATGTCAATGAGGTCCACTTACGTCTACTCCACTGTAGGACTTCAGGCTAGTGATGTTTTTGTTTGAACTGTTTGCTATAATGTGCGACATTTTTTTTTTTTTTTAGCAGAGGTGCTTTTTTTTCACAATTTAAAACACTTCCCAAGTGTCACAATAGCAATGACAACCTTTGTCAAAATACGCCAAGGTTCAGGAATTATAGGACAGTTTATACACCCTATTTTTTGTTTTCGGGTCTGTGTCGTGTACAGTATGTGGACCAGGCCCATTCATACTGCTGGGCCGAGTCCCGGCGAGTGTGTGTTGTGGCCAGTCGCTTATTTCTACTTGTTGAGGAAGAGCCCACGGTGTGTAAAAAAAATTAAATAAAAAAAAAAAAAGAAAGAAAAGAAACCAGGAAGTTTCAAGAGGACTATGCCTAGCAAACCTCTGACAAGAATTTATCTTCCAAATCGAACCAATGACAGAATGTAAGGCAGTCGTCATATATTCGCTGACATGATGCCTGTTGATGATGTCTTTCTTCATTTTTCCTCTCCCATGTACTTCTTGGTGTATTTTTGAAACGTATACGCAGATGTGGATTCAGCGCTTCAACTCATCATCTTCATCGTCCCGCTTCATCCTCACACAGTGATTTCTGTGAATATGGAGTGCCTGGAGCAAAAAAGCCGAAACCATCTGTTTGTCTTGCCGTTCATCTTGAGCCTCTCCAGCTCTGCCTTTGGTCTTCTCTCCTATTTCCACTCCTCCTTCATTAAACTCGGCAGTTCCACATCATGGAGTGATTGTTAATTGTGCTTCTGATAGCTATTCTGAACAGCATTTAAACCTGAATTCTAAGCTATAAACGTGTACTCCAGTAATTAAAAACTGAACCAAAACAAAACAAAAATTACAGCAGCCATGAAGACCTCCGCCAAGGCAATGATCAGCTAAAATGAGTTTTATTCACATTTAGCTTTTCCTTTGGATCCAAGCTAACACAACTAATAGATCCTAAACAAGCACATCAAACTACGTTATCTGATAAGATTTGACAGAAGTATACATTTCCGAACGTTAGTTTGGTTTTTCAAATAAAAGAATAATTGCTTCCATATCTTATATAGATGAACATTTATTGAAAATCACAGTGTGAACATTTTGTGATTAATCATTTTCATATAGATATTTATTAAAAAATAAAATAAAATAAAAAAACACTTTCCTGACACCTACTGTTTTTGTTTTTGCACTAAGTAGTGCATCAACTTGGCTCTCCTTCTAAATGACACCATGCTCCTCCTTCCAATCCGTACACTCGGCCGAGTATCCATCCAATTCAACCAGGTCTATTCATTGGCTAATTCAAATGAATGGCTCCTTAACCAAATCAATTCTAAGAAGCGCGCCAAAGCCCTGCGCCATCTCCACGGATCAAAGGCTGCTTGGAGCATGAGGCAGACAAAGGTCAGAGTTGACCCCACGAGGGTGAGCGCCTCTCGGGTCAGCATTGCCGGCTCCCTTCCTTTTGATGCGCTCAACTCTGGATTTCTTCTTTTGAATCCATCAAACACACGCCACACCGAATAGAAAAGTAGTAATAACGTATTCATTAAAAAGTAATGAACACGCTCCTATGACGGTATCACAGGCTTCTGTCAACAATCCGGCAATGATGCTGTTTCAGCGGATGAATTATTCTGTATAAAACGATGCCTTTATTAAACTGTGGGAAGTGGCCATAAGCAAAACACTACAAGGCCTGCATAACAATTCAACATTTTGGAATGAGGACAGAGAACACAAGGGTTTATGTATCTGTGTCTGTATGTGAATACATGTAGTGGTGAATTAACCATAGGTAAAAAGAAAGACAGGAATATGAGGAAAAGCAATAGAGGCTGAGAAAAATGTAGCAGAGTATTACTTTCATTTAAGTATCGAGACATAATACTCCCTTCCTGCAAAACAATGACACAGAAGACATTGGTGTATCCCTAAATGACCACTTGCCTGACAAATGAAAATATTGACCCATATCATAATAATCAGCGCTCGCGGCGAGGCAGCGTTTGAGTTTTATGGCCTTCGCTTTCGGAACAGCCTGCTGGAGTACCTCAGGGCTGCACAGCTTGTTTATTTTGCTTTCTCTTTGCTTTTATTTTACTTTTATTTCCATTCTGTCATTCATAATTGTTGTATCTTTCCTTTGTGTCTTTTTTAATGTGTTTTAATACTAATTTTATACTGAAATGTTTGATTTCCTAAGGAAAAGATTTTGGAGATGGGAGAATCCTCCCTGACAGCGACACTATTACAAAAGGAGAAAAAAGTTCATTTTATTTTGATTATTATTTTGTTCATCTTGTGTGTCCAACTTTGTGTGAAGTACATGTGATGGACATAACTGCGCCGGTACAACAGAAGGATGGTGATAACAAAGATCTAACTAAAATAGTTTGAGCCCTTTGTGGTCCACCAGTGGGATGAGTAGTGAAAAGTAGATTCCAAAAAGAAATAAAAACTTCTTTCTCTGGCACAGTCACTGAAACGAAGATTTGAAGATTTGAGACTGCACAGCTCACAAATCTAATGCGCAGTGCGTTAGCAACCTTATGTTTGATACCAATGAAAATTGATATGGTTATTCATCAGATACAGTATACCAATCTTGTTAAATTTGAAGAAAACTGGGAAATGTATTCATCTCCAATAAATGCAGTATAAGAAAGGTTTTCCAGCAACTTTTCTCAATGTTCCATTTACTGTATATGAAAGATATTTTGGCTGCCTTTTTTTGAAGTCTAAAATAGTTTACAATACTGGAGTTATAAATACAGTGGAGAAACAGTTGAACAACAATATATATTTACTATTCTTCGGGGACATCTTGGTCCTGTATAATTAGAAGCAAATGATGAATGGTACTGCATTCAATTATGGTTCCAATTATTGGTGTCTGTAGTTGCTCAAATCTGTTTTCACAACTGTATGTGGACCCATACAAGTCCCAAACATGTATTGTACGCGGATCAGGGCGTGAGCACGTCCATGCATCAGCATATCATGCACCTTCTCAATAAGCTGAGTGCAGTCCAACGACTCTCGTGTAGTTTAAAGTGGCAGGGGAGCAGTATCGGGGCAGATTGGTGATAATTCCCTTGTCCAGTCGAGCCTGCGAGTGTGTGCGGATGTGATTGTGTGTGAGTGCATACTATTTGCTCCTCTCAGCAGTGGGCAGCCCTGATTTGTAGCAGTAATATCAACAGGCAAGGCCTTGGAATGAGGTCTTTCCTTCAGGGAGACTTGCTGCCCTTTTTGCACTTGCACAGAAATGCTCCTACACACACACACACACACACACACACACACACAAAAAATACGTGCAAACTAGGCCGGAATACTGAACACATTTTGCGGTTCAACCAATGAATAAGAAATTAATTCTCTTGTGTAATGTGCGACTAAATTCTGGACCTTTCAGGATTTAGGCTTATCAAGAAGCAAGCGCTTGGTTTTGCCGGGATTTGATAGGTGTAACAGTGTAAGGAAATGGATCACACCTGCGTAGCAAGAGTAGAAATAGCCATCACCTTAGAGACAAGTCCAAAGGTAGCACTTGATAACAGTAGAAGATTGGGCGGTGTCTTTCAACTGTGACAGAGAGAAACTACATTCAAAGAAAAGTCATCTATGGCTTTGCAACTATTACAAGTCACAGTTGGCCAATTATTTCTTTTTCTAACCTTCCAAATTATCATCCCCAAATTATCATTCATTTGACCCATATTTGATTGAAACTAATTTAGGTAGCTGTGGTTATACAACAAGCAGCCAATGTGATACATGTCACATTTCTTTAATTGATGTTTGTCACTGCAAATTATTCATGTACTCCTAAGAATTTAGAGAGCACGATATATATATTTTTTCACTATTTTTTACATTACATTCTCAGTCCTTTATAATATTTCTTTCATTTTATTCTGCGTAGCCACATAGTCTACATTTAATTAATCTAAATAAGTTATTTACGGACTGTCATATACGGACTGATATGCTGGAAACTGATTGTACTAAATAGGAAAAATGAAACTGACTTCAATTAATGTCTTTGCGCCAGACAATTATAGTTTATTGATTAAACAAAAGACACCAGTTGTTATGCTTACACAAAAACTGCATGCAACTCGTTAACAAGAAAAATAAATGTGTTCAATTTATTTAGTGCAAACTTTCACAGTCCAGTTTTCATTTATGATTTTTTTTGTTTGTTTTGTTATTGTTCATCTGATCTAATGAGCCTATTTCACTCCACAGTTTCAGTTCACTCTTGTTTTATTCCTGGTGGTCCTATTCTGCATGTTGTGTCATTGTTTTCTTTGGTTTCTCTTGCCTTTAAACCGCCAAGCTGCAACCGTCTCCTGATTGTGACTTCAAGTGTGAAATGAAAACCCCGAAATGCACGCCGTGTTCTTGCACCTGCATGAACGTCTGAACGCACCTTTCTCACTTGAACTTTGCACTTTTGCGGGCAAATCCTGACACTTGACTATCACAAGGAGACATTGTGAACGAGAGAAAAGATTTCCAAGATGGCCGATTAAATGACAACGTTTAGGTGCATTGCCTGCTTGTTGTTTGGTGTCCTAAAGCTTCACTTTTTTTCAGAAATGGTATTAGCCTTAATTGTTATAAACTCACCAGCAGACTGTCCCCTCCATTCATGCACCATGGTAACAGAGACCTATAAGACAACTTTTAATACCTTTTGTCCTTGCCTTTAAGCCACTCTGGAGTCACTTTAAAGCATATTGAGCTGTTTGTTGTCATCCTAGCAAATATTAGCCATGAAGTTATGTCAGTTGACAGGCGGGAACGAAACAAAACAATTACATTTAATGCCTCACGGCTCATCCTCAACCTTATGTAGGCCGGAAAAGAGTGTCGGAGGAACTTTTTACGCAAGGTCGAAGTGTTTTTTGTGACATTTGATTGAGAAATTTCATTGTAATGTTTTGTCAATGGTTTGGTCATGCATACAAAACCACATGTAAGTATCTCAAAAGTATCATAATAAAGAACAATGTTGGCTATCGCATAATGGGAAGATCATTTGGGCACTTGCCAGGAAACCCTGCACCATATTTAAATGTCTGAATAAGTGAATGTGTGTGTGAGTGACTGCATACTGATTTGAATATGTGCAAATGTGTGCTGATGGTTTGAGTGCATCCATCCACGCAGGATTACGGAAACAGTGGATTATTTCCTCCATGCCTTGAAGAAGCACTTTTTAAATCCTTAAATGGGCAGTCAGGGAGAGGACAGGATCTTGGGGAAAAAAGGGAAAGATTTGGAGGGGGATTAACTGTGTTAACTTCTGTGTTATTGATGTTTTGTAGCTAAAATGTTTAAAAATTTTAAACATTTTAGCTATTAAACTTGGCGTTTTAAGAAGATGCGTATATTTATCAATATCTATTTAGGATTGCTAAAAGAGATAAAACTGGAGACTGAAAGGAGAAATATTAGGAGACGTGACGTGTACAGAATGTGTGTGTGTGTGTGTGTGTGTGTGTGAATGTGCGTTTATGTGTGTGCGCGTGTGTTGGCCTTCATTAGGGAGCTTGAATCCACATCCACTGGACTCGCATGCAAGCTACACCTCCATCTGTTAGACTTGTGCCTCATGTCAAAATTAACTTTTCTTCCACAGGGGGGCACATATAAAAGACATTAGTTGAGCAGAGATGGGGGTAAAAAATGTACAAGTGATCCCTCTTGTTATTGGATTCTGACATGCTGGCGCTTGATTGGTTGAGAGATTCACAATCAAGGTTGCAATATTTCTTGAGAAGGAGCAACGTGTTAATGAGTCTGTTTTCCACGGCACTCCTAACAATTCACATGCAATGAAAAAAAAATTGTCATATTAACACATTCACTGCCATTGACGGCTTTAGAAGTCAAACATCCATGTTAACTGGGAAGGGTGGCAGTGAATGAGTTAATAATCAAATAATATAATAATAAATACAAAATGTAACACACTGCATATGTCTTCCCTTAAAGGAAAAAAAAAGAACTTTGCCACCCTAATTGTCATTATTTCTCCAGGTAGTAGCAGTCAACATCCAAAAACACCTCCTGCTCATTTGCCATAATAACAACTTTTAAAGGTCACCTCTTCTACTTGCAGTTAACACCATCTGTCAGCAGTTCTCTTTAAGTCTTATTAATTGTCTTCACTGCTAATATGGGGTCACAGAGACAATGCTGTCGTAAAACCGGATGATGGTTCAGCATGAAGGTGTTTTTGCATGGGGTTTCAAGGTTCAACACTTAACAGCAGCACTCATAAATAAGAAATTTGCCTCATATTCTGTTAACTACAGCGTTGAGTCAGTATATATTATCAAATAGTTCAACAAAAGAAGTTTACTTGAAGTTATAGACATCGCTGCCATGTAGGATCATATTTTAAATTCCAAATAATTTCTGTATCAATATAAGGATGTGTACACTTTCAAAAGCCGCATTTGAACATTTGGTTACTTTCTGTGACCACAACCTATAAAATAGAATCAAACGATAGAGGAGACATTCACCACTAAAAACATCAATTAAAAAGCCCTTTGCCAAGAACATGAGTGCAGTCCCTGTTTGATGAGCAATAAAATGGCCATAAAGCATTTTACTCTGATGATCTGGGACCCATAAAAAAACTGACCTTGGAACCAATTTTGCGTCCCGACATGAGGTTCTAAATTAGTGAGAATCTTTGCTTTCGAGTTAAAGGGAGGTTTTGTGACGGCTCTTTCCTGATCCAGCATGACTGCCTCGGTACACAAACCAACACCCATAAAGAACTTGAAGCGTCACCTATACCCCATCGCCCACCTTTGGGATGAACCAACAGGCAATTCTCTCTCTCAGGTCCAAAAATCACAAATGTTCTTGAGTCAATATCACCGTAAGATGATTTTGAGACTTCCCCATTTCACCCCCAAAACGTTTTCCAGTCATTTCCACATTAAGTAGATATTATGCTGTTAGAAATGCACAATGGTCTAGCTCAATTGTCACTCCCTGTAGGTGTAACGACCAGGTGCTCAAATACTGTTGTCCATATAACGTGCATGTTTGTAGTGTGCCAACTGCTGAGGACAGCGTGAATGCAGCAATTAATATGGTCGGCAACATACAATAACCCCTAATAAATAAATCCTTGTTGAGTCGTGAACATATTCCTCGGAGTAAACAGGCTTAAAGGGGCGAGGCTTCCTTCGCTTGTCCCTGCGTGGAGTTTGGGAGCGTTGATTAACATGCAGCGCTTTCCATTGTGCTGACTCCTTCAGGGACCGCGCTCCTCTCCCCCATTGCGTTTTAATGGGAGGAGGGCAGCCAAAGGGGCGCCATTTGGTTAAACAGCGCTGAAAAAGTGCTAGATGGGCTAATGAGAGCTGCATGGCGGTGAGTGTTGAGTTGGCTGCGAGGGGCCGGGGCTGCGGGCGAAAGCAGTTCAACTTTAGCTCATTTGTAGCAAATGTGGTAGGGCCGACACGCACGCACGCACACGCGCACACACACACACACAAACACACAATATGATGTAATACACAAAGGAGGAAAAGATATGTTTTGCTTGATTCCGAAATCTAATATCGTTCCAGCGTAGCGCCCTATCTCCCTCCACGGTCTCTGCTCAGCTGCTCTAAGTAGGCCACATCAATTTTTCATACTCTCTTTCACTCTGTGGCCGAAGCACCTGCTTGCTCGGGCCACATGTGTCACACTCTGAGCAATATGTGTGTGTGTGGTCATATCTCAGCCAAGGCGACAAAGAAGACCTCCCATATTTTTGCTCGCCTTGCTCATCCCGATAGGGTGTCCTTACAATGCATGACCATCCATCTTTTTTACTTTCTTTTGCAGATTTCTGCTGCATTATCTGGGCATTTGTCATTGCGAGATGACATCTGTTAGCTTATTGTCGACAATATGGAATACTATTAGAGGCAGAGACACGCATTCAAATGGACACCAGGAAAGGTGGCTCAATAATGGCAAATTAAATGAAAACGAGACAGCGTGGACCTGCTGATGTTGTACACATAAACTCTCTTGTTCACCCGTGTGAGCAGTGCAGTTGTTGTACACTACCAGCAAATCACAATAATAAACATATTAAAGCAAACAGGACAGGTTAAATGAATACCTGTCTGACATTGGACAATTGTTACACATACTATAAATGCCATTATATTATGCTGCTGTATCAAATGATGTCTAAATCTGAGTGAGTGGAAAACATTTGATTCGCTCTCATTTTAAATTATGCTCATGGCTGACTTTTTAGTATGCGCTGTGCACTGCATAATCAAGTGCAGCAATCAAATATAAATGGTAAAATAAAAAAACAAAAACAAGGCAGATGTATCCCTTTTACCCAGTTAAGAAAAGAAGTGAAAGTTGATGATGTTTCATTTTACTGGATGACTCACTGGAGCGCCGAAATTTCAAAGAAAGGTTATAAGGTCATGTCTCAAGAAGTCACTTTCTTGCTAAATGGTTTGATACAGTGTGATGCTAATCAAAGATGGTTTCATTGAAATAGCTCAAAATGTTTTGGCTGTTGGCGTCACAGTTCACAGCTCCTTCTTTTTTTCCCTTTTTTTCTTTATCCCCGAGCAGAAATGTGGGCCAAGTGTGACAGGCTTTCACTGTTGAAAAGCTAAAGGGCAAGTTTGGAAACATTTGGCAACCGAAGGCAATCAAATCGGTAAAGTGGAAACTCGAGAAGTCGAATGCCGCTGATGTTGTATTCAAACTAAATCAACACGTTACACATTTTTGTTCCAACCAAATTGCATGATGCCCCACTGATGTTGACATATTATTGTGTGACACCTCCCCATTTAAAATGTAGAATATTTTATTGCAGATAACCACGCCACTATCTTGATTTCATATTTGAAACTTTTTGTACGGCACATAAATGATAAGAAGACACATTTTGAATTCTGTGTGAACTCTCTAAAGGCAGAAGGTTAAAAAAAAAAAAAAAGCTGTAGCTTGTTAAATAAAGATGTGCGATGTGTCTTTGGAGATGTAATCTATTTGTCGACCAGGCTGTGGGCTGAAGACAGGACCTGGTGCACAAAGACAGACGGAGAGAAGTGGAGGAAGGGATAACACTTGGCAGCGGCACTGCAAACAGAGGGATGAGGGCGAAACGGAATAAGTAAAAGAGACAAGGCGAAAGAAAAACAGCAAGACTGAAAGAAAACGATTGGGTGATTAGACAGACGGCGGGTGTAAACACAAGGGCAGTGAAAGATAAAAGATGAGGATGAGGCCACAATACGGTGCGACAGGGAGAGCGATGGAGAATACTGTATAAAATAATAACGTAGGAAAATATGACAAGAGAGTCAGCGGAAACACAGAGGGAGAAAATTTAACAAAGGACGAGATGAATGAGAACTCTTACAATTAGAGATGTAGTATGAGTAGAAGATGACATTAAGAGGTCTAACGAGTATGGAAGGAGAAGATAGAAATGTGAAAAGACAGCAGGAATCGATTGCCCTTGGGGGCTGCAGGATCAGGGCAGTGGAGTGCAAATGCTACATTATAAACACTCAGTAGCGCTATGAGTGCAACACAAGTCATCAACGTGCCCTCGATGTGCAATGAAAAATATCCTCATTGCTTCCTGTCCTAACATTTTCCACATGGATGCAAGTGCAGTCGAGCCACCGCATGACGCGTATAAAGAGAATGGAGGTCTCCTCAGGGTGGACGATTTCACACCACCATTAATTATTTTGCCGTTTTAGCATTAGAAAAGAGTGCGCTGTTGTGCCTTTATGCCGTCATTGTGCTTGCTTTAGCGTAAAATCAAATAAAAGTACTTTGAATTGCATTACTTCAAGGTACTTCTTGATGTTACGCAGCTTTTTCCTTTTGGGTAATACAATGACGAACATTAGGAGTTGGACATTTTATGCCTCAGATATGGAAAAATGTGATATAAAGCACCTCGAATTTGGAGTGGTGAAAATTTAGCTAAAACATGTCTGGCCTCACATAACAATGGCAGTGATGTTATTTGTATTATATATTACTATAGACTATATTCTTAAAGTGTTTATGATACTATCTACCTCAAAGAGAGTATAAGGTGCAATAAAGATGTACTGGAAAGGAAAGGAAATACAATTTTATACTATTTACACTGCATGGTTCAAGGGACAGAATTTCTTACTCTTAAGTGGTACAATTTGTATATGGGTCATGGCAGCTAAAGAGAGGGGAAAAACCTTAGAGAAACATGGATAAAAATCTGCAATGTATCAAATATAAAAATCTGCAACATATCAAATATCTGTCCATGTGGCTGCAGCTCCGTTATACCGCTTCAATGCGAGCTTGACATCATCATCATCATCATGTGACACAACACACACAAACAAACAAACAACACTAGCTGTGAATTTTAACTACAGTAAACCACTGACAATTAAATATGCTCAGCGACATGTATATCGATCACTGAATCATGAAATGAATTGCCGATGATCACCAAAGAAACATACAAGGTGAATCTAACCTTTGAACCCTGACTCTTGCTAACTTGCTTCGTGGCATCCTAAGGTCGGATAAGGAAATAATAATAATTATTATTTTTAGGAAATAAAGCACCCTTCGCATAAGGTATTGTACGTAAAACCATTGGCCATCATTCGTCGCAATCCACTCTTTCAATTCCGCATCTTTGACTAGACCGCTCATTCATTCGCCAGTACTATTTGTGATATACGTTCTTTCTTGGCATTATTTATCATCTGAGGCCCTTATACTGCCTGCATCAAAGCCACTTTAATTGCATTGGTGATGGGTCCTAAAAGGGGTTGCTATGGTGACTAGTGGAACCTTCACCACTCGCTCGCCTTACTAAAGCTCCATTGCTCGCCATTTTCTTCAATTTCCCCTCTCATATGTCACAGCGCTTCCTCCCTCACCGACAGTATGTTTTCCCACTTCTCTCTAATTACAAGCCGCTGATGAAAACAGGGAAAGGTCATACAACAAATAAGTAATCCGATGGTGGGAGAATACCTCGTCAATAAATCCTTTGCGTGCGCATGCACCCTCGCATGCGCACGCATACGCCACCCACATTAGCAGACCCCCCCTCCAAAACATGTTTTGAAAGTGGTCCTGCTGGGTTGGCAAGCAGTGCCTGAACAGAAAACAAAGCACATCTGTCCGGCATCAAAGCTGTAAAGCAGCAGCTGTCGCGAGGACGGCATAGCTCGCAAAACGCAGACGTTTGTCGTCTTTATTGAACTCGGTGAAGCGACAGAGAAGGAGGCACTGGAAGCTCTTCAAAGCCCAACTCAAGAGGCGGCTTTCATCGCAGCTCGTAGCACCGGGAAGTGGAAAGAAGGCTGGCGCTGAAGCTAGCCGGTAGAAGAACAACTCCTTGGACAGAAGACGATTTTGGCACATCAGGGTTGCCTCATGTCCACAGAGCAGTAGTGGGAAGTATTTGTTCTTCCATTTTTCAGGTACTTGGCTTCGACCTGAGTATTTACTTGTCTGATGACTTTGTACTTGAATACTGACATATGTACCTTCTACTCCTTACTCTTTCTTTTTTCAGCTTCTTTGATGAGCATAAGGTAAAGTCCATCGCAGTTGAGATCTTAATTGATTGAGCGACAGCAGCGACAATGGCCTTAATTAAGAGAACTGATTGATCTTATCGGCTACAAGAATGTCTTGTGTTGAATGGAGCCAGCCTAAAACCACCAGCTTCTCAACTCAAAAATTCTGGCTAATCTGAAAATCAAAAAAACAAATAAGGTTTTTTCAGTTGTTATCATCAACAATGTAACAACAAAGTAAAGGAGTTGAATCAGTCCTTTGGTTTAACAAACGTATCTGTACTGAAGTACAAAGTGAGAACTTTAGCCATCTCTGCCTGAGTGTGCAAATGAATGTGCCACATCTCTGGACTCCACAGCCATCTTTGAGCATCGTACTCCCCTGATTTACGTTTAAAATCTTTTTTGAAAATGTAGTCCACATCTTACTTTTCAGTCAGGACTTTGATCTTTTCACTGTAGTTGTAGTCCCTTTGCGACGCCTCACAACTATTTCCAACCAATCTTCGTCAAACTTTTAAGGTTCAAGGCATTACCTAATGAGTTTGTCTGTTTATTTGTGTGAAATTTCCTGCCTGTTTGATCTTATCCCACAGTTTTGTTATGATAGCTGAGTGGAATTCCAAGGACGTTCTTATTAAAAATGGAGGTGGCAGTAACTTAGACAATTTGTTCCCTTGCATCAAGAATAACTTTATCTCCTTTTGGGTAGTTGTCCACTAATTGCAGGTGGTATATTTTAGCTTCAATGGAGTGCTGTTACCGCCCCCCCCCCCTTTAAATACAGAAAATTACTCAATTACTTTTTTGTTGATATTAAACACAAAATGGCTCAGATGACAGACAGATGATCATTTACACTCACATTCACATGGTCACTGAGTGAGAAGTGAACCCACTATGCCTGCACAAAAGTCAAGCGAGTTTACAACTACACCAGTGGCTCCCTTAAGGAATTATTAGGGTGATTTCATTTTTGATGGTATCCTATAGCAATGTCAAAAGATGTAAGAAAACATGCAAAGTTGTGTGAGCAAAACTGCGTAGGTCACTATTAGTCAAAGCAACTACCCTTTATAACAGTGAGGATCAGCCAACTGTATCGCTTAAAGCTAGACGTCTGTCGTTTTAGTGCACATTTGACCTTGACATTTAACCCAGAACAGCGGTAAACAAAAGCAAAGCAAAACCTGTCCATAGTAACACAAATACAGTGTGGATTCCGGTGCAGTCAGGGTGAAGTGACTTTAAATATTGTGATGACCGAAATAGTCGTAAGTGGCAAATAAGTTTAAAGCTGGGCAAAATGGATTGCGATAAAAAAATATTCCCTCCTCTTTGGCAGCGGCTGTAAGAAGAGAAGAAAAGACACGTTTTGGGTGTTGCATTCAGTCATCCAAATGGCTGTGGATTAAGTGGTTGTTATCTGTGCCACCTGCTGTTTAAACTGTAAACAAGCCCAACTGTGTGCGTGTGTGTGTGTGTGTGCACTTGTGCTTGTGTGTGTGCATGTGCTTGCGTTTGTGTCGATGGCATTGATCTGTAACAATGTTCAGCTGGGGGCTGATACAAAGCCAACACAGGGGAAGCCAGCACCGCATTAAGCCAGTTTATTACATACAGACTACACTCATCGGACACTTCATTAGGAACACTTGCACATGCTGAACTCCAGTTTGTCGTGAGTGACTACATACGTACTACGCTGCTGTTCTATTGGGTAACGCAATACAGTGGCGCCTTGAAATATGAGTTTCATTAGTTCCGTGACAATGAGCTACACACACTTTTGTAAGAAAAGTCACACTCTATAATATTGTACTTTATCAAAACATACAGTAATGACATAATTAAATAAAATGTAAAGAGTGAAACACTTTTTGAAACAACTTCCCCCTTTACCCTCATTTCCCTCCGACCAAGTTTAATTCAAGCATCTTTTCTCTTAACCGCATGCTATCAGAGGGAGGAAATAAGGAAGCTTGACAATGTTTTGGTGCAGCAGAAGGGAATTTTAGGTCAAGTAGGGAAAAGCTGCGTGGATGTCTCCAGAGAATTTTACTTGAGAAACATTAAAACAATTCAACTGCAATATAGTTTTGTTTCTCGTTCTTTTGGGCTGCGGCTACTGCTATAGAATGCCCTCACACTCATCTTGCGTGTCATCATCCATAATCCAGATTGGCTGTCACTTGACGACGATCCCTATGACAGAATAAGACCGATCACTGCTCACAGCAGCCCGGCACATGACAAAGTCCATGAATGTAGATTGATTTGAGGGCTTGAAATGGACTGTCAACAGTCTGCCTGAGTAGACTTTCATGCAAAACACACAGTACACAAAAAATAAATCCCTCTTCTTTTTTTTTTTGCAGTTGCATTAAAATACAGTACATTTTAGAGACAAATGCAATATTTCAAGTGTGACATCAATCAAGTAGTAAATCCGTAGTCGTTCACTAACACAGTGGAGATGACCTGGACATCGCCACACCAAACGCACCCTACAATCAGAGATCAACGAAACTAAAATAAACGTGTAACACAAATACAGTACAACCCGACAGGACAGGTAAGTTATACTCACATTCCAATACTATGGAGCAACAAAAACATCTGATGAATCTGAACAAAGTGGTGGTCCACTAGTATCCTCAGAGGTTCCACTGCATTTTGTCACTTACACAAATAAAAAATGGATGTTTGTTCACTGCATTTAACCCATCCAAGCTGCAGCTGCAGTCTTTATTTCAGTGACATGACATAGTGTTCTCTCAATCCAAACTATTATTTTCAAAATGTCTTGGGAAGGCAATGAGCCATAGCTTGCTAAGTGACACTGACATTTAACAAGACTAAAATATTACCCCAAAATGACCTCTTGGTATTTCTGCATCAGACTCTCATTAAGGCCACTTTCATTAATTAGAGCTGAGTACATTGTGAGTGGACAATTAGTCATCTTATTTACCACATTTACAAATACTTAGAGCAATCCAACCCTGTCTTCAAGTGGGCCACAAATTCTCACACCTCAATCAGGAGTTTATTTTCTTATCACCTTACCCTAATTTAAATGATGGACACTATTGAATTCTTGAGAGGGGTGTTTTTTTGTGATGCGAACCACATGAATGTTAAAATGTGGCGAGGGCTCACATTACTCCAGCTTGAATGCATTGATATTCCATCACTTTACAAGTCAGAGGGAGAGGTTGCTGCGTGTGTGCGCGCGCGCGCGTTGCATTTTCTGTAATGCCAAACTTCAAAAGAAGTGTCTCCGCTCTAATCTTTTCCTGCACTGCGGACCCAAGCAAAGACAGAGGAGCGAGGACCCAGGCCACTCCCACATCTTTAACGCGCTAGTGCACGCACATGCACTTGGTCCCATGCGCTCTTACGACCCACACAGCTATTTACCATATAAACACACTCTGCCTGACCTTAGAGGGACTTACAATAATAGGCCCACAATACTAATAATACTAACACTAATAATAGCCTCTCTCTCTTTCCACCTCACATCACACATGCGGTCACAATGCGCCGTGTGAAGCCTTGGCGCAGTGAGGTGAATGTATCGAGCATATTAAGTCACGCCGCGCGAGAGGGGAGACGTGCCACAATGTGATTTTCACCACTACGCCGTCAAAAATTGAAAAGTCAATTCCAATTGGACCCCGATAATTAGAACTGACCTGGATCGCTACGCTGAATATGGAATGAGTCTAAAAAAAAGAGTGCCTACTAGAAGGTCAAGGTGGAGACAAAGGCAACATGGCCTACCGATAATGTGACACATTATATGGCATGACAACACTTATGTAGTCTATAGTAAAGCATAATGTGACACATTATATGGCATGACAACACTTATGTAGTCTATAGTAAAGCACTACAGCAGTTCATAAGTATTAAATATCAAAGGGCTTTCAGTGTTTGTTGTAATACTCAAGTTTGGCAAAAGGAGCCAAGAGTATTTCCATCTCACCCAATGATTCCAAGGTGCCGGGCAACCTAATGTGCCACATCATCAGCGGTGCTGCGAGAAAGATTATTTATTTAAATACAAATATATCTTTGTTTCCCCACAGCGACGTACAGTGGCAGCTGGTGTGCCGTGAGATTTTTCTAATGCAAAATGAGATGCCTTGCCTCAATAAACGTTGGAAAACACTGAATTCTAACGTTGTTTAAGAGTATATCAAAGATGAGTATATTACTCAGCAGCTTTTTAGCCAAACCTAAACAATATAAAAGACAGGAAATAGTAATGACATGAAAATGTTAAAACATTTGAAAGGTCACTTTAGTTGCCATCTGTGTTAAAATGTTTTGCAATTACATTAAACCTGGCTGTTCCCTTAAAATCGACCTTCACTTGTTCATTGAATCAATTAGTAATTGTGTTAACTGCCATTTGAAAGACAGAGACATACTGTAGTCTTTTTAGGTGTTAGTTCACCCTCATGACTTGTATTGGCACAATGTACAAACCTCCAATGGATGGTCTCTTGAAAAAATAACTAAGTAATATTAATTGTTAGGAAACTGTATTGAAATTGTTCTTTCCATGTCGGTTAAACTTCCCTTTTGTAACTTTGTAACCTAAACCTGTAACTTGTAAAACAATAGGGGGGTTGCAAAATAAACGGGGTACACGGCACACAACTGTATGCTATATTCCATAAAACAGCGGTCTTTCATTGATATTACATATATATTATCGTGTTGAGCATTTTGTCAGTGGATTGTAATTTAGCGCGAGTTTGTTCTCTATTGAATGCCATTCTTATTTGGGTAAACGCTGACCACATGTTGTGACCCACGAGCGCTTCTAGCCCTCTGCCACTTTTGCTCCACCATTCTTCACCATCCGGCTCACTTAAATCATCTCCCCTTCTACGGCCTTCATGTCACCTCACCCTCAACCCCACCTTTCTTCCTATACACTCACTTTGTTGCTTCACCTCCATCTAAACTGCTCTCCGGTGACCTCGTCCCTCATCTCTCAAGCTCTCCATCATAGCTGACCCTTGAACTCCACCGCAACAACATCCCCCGCTCACTCAGCCATTTCCCTGCTGGCTTCATCTCGACCCTCACCTTGTCCATTTCGCCATAAAGCGGCTGCGGAGTGACGGACTGCAGCGTGGACCCATTGGTTGCAAGGGAGAGAACGTTAAAAAAAAAAAGAAGAGGTGAGGCAGAGGCGAGTTGTGAGAAGCTACAAAATGTCAAGAGTGAGTGACGGCAGAAATCAATGAACTGGAGTGGGAGAAGGGTGTGGGTAGTTTGATTTTTGCAGCCTCGACACACACACTCATCAAATATCCACACCGGTCCGCAAGAGCTGTCGAAAGGGAATGGCCAAAGTGGGCTGAGCCAGAAAGGCGCTTGGACAAACACACACACACTCAGCGCAAACCAATTCCATACATCCCTTAATTCCTGTCTGCTTTCACTCAAAACTTCAATCCAGCGCAGAGAGTGCAAATTCTGCAAATAATAACAAAGTAGACTCTTGGTTTTTGGAAGCAATCCTGATGAATCCCCTCAAACTTGTGGCTGTGATATACTTTTTGTGAATACTGTGCACAAAACAGGAAACAACGTGCTCATACTGAAATATAAGATCCTACCAAATAATGTCGACAACTGGGTTTTGTCAAGAGCATGAAAGGACAAAGGGAAAGTTGAATACCCAACTAAAAATCCTAGATTGGGTCTTCTGTATTAGTTCACCCTTCATATATACCCACCTTGTCATTAAAACCAGGCACACATAAAATATAATCTGGTTTTAGAGCCCATTTTCCCTTGACAACCAAAGTCATCAAAACCCTGATTATCTAGCATCTCTTATGAGAGTATCCTGGGCTGTGAGATGTGACAAGTGTCTTGTTTTCTCCCTAAACTGATCTGAAAGTAGTCAGGGCCAATCAGTATTTACGATAAAATATGGGTGCGTGTTTGGTGAACACCGAGGACATCCGCAATCTGGACTCTGTGATTGTCACTTGGAATGTAACGATGGCCAAACGAGAAGTGTATTGAAACTTGGGGAGGATTACATGTAAACTGTGGAAAAATTACATTGTTTGGACTGCTAAAAAGCTCGGCATCCAAAGAACCAATATGATGAATATCAAGTGTTTTTGCGTTTTTTTTGGTGTGTGAGTGTGACAGAGTGAAACTCAAACCCACAAACCGATTATGTGACATATCGTGCCTTCATTTGAACTTGGCGCTCATACCCTCCTCGGCACTACTTCAGCAATCACAACCCAATAAGGCAAACATGCAACATGGTAATAAATTTCCTTTGTGCATATGTAGCTTCACACACTTGACAATTTTATTTTTTTTTAACACACATCACTGGAATAACAATGTCTGCAGGGAATTTGCTCCATCAAAGCATGATAAATTGAATTGCTGTGAAACATTTTAGCATTAAATAGAAATGATGTCATGCATTAACTACTATATTTAATAAAATACTGTATGTACATATTTTATTAGTGTTCTGGAGGTCTAACCAGTACAACATACTATTACTCCAGGCACGTTGGGCATTTTCCTTGTTTTAACACTCTCCTACTATGATTTATAGTAAATATATGTCACCTATTTTAATGGCAATAATATTGGGCCAAGAAAAATAGATCTTTAAGGTAATAATCAATTAGTGTTCATTCCTGCTTCCTCATTGGGCGTGGCAGTCACATTCCACACAAAGGTCACGGTCCCTCAGTATCATGTTGGGCCAGTGGACGTCTGGCCCGCCCAAATGTCTGCCCAGCGGGTCAAAACCGTGTGACAGCTGTGGACCCCCCTCACCCAACTCCCTTCACTTCTCAACACATCAACTGCTGCCTCTGGCCTTCTTCCAGATGCACCACATTAAAAGTAAACTGGCCAACTGGAAATTACCATGTACAGTGTACACAGATATTGGGCCATTACACTTAAATAATTAATACAAAAAAAATACTGAGGTGCTTTTATTTTTTGGGGACCTTCAGTGTCCATTTTACTTCCCTCTTAGTCTCTCCATTGCACTCAGTGTGACTCAGCAGGTCAGCGATCAAACATCATCCCAACCGTTGCCCTCGTCCATTCTCTCCCTCTCTTGAGAGACAGGCGAAGACAATCACACACAAACAATTGTGCAGGGACCAAACCCAAATTCTGGAGAAGTAAGATGCTCTCTGCAGAGATGGAGAAAATAACATGATCCCTTACACTGACCTTTTTTTTCTTCTTCTCTAGACCCCACTGATATTAAAACTATGTTCCAGAAAGACAGACTATGCTGACAGATTTGCCAACCTTGATTATTAGTGGGAATTACACGGATGGTTATCCGTGTGGCATGAAGTCAATCATTTCCACTGGTTATGTTCCATTAGAACAAGACATGAGATGAAACGACACTATCCCCATATCTTCCGTCACCATAAGAAAGAGGATTTATGTGATCCATCCATCCATCCATTTTCTGAGCCGCTTCTCCTCACTAGGGTCGCGGGCGTGCTGGAGCCTATCCCAGCTGTCATCGGGCAGGAGGCGGGGTACACCCTGAACTGGTTGCCAGCCAATCGCAGGGCACATAGAAACAAACAACCATTCGCACTCACAGTCATGCCTACGGGCAATTTAGAGTCTCCAATTAATGCATGTTTTTGGGATGTGGGATGAAACCGGAGTGCCCGGAGAAAACCCACGCAGGCACGGGGAGAACATGCAAACTCCACACAGGAGGCGACAGGGATTGAACCCCGCACCTCAGAACTGTGAGGCTGACGCTCTAACCAGTCGGCCACCGTGCCGCCATTTATGTGATCTAATATGGTTAATAAATTACTTTTCTTCTCCTATTTTAAGGACTTGTGACATAAATGAGCTCTTTTTCATCCTGAGTTGTCAAAAGGTACAGTAGCACTTTATTTTCTAAGCACTATAAAAGTAAAATATAGGGAACTATACAAAGCCAGATGGCAAGTATGTCAATTGTAAAGTCCAATGTTGACAGCGCCGTTTTGTTTCTGCCTGACAGCAGAAACATTTCTAACCGAGTTTCAAAGTGGAAGAAAACAACGCAGTTATTATTTTCATCTCAAAGCTGCAAATGGTGATGTGTCCAGTGGAGTCACTTTACTGACATCTCCATCCATCCGTCCGTCCATCCATCCACAACAATATGCATGATGAATGTGTGTGTTCAATCAAATCCATTTATCTTTTGGTGACTAATCTGGTCGCAAAAGGGTTGTCAGTACCTTCAAAATTATGTGTTTACCATTTGAGTGTAACATCAATTTAACAAACCAAATGGGGATTTTTCACAAGACTTCCACTTAAAAGCTTGCATATATAAGGTTTAAAAAAAACAACAACAAAAAACATAACTGCCGTGGCGCCCTTTCCTTGGGTATCAATATTGCAAGCGTTTCGAGCTTCAGTGACGCCTAGCAACAATGGCTTCAGGACCCTCCTGCATTATTCAGAGGGCCCAACAAGCGCTCGGGCTCTGCCATTATCTATTTAAATCTAAGCACAAGCATGTCCAAGTGAAAGTGTGTCCTCGCTCTGCCACCTGCTCTGATGACAAGAGCTGGATAGGGCGACGTGTTCATGGTAAAGAGTTCAGCAAACCTTGCAAAATAAAACAGGGACAACTTAGTGTTGGATGAAGGCGTTATGGTGACACTGTGGGGAGTGAGGAAGATGAGATGGTGAGCGGAGGATGGAGAGAAGAGAACAAAGTGGGGAGGTGGGAGGATAAAACACTGAGGAGAAGAATGGTGCGCCACGCTGGGAGACAATGACGGGTTGCCATACTTGTGATGAAGTCTAGCATTTAGAATCATGCCCCCATCCATCAAATTACATCTTTTCATCGTGACTCATTGACAGCCATTGCTCATCCACTCCATTAGGTCGTCATCTCAGCCCCCCTTTATAACGCCCGGGTTCATCTTCCGGCTCCCCCTTGCCCACCCGCACCTTGATATAGTATCGCATGAGGGTGAAAGTTCTATATATACTTTAAAAATATCCAACTAATTCAATCAAGAGTCTTTTAGTGCCTTTTACTTAACCACTAATGAGTTGAGAGGGTTTTATATTCAATCAATCATCATAGTTTTTAAATGAATGACACTCTTGAGTGTGTGAGCTACCATTAGCAAACTTCTCACATGACATTTTTTCTTTCTTTTTTTGGGGGGGGCGGGCATGACTGAGGAATTGTATTATTGGGTTGTATTGACTGTAATATATTGTGTTTCTGTATTTTTTATGTATAACTGTCCAATAACTACAGTATGTGAGGCACTTTGTGAGTCTTCTCTGTGAAAAGTGCTATACTGTATAAATATGGATTTAACTTAAGTCAGTTTGTCCACGTCTGACGTAGCCTCCATCTCGCAGCGCCATGCAGCGCAAATGCTAAAGCAAAACAATACGCAAAGAGCTGTCGACTTTTCAAATGTGGTGGCTGAGCTAAAATGCAGCTAGCAGTCATCCAATCTCAGAAATGACCACGCCCATCCAAGGGCCCTCGCAAAAATAATACCTCCCTAGCAGGTCCTCTCTTCCGCCCCATTGAGTTAGCAGGAACTATACTTTCAGAGGAGTATTAAAAGTAGAATGAGTAGTAGTATCAGGAGTTGTAGTTACCAAAGGGGCTTTTAATGAGTGAGAAACTAAATTGACCATGAAATAAATCTGAAATGAATTACCTTACATTGCCATGTATATGCACCATAAGTACAACAGGATTGTTAGCATTTGTGCTAATTTAATCAAAATGAAATACTTGTTATTCAATATGTTAAAATTTGAAATGTACTGTGATAGACTAGTAACAGTCTGGGCTATACGCCACCCCTTGCCCCAAAATAAACAGTAGAACGGTGTCCCGCAAGGTTCGATGCTGGCACCCATGCTGTTGAATATCTACAGTACATCCATGACCCACCCACAGCAACATCCAATCATTCTAATGCAGTACCACAAACTGTGAGTTTTATTGCCATCTAAACTCAATCACAGCAATCAGACAAAAAGCAGTGCACTTTCCACATCTGGGTGCACACTGCTTATTTTCATGTTAATAACTGTCATGGGAAAAACAGCATGTGTCGGCTCAATTATTACGCATAAAAAAATGACTTAGATTTACAAAGAAGTTATGCACACATATCTCCGGGGATGCTCCAGCACATAGAATGAGGAAGCGTTTTGGTTCTCTTAGCAAACACACACAACTCCAGCATATTTTTCATGCTGTATGGATTTTTGAACTGCCGCATTGCTCCCCAGTGTAATGAATGCAATGTTTTCCTCGAGCAATATCTGACAGAACACGAGATAAATTTGCAGTTTCGCTTGATTTTAGCTCATAATGGTCGCCACTCTTGCTTGCACATTCTGCTCGTCTCTCGTCAGGGAGGAAGCGACGAGGGTCAGCTGATAACACTCGCCCATCCTCCTCTCTAGCACAAATGCCTAAATAAACAGTCATGAGCGGAGCCCAGCCAACAAACAGCTGCAGCGTTCAAAGACACACACGCATGCAGAAAGGCCGCCTCTTCTGATGGCCAATTGACTTACAGGCTCGGGGCTTGTGAGGATGGAAAGGGAAACAATTTCATGCCCAAGTGCATCAGAGAGGAGTACAGTGGGAACACAGGCAAACTTTTTTTTTTCCAACCCAGATAGGTTACAGCAATTACCCTCGCCTCTTTAACCTTCCTGCTCGCCTGGAAGCTCTGTTTCAGGTCCCCTTCACAAACCCATTCACATGCAGTTTGTATTGGGGGAGGAGGAGTGGGAAACACTTTTTTTCTTAATTGCAACAGTTTGAGCATTTTGTTTGCATCAGTGAGGAAGATTCAACTAGAGAACTCACAGCATTTAAAGGACTAATCATGCTGCAGCACGTGATGAACTCAAGTTCAAACACCGATTGTATGGATAATAAAAAGTAAGCACGACTCATTCACGAATCCTCAACAGAACTCCCATTGAATAATAACATCATACAATAGAGGCTTATTAATCTTATTTCAACTTAACAGTGTGCGCTGCGCATGTGGCGTGCTTTCCAAAAGGTAAACAAATGAGGAAATTATGCAAAGGAGGGATATGTGGAGTCTGGTGGTGTGGACTCCTTATAAGCTCCTTTTTCAATGTTTTTGTACTGACTCAACATGAAGAGGTTCTCTCACACAGCAGCCATTTCCTTTTGCTGTGGCAACATATAAAACTCTCCGAACCCTTCACCAAAAGACAACAAAGGTTATCTCAAAGTGGCACATACTGTATACGGTGCTGGTTTTCTGTCTTAACTAGTTTGCTCTATATGACCAGAGTGACATCAGCTATGCTATTTGTTACATAGCATTTGATATTTAATTGTTCAAACAAGTATGATATTTCTATAGCGCTTATTGTCCATTCTTATAAGTTACACACTTTTGCCAAAAGATGTGTGTGTAATTGAATGCACCCTAAGAATCAACATTTGTACTGTATCTACAGTTGTGTTGTGCACAAAATGAAGTAATACCTTAGATTGCATCGCCATTGTTCAGCAGAAGAGTCCATATATTTGGCGATTGAACCAATGCTACAGAAATGATGTCATGGCAGTCTATTTTAAAGCTTCGTTGATGTCATTCCCACAGTGCACACATTTGTATAGTATCAAGGATACATTTATTGCTTGCTGTATGAGCCACCAAAATATTTGTGTATGATTTAAAAAAAAAAAAAAAAAAAGAAATTAAATCTTTCAAATTGAGAATATAAAAGATAAGGTTCCAAAAGCATTGCATAAAGAAGTGAATGATATGAGTCAGTGCTTTCTGTGTTTGAGCTGTAACATGGTCGTCAAAAATGTATTTTTTATTCTCTAATATACAAAAAGTTACAATGTCAAAAATGTATTCAATTCAAAGGCAAATGGAAAAAAAAAATCTGATAATATGTAATATCGGTGAGCAAAAAGCACCAGCTCAATTCTTAACATAAAGCCTGAGGCAGAACGGGGGTGCTGCCGCAATAATAGAAAAATACATCTTGTAACAAAGCTTCAAAACTTAATCAAGAACACCTTGAATCACCGAGCAGAGCTCTTGAACTTCACAGGTGGCCGATTAACTCAACGTCCTCTGCCAAAATAACGTCTTAAAGGGGACATATTTTGCCAGACCAACTATTTATAGAATTTGGGATGTAATATTGTCTCTCTCAATAAAGATGTGAAATATGAATTAAAATCCTCAGAGCATTCCTGAGTTCCAGATGTTTTTCTGCCAAGAGAGGCCTGAAATTCTGTCATTTGAACTTCTCAAGCTAATCTATGTCACTAGCGAAGGTCTCCGCCTACCTCACCGCTCCCAAGCCAGCGCTGTCAACATAACGAACACGTGTGCTCTCACAGTGGGGTCTTCTACACGGAGGCAACCAATCAGAGGAAAGCGGGCGGCGTTAGCCAAATATGGATAAAGCAGATACAAAACTGGGTCAAACAGAAGTAACTGTCAGAGGGGCCTTTTCTGAACACTCGTATGACAAAAACAAGGTTTTTCTTTTTTTTTTATGAAACTGCCACTTTTATTAGACAATAATTCATCTCAGCCCCCCTTTAACACTGCCGTGTTAGACAATAATTCTATGGCGGTCTAAACACCCAAAATTCGGGACCTATAAGTGACTTCAGAGTGTCTGTCGGCACACAGAACACTTCGACAAACTGCTTCCGGTCTCATCCATCTCCTGTCGCGCAAAAGATGACACTTCATCAGGAAAAACACCATCACCCAGCTTTTTGTGTTTGTGAAAAGAGCTAACAGGATTTATGTAATGTGTGTTTTAATTTAATTTATTGTAATCATTTTAAACACTCAAGGGGAAATTCAATTTGCACTCTGCTGTAGACAACCAGACAACACACCATGCAAGCATACAGGGAGGAACATCAAAGTGATGGGCACTGACGGTTACTGGGCCCCGCTGAATTGAGTTTCAGCGGGGATTGGTGCCGTGCTAAAGGACTCCTGAGCAAAAAACCGGGATGGAGATGAGCATCTCTCCAACAACTAGCTGCATTTTCTTTTTGCCTGCAGCCCTTCTTGTTTCAAAGCCCCCATCCTCACAGATGCCACCCCAATACTGTTGATGCATCTGGCAAAGACAACTCAGTACACACTCCATCTTATCTCCAACCACCCCACCTACACAGCCTCCTCTATTTGAGAACAAGAGAAAATCACTTTCAAGGTTGAAACCTCACCGGTTTAGTTTTCCACTCATGTTCACCATGTCTTGTTCATTTACATTTTCTGGTCGATGAAGGTAAAACTGTTTGATTAAAACACAAAATGTTGGAATGGTTCCAAGATCTCAACAAAAACAATTGGCACGGATTGCGTTTGCAATTTTTATTCATGACAAGGTTAAACCAGTACTGTTTTCCAGTAAGCGGCGTTTACTGTAGTGTTCATTAGCCAATTACATGCTATTGTTTTTTCCTAATGTGCTATTGAGAAAGTATTGGCTAAACTATGATGGAATGTAACATAAGAAGGCAATGATGCCTTGTTGATGCCCTTTTCTGTAAAAGCAATCAGACAATCAACTAATAAGAGCTATTAACATCAAGAATGTAAGCCAAACAGAGCAATTATTGAGCTGTGTTTTGACACAATGCTCTTTCTACACAAAGCTAATTGGTTAGAAACAAACCAAACAAACTCAGCCAAGCTTGGCCCACAAAATTGTTAGGAAAACCTATTGCACTCTTTACAATCTGTTTCATTCAAGACTTTGAAGGCTTTTTAAAAGTCATTTCAATTGCTCAAAAGCAATTCAAGGCAAGTTATTGCTGTAATAGTCCGATCCCATTCTTGACAGAGCAAGACAAGTACTTGTATGTCTAGATAGATTGTATTTGTGTTTTTACACTGCTTATACTTTTGTTTTCATCAGTGTATATACTGTACACTGTTGTCTGCATAGTTGCTATGGCAACCCATGGGTCATTACAGACTACAGAGCACTGATGTGTGGACCCAACAAATCTAATTTGAACTTATTTTTTTCAATGTGAACGTTTGGTACTTTGAGACCAGCCATGGACCAAAATAAAAAAATCTCAAGTCCCAAAGAGTTCCTTGTTTTTTCTTCCATATATGGTTCAGTTTTCAAAGTGTCGATAAAATGTTTTGATGTAAAATTTAGCTTTGCTGGACTTTAATTGGTGTGTAGTCATTTTTGCAATGTGAAATTGATTCGTTATGTATTAAAAATAATTGCATTTTTGTGTTTGTGCACATTAAAAAATCTAATTTGCAATCACTGGGCCACTTTTATGGGAGTATTTTGCAGTATAATGCCCGATAGATAATAATGATTCTGAAAGGAAACTCAAGGTTTTTGCATTGTACTCATTTATGTTGAGCACTGTAAAAGGCCAGAATCCTCTATACTGATAACGTTCAGAAAAACACAACAGATTTCCCAGCGCAGACTAACATCTGAGGTTGTTGTGGTCTAAGGAGTGGCTTACTCAAGGGACGTACTGTGTGATACCATCCAAATCTCATCCCTCTTTGAGAAACATTCAGAATTACTCCAGCAAGAAAATGCCACGCCACGTTGTGCACATATTAAAACAACATGACATCATACGCAAGCCATCCACCCAGTGAAAAATGTGTAATTTGCATGAGTCACTCCCAACGAGCCCGCTATTTCGTCACACTGCCGTCACATCTGACACATTCCAAGCGAGAAAATTGCATATGATTGAGGTGGTCTCCAACGGAAACCATCTCCTTTGGCAAAGTGGCTGTGCAAGCGAGAAAACAAGGAAAACAAAGAGTATCAAGAGTCACAATATCATCAGCTACGTAGTTTGGACGGCAATAACGAAAGGGGAATTAGGTACCCTAAGCATTGTGGTTGTGCTCGCTTTGCTATCTACTGGTATTTACAATTGCAAGTAATTTTCAGGCTTGGCGGCTAATGATATGCACGCTGCATAAATCATCAAAGTCCTGAATGACTCCACCCACACAAGCACATGAACGTTTACTAACACGGCCTTTTTAATTGCAGGAGTGCAGTGTGACAAGCATGTGTTTATTGTCATCTAGCTTGTTTATTCCACAATAGCAGATACAAATTTCGAGAATAAAACGGTCATTTGGGATAGTTTAGCTATTGTTTGCTCAGTTCAAACACTTAGACTCAACGAAAAGACAGGCAATAATTTCATGTTTACATCTATTAGGAAGAATATAGCGCTTCCAAAGCATCCAATCAGACGTCTTTGTTTCTGCTCACAGCCACTAGGGGACATATTTACATTACAATCGTACCTCGTCTAACGAGTACCCTAATTTACAAGCTTTCTAAATAACAACTGTCATTTGGTCATTTTTTTATTTTATTTATTTTTTGCTGTGATAGGAGCCACAATTTGAATTACGTGTAACTTTCAGATATGCCACAGCTCGAGCGAAGTGAAAGAAAGAAAAAGAAAAGGATGGTAGACGATGCACTTTTTGCCGTTTATGGAATGGGACAAACAATCAAACACACAAATACAAAACGAAAACACTTCCAATGAGCATGGAGCAGACAATAACACTGAACTAAGCACAGGATTAATGGCCAACCAGAGCTGCAGTCAGAGCTCATGATGTCACACATTAGGCCACGCCCCTGAAAGGCACACATTACACTCATTGAGTTTGGGTTTGGGGAATTCTATGATATGCTGTAACGTTTTCAAATTCCTCAGTTTATTTCTCAGGGACATTTCTCTCTCCATTCACATGAAATTTCGAGTTTTTTGGATGAACAGGTTTAAGTCATCGAGTCGTACGTAACGAGGTGTGTCAGAAAGGTTCCAGGACTGGTGTCCCAAAAGATATAGTTCAAATCCAAAATACAATGCACAAGTGTTCCCCTTCGAAGTAATGCACTTTCCCAGCCTTCTCTGCCACACCTTCATGCAGTCCTGGATGGATTTTTCCAGGATCCTCTGAATCGCTGTCATCACAACCATCTCCATGTGGTCCCCACGTTTTCAAAACAGGTCCCATTAATGGCCCCTTTGAGTGTTGGAAAGAGGGGAGGGCGGGGGAGGGGGGGAATCACAAAGAGCCAAGTCAAGTGAGGAGTGAGGTTGCTCCAGAAGAGCAATGTTCTTCTCGGACAGGAACTGTCAGATGTTCAGGGCATTTTTGAGCAAGCGCGTTGTCATGGTGAAGAAGCCTCAGCTCTTGCCTCTTCTCACGCACTGAACGAAGCAAATGGCGCAGGATCTCTTTGTAGACGTGCTGGTTGATCGTCCGGCCCACACTGAAGACGACAACCCGAAATAAATTTTTTTGTGACATGAGCTCCGGAACTTTTCTGACACATCTCGTATTACAAAAGCAGCCTTTTTTTTTACTTTACATTGAGAGCTCCAACACATCTGATGTTCCTATGCACCAACTAGAACGGCTGCTAAGTAGTGGGAATGAGTCGATGAGCTCACTGAGACAAATCACATGAGAGCAGCTGCAGGCAAAGTGTTCACCACTGCTCAAACGTGCGCTTAAGGTTGCGCTGGGACGCTTCTTAATAATCCAAGAGTACACATGTACACACGCACGCACACACACGCAGGTAGATTAATTTATGCACACAGCATCCCACACCCCACCATCAGCAGCGCCCCTGGAGGATAACCGTGGTCGAGGTGTCCGTGTGATTGATTTTGAACCCTTTCCACACAGTGCAGTGCAGTGCAAATAATTGGAATAGCTCCGCCTGCTGCCTCCCGTGTTTCCTCTGACTTTAAACGCAGCAGCGCAAACCACATAGAAGCAGCGCGCTTTCACGGTCAGCGAACATTTTACGCACGGATGGAATGTGCGTGTGTTTAATGTCATCTGCAACTTCTGTGTGTGTGGTTTTTTTCTCTTTCTTTTCTTGCTTTCAAGTTGACACAGCTGCAATAAACGCACCACTCAGATGGGCTGCACTGTACAGCCCACCTGCGCCAAATCTTATCTTGCCATCTACGGCGCTGTTCACAAAATAGTGAGAATGAGGTGAGGTGTACGCTTCGAGCATGCAAATGAACAACTTCAAGCTCAGCTTCTTCTTACCTTGCAGCAGACTGTTCTTAATGTTCAGTGGGGTGCCACAAACGTCCGCCTCTTTCTGCAGCTCCCCCCGACCACTGTAGAGGCAAGGATTGAGACACAGCAATGAAAGGCAGCGGTGCTACAGCCTCCCTCACGCTCTCGCTCTCTCTTTCTCTCTATCAAACACACCCCTCCTCTCTCACTCTTCCCCTCCATATGTGGTTCTCATGCAGACCTCCCCAAAGACATGTTAGAGGCAACCGATTGGTCTACAGCTTGAACATTCCATCTTTTACAAATATAATGACTTGATTATAAAAGCATGCATATCCTCAGGGTGAACCTGCATAGGATATATATTAAGATGACATGTTCCCTGGCAGGAAAAGAGCATTTGATTGAAGAAACCAGCTGGAAAAACTCACGCAGATGTTTCAGACCCTTTAGCCATTTTCAGTTTGTAACGCTCGTATCAATCAGGCTTGGAGGGAATTAAGATATGTACATTTAGATATAGTATTGCATACCGATTTGTAGTCAACCACGACAACCATTGACACGACAACCATTGACACGTACTCTGCGTAGTTTTAACCATCATGAAATCTGTCCTTTACATTGGGACTGGTACTATTTTGAAGTTTTCAAACGTGTGGGGCAGCGAGCCTCCACAATGAACACATGAGGTGCATCACAAACGTTTTAGGACTTTGGTCACAAAAGATATAATTTCAACCCAAGCTACAAGATTTTCCCGCCGTTTGCTTCGTTCAGTGGGCGAGAAGAGGCGTAGGTTGTGGCTGCCTCATTACGATAATGTGCCTGCTCACAAATGCCCCGAGTGTCCCACAGTTCCTGGCTGAGGAGAACGTTAAATCAATTCTATTGTTTGGCTTGCTTTTACTTACAGAATTTTACAAGTATTCACTTTATCTATTCAAGGGTCATTTGCGTACTTAATTTGACAGTGGAATTTTAATGGCTTGAACTGCCTGACCTCTGAGACAATAAATCATGTTTACAAATGCAAGGAAATACAGTATGTATTGAAATATTCCCTCAAGAGGAATTGCATGCTAGTACTACTTCTTTTGTTACATTCCATACTAGGGCCCGACCGAGTAATCATTCGGCCGATTTAATTGGTCAATATTATCCCTTTTCAAATATATTTATTTATTTTTCCAGATTTTTCATTAATTAACACATTGCAACATAAGACAAATAAAATGACATTCAAACAAACAACAATGCACAGGTTTCGGTAAGTTTCAGTATTTATTTATATATATGTTTTTTTTTTAATTAATAGGCCGATTAATCGGTTATCGGAATTTTACTCTGCAAAATATCAAAATCGGCATCGGCCTCAAAGAAATCCATATCGGTCGGGCCCTAATCCATATATATGCGCAAAAAGGATCCAAGCAGAAAGGTTCATGATAGAGAGAAGTTGCAGGTTCTGTGCCTTGCTCAGCGGCAGCACAGCAATGTACAGTATGAGAAGAAACATTGCACCCAACTTGTGACCCATAAGCTTTAATCAGTAATTGACAGTCAATTGATTTTTGCCTAATTCAGTCCACAAAGTAACCTATGTACTGTATCTTCTATTGACGCTAAATGTTGTAGCTATCCAGGAAATATTGTATTTCTATTCAGCAGATTAATATCCAAGTCGCTGGCGTCACGCTGTATATTTCCAACAGCATTCAAAGTCACCACATCAAGCACTTAACTTAGACGCCACTGTAAATGGGTCATCGAGATGGAGTGAATGAGAAAGTGCGTGTTCTAACAATAGGCCGATACGGTCATTTGACGAGCATGTGAATGTTTTACAGCAAATACGCGCACATCATTAGCCTAACAGCAAAATTGCTTGTCATTTTTAACTGACTCTTACTAACTCTATAAAAAATAAAAAGATCAGTGTGTTTGCAAAGACTTGTTTTCTGAAAATGTTCAAATAGGACTTCGGACAACAATTAGGCACAAGAAATAATGACCTACATTTTCATTCTTCCACTCGAGACAATCAACAGGCACAGAGGATGTCGGGGAGCAGTTGAAGACCGGTCGGCTACATCATCGGCTCTTAACTAAATCTGGAAGATGAGATCAAAACGAGGGAGAATCAATGTGCACGTGTCTAAGCAGACATTTCTCTATGCGATGCAGTGGATACGCATATAGCAAAGTAGTCTCCATGAATGTGTGCGCTCCTATGAGCCTCACAAACACCTTGATTTTCACAGGTGCAGCACAACGCCCTCAGTGTTAATTTCTTATGTTGCGTCGATGAATTCACTGCAGCTGCACCCATAGAGACTTCAGCCAGGATCCAAAACAGCAGCAAACAACCTCAGGTTATTGCACTGCTGCAGTAAAAAGCTTTGTTTCTCAACTCTAACTCTTTAAAATTTAACGGATAACATCTTGTGTATTATCCATTTCAGTACAGCCAAGAGTGAGGCCACCTCATTTATTTGTTGCTGCAGACTGAATACATTAGGGTTGAACATCAAAAGATGAATAGGAGGCAAGAAATCAATATTTCTGCTTGAATTTCCGTTTTTTTACATCTAAATCTCTATCAAGCCCATTGATATGTACCAAATGTTTGCATCCAAGTCAATCTCCAGACCTAAATCCAACAGAGTATGCATTTTTTCTTGATAAAGAGGGCACTTATTATTGACGTTGTCAAAGTTGCAATGGGTTTAAGTTGATGACACATTGGTTTTTTTTAACCTTCGTGAATATAATGAAAGTCACTTAAAACAAATATTTCATTCAAATTAAAATGGGAACGGCCTTCTAGCACTTATGTTTATCTCAATAGAGTTTTAACACATTCATGTACTGTAAATGTAAAACAAACAAAAAAGCATTTGTGTTATGTTGTTGTGTAATTTGTGCAGATAATGATAGATGACATCATTGTAAATGACTTATCGTTTATAGTATTGAAACATGGGCTGGTTGGTTAAACTTTTGTAATAATAATAAAAGTTTTTATACTGTGCTATGAGACACAGGCAAGAAAACTGCTAGGCATGGAAAACAGAATCTGAAAACATGTTGGTTTCAGGACCATGGCCAGTGACCTAAACATGAGCCACTGGTTGAGGCTTCTTGTGCGGATAATTGGGTGATGTAAGCGATTACAACTTTTTCTCAAAATTATCCACTGATGGATGAGTTATTGCAAAGCTCTCGAGGAAATTTGCAGTGCACGGACACACTGAGTTTCAACATGCATCAGCAGGCTCGGACCTGAACTTTGCCTCATCGTATGCTAATGCTCATTCCAAGTATAGGGCTAGAGGAAAATTACTTTCGCATTATTGGGTTTGCGTTGTCTGTTTAGTCGTTTGCAGTCACGGCATACCATTTGCCTGCATACAAAAGCCATTATTAGCTAACCTGCACTTACTAGGTGCAAGGCATTCCTATGAATATGAACGAGCTCACAGAGCCAATTCTACCAAATAAACTTTTTTTGTTTTTGTTTACTGTGTTCATGAATTTTGAAGAAAATTATGCAGCAAAATCAATTGTCTTAATTGTGGAACCTAACTTTTTGTTTTTCAACTAATCCCACAAAAATGCCTTTATGTGATAGTTTGGCTTCATGGCCTTTAGTGTGGGGAATCTTGCTAATCTGCTTGCCCTCAGCTGCGAATTCTATGGCTTTAAAGTATCAATCAATAGATGTGATTCCGAGCAAATAAAAATGGATACCACATGATAAACTGATATGATACAATACCATAACACATAAGATACAAAAAGATTAGGCACAATAACACATGATACCATGAGATATGATAATACACCAAACATAAAAAAACAATACTGCATGATACCAAGCAATATGATACGATACCAAGAGATAAGCCATGATAAAATGTTATTGTAACACATAAGATACTTAAAAGTAAAGGCACGATCACGCGTGATATCATAAGATACTGTATATGATACCAAAAGATAAAACGCCATACTGGATGATACCATACAATATGCTATGATACCAAAACATAAGACAAAATACCATATGCTGCCATTAGAAACCCAGTTTCTGAATATGTATTCCGAGTTGATACATTTTCTCAAAAAATTCTACTATTGTTACCTCTTGAAGCATTTTGTTCAATTGTGGGGCTGTTTAAAACAAAACTACAAAAGAAGATCAATATATTCTACCATAACCTGTTAAAAATATTTTCAAAGACACTAACACACCTAAAAATATAGTTCAAGATTTTTCTATGCGAGTGTCTGTCATAAGCTCACTTGGCCGTTTCTCTGGGCAGGAGTCACAGTTATAATTTAGTAACGCAAGGCAGGACTGACTAAAAATATAATTACATATTCATTTGAAAATAATCATAACCTCAATACATGATTTGTTACCTCTGAGTATATATATATTTTTTTTCCTTCCATTTTAGATCACTATTAAACCAATGGATTTGACTCTTCTGATATGTATGAGGTAAGTGCCACGTCACCTCATGAATAAGCATTTACCCACAATAACTGAGGATTATGTAAACAAACAAACAAACAAAAATATACATAATGTCCACGTTGGATTGATGCTGTAATCTAGTTCACTGTAAAAGAGACGAGCTGGGCTGAACCAGGCAATTAATTTAATTGCAAACTGCACATGCAGGGAGAAAGACTGCAAACACGAGGAAGCAAGCATAACACATCCCCTGAATGCAAACCGTTCGATTACACTCGCTCTTCACTACCTTTCCCGCCCATGTACAGAAGGAATGAGGGAAGAGCATTGCAAGACAGTCATCTGTCAAGATGATTTTACTTTTAATTACATTTTGGCAGCGCACCTTCCCTTTGCCGCCCTCCGAATTTACATTTTGGGACAGGGCTGCTCAGCGTTGATTGGTTTGAACCTTGAGAAGGTGACCTCTGACTAAACACTTTAATTTGACTGAGTGGGTTGTCCAGGTGATGACACCATCAGCCATTTTTAGGTGGTTTAGTCATGCAGAAATGTATTTTTAACTTGCATGTTTATGTTGAAATTTTCGTTTGGATGCAGTCAATGATTTTTCACAGTCATTCACACTTTCAGTGCTGTGGTTTATTGCTCAAAACAGAATGCAGTGGAGTGTTTTTGTGGTTGTTGTTTTTTACAGCCAAAAGCGATAAGAGAACATTTTGGCTTCCAGCAATATTTTTTTACTGGTGTAGTCGGTTTGCATATTCAGTAGGTACAAGCTTTGAAAAGAAGAACATGCTTTTGCATGAGCTCAACTTCAAAACAAGTGCATATTGAAAAGAAATGCTGGATTACAACAAAAACAATGATTTCATTGACTAATTTTTATTACTACTTTATTCATTCATCAATTTATTTGTTTTCCCGCTGAACTTGTTCTGAGTTGTTCCCAGCGAAGAAGGTACACCCAGGTCTGCTCACAAGTCGATCACAGGGCCATTCACATCCTTTTGGCCATTTAAAGGTCTACGATTAACCTAACATGCATGTTTTGGAAATATGTGTGTGTATGTGTGTGTGTGCCTGTGTGCGGAGTGGGAGGGAGGTGGGGGGGCACAAACAAACAAACAAATAAATACATGCAGATCCAGATCCAGATCTGTGCAGATCAAGATCTGCACTGAAAAGGTCAATGAGTTCCAATGGGTTTAATAAATAAAAAATATAGATTGAAATGTAATAGATTACAATTAACATTAACTATTCCATAATCTTTAAGTGAGTAAGTGTCTTTGCATGGACTGGAGTTGGACGAGTTGGGTGTTTAACAGCGGAATTGGAATTGGAGGACGTTTGTGGTCCTTGTGGGTATAAAATCTAACAGGTCAATAAAAACCATTGCTGCAAAACAAACAAAATAAGTCATCCTGCATGCGTCCTGTGCTGTGTTTAGGTGGCTGGCGCCATGGTGTGTCAAAATGGAAAATTACAGGCTGATTTGGCCTCACAATGTTGATGATGATTCACTTCGAATGAGGACAAATAAGTGAAGAATTGCGTCACCGGATGGAAGATTTCTCAATTTGAGATTGAGATAATGAATTCGATGTGTATTAAACGTGCATGACGGAGAAAATAAAATATATTGGGGGTGGGATCTCTGCTTCCAAATTTGGAGCTCAAATGACGGACATATACTTTTAGAGTTGCTCCATTCCATTTCCTGCAGGACAGAGTCCTGAGGGAGGGCCGAAGTGAACTCGGAAGCATGGGAAAGTTCTCCTCACTTCTTTTTTTTTTCTCTCGATGACACAGAATATTTTTAAAGACGGCAGATACGACTCAGAGGGGCATTGAGGGAAGAAGAAACGGGGAGACCGAGACGTTCCACGAAAGAGAAAGGTAAAACTTGTTTGAGATAGATTACATATAATATTAGTGTTAGCCTCAAAGTAATAAAACAGTATCACAGTAAATATTGATAATCCTGTGTTCAGACAATAATTGGGCTCTCAATGTGTTGGGGACTAGGGGTCAATTCACATGTTGATGAGGCCTACATGTCTGTAGTTTTCTTAAATAACATTTAACTGGAATTTTTTTTGTTTTCCTTAATTTACATTTGTATTAATTTCCCAAAATAATATATTTCAAAACGTGGTCCTTTTAAAGTAAGTACTTGAATACTAATTACTTTTGCTCATTTAACTTCTTATAGCTTTAATACTTTGAGATTTGTATTCCTTTTACTTTGTATTGCTTTTACTGTATATTAATACATATGTCTGCATGATCTTTTTAATAGTACCTATACAGTTGTTGGTATTTATGGTAGGCCTACTCTTATAACTGCTAATTAGAAGAATGTTTGTATTCTGAAGGAAAATAAAAGTGTTTGAACAAGAATTGTATCATAAAATATCCAGAATTCCACCCTGTTGCCTGTTTTCACTGTCAAAGTGAGTGTTTATTGACTTGATGTGGCATTTATTTTGCCCCCATTGATGTTTTCTTTTTTTTCAGAAGGACTAAACTAAGAGAAAAACAAAAAGTAGCCTAAATAAGTCAACAAGTGTCACAGCGGTACCCCAGTTCCCCCCTCACAGGATGTTTACTCAGATGTGTGTGTGTGTGTGTGTGTGTGTAGCTTCCCAACAGACTACTGTGTCATTATCATTAAACACTTCAAACTACCACCCTCCCGCTTTGCCTCTCAAGTCACGATGCAATTATAGCAATCATTCTGTAACCAATTGAAGATTCACATTGAAGCACTGATTTGTCTTCATTAAGATTAATTAGACTGCCAGAAAAGTTTTAATATGAACCCTAAAAGCGTTGGCTATTTCCATGTATGTTTAACGTCAACGTTTAAGCACAACTAGATGCTTTTTGGCTATTTCCATTTATGTTTAACATCAATGTTTGTGTGTGTGTTTGTTGAGGTCTTGTTTTGAAGCGCATTGTAACAACACTGAGCTCATGGAAGAAGAAACAATCGGGGGCAATGGCCAAACACACCTCTAGTAAAAGTGGGGAGGGATACCACTTACCAGTGACTTCAATAAACCTACATAATTACGCACTTATGCATTGACTGTGTGCTTGTTAAAACCCCTGGTGCAGAAATCAAATAGTACCAGTTAGGTGTTAAGTGTTGTTCTTTTCAGAAGTGCAGACGTAAAAGCAGTGGTGGGTAATATTCAACGCTCATAATGACTGGAACGAAACCACATTTGCGAGCAGCTATTTCCTTGTCCAACATGCGCGCAAAGAATTAACTATTATAAAAAGATTCTGTGAAAAGAGGCTTTTGTTTTGGTTTGCCTTGGCCCAGTTTATCGCCGTAAAAATAAGAACCTATAAATACGAGGCAGAGGAAAATGTGAAAATAAGTGTTTTGTTTTTTTTCCCATGTATGTGGTCACAATCATCTTCTCAGGTTATGGAAAGAAAAGATAGAAACTAGAAATGCATGGTCCTCCTTGTCTCCCACCCAGCAACCTCTAATTGTCTATGATAACATACATTGGATAAAAAAAAAGTCTACACACCCCTCTTCAAATGCCAAATTTTTGTCATATGAAAAAAAATGAGTTCATGAATAATCATTTAAAAACTTTTCACCATTAATGTGAGTTATAACCTGTACAACTCCGTAGAAATTTTTACAAATATGTCCAAGGGGAATACAAATAAACAACTGAGATAATGTGGTAATGCGGTATTCACACCCTCTTAGAACTAGAATGTGACTGTGTTCATAATTAACCAATGAATATGGCCAAAAAGTTCAACCTTGGTTTCATCGGACCATAAGAAATTCTCCCAAACACGTGGGAAAATGTGTTGTGGTTCATTGAAACCAAGGTTGAACTTTTTGGCAATAATTCCAAGTGGTTTGTTTGGCGCAAACACAGCACTGCTCATCTCCAAAAGAATATTATGCCGACAGTGACGCAAGGTGGTGGTAGCATCATGAACAGGGGCTGTTTTTTGTCAGCTGGAACTGGGGCCTTAAGGTGGAGGGAATTAGGAACGGTTTGAAATACCAGTCAGTGTTACTACTGCTAGGTATACTGGTGAATATTTATCCAGGTCAATTCATTCTCAGGTCACTGAATCGATCAAATTCATTTCAATGAGTGTCCATTTAAAAGTCGACATGAGATTTCTAACCGTTCTTCATTTTGTTCTTTCATCGTCCTTGTGGTCTTCAAAGGAGCAGAGAATGTCCAGAGCTGACTGGTCCTTCCTGGAGCACCTACTGGAGGAGGGCCAGGAGTATTCGACAGGCATCGGCCGGGTCTGGCTCACCGTTCTCTTCCTGTTTCGCATGCTGGTGCTCGGTACAGCGGTTGAGTCGGCCTGGGACGACGAGCAAGCGGACTTCGTCTGTAACACGCGACAACCGGGCTGCACGGCCGTCTGCTACGACAAAGCCTTCCCCATCTCCCATTTTCGCTATTTTGTCCTCCAAGTCATCTTCGTCTCCACACCGACCATCTTCTACTTTGGATACGTGGCGATACGGTCCGGGAAGGAAGAAGTCGGGATCGAGGAAGGCAAGGAGGTGGAAGAAGGCGGTCTAAACAGGACAGAGGCTATCACAGAAAGAGAGAGAAAAAATGTGTCAAAACATAATGAGAAGCACAACAAGGGGGCTGCTAGCAAAGTTTGCATAACTCAGAGGAGCCCACCTGAAGCTCCAAAACTAAAAGGCAAGTTGTTATGTGCGTACACGTTCAGCATTCTTCTAAAAGTTCTCCTAGAGGTCGGCTTCATCCTGGGGCTGTGGTTCCTTTATGATGGCTTCCTGATCAAAGCAAAGTTCGAGTGCGTAGGCTTCCCCTGCCCTCACACGGTGGACTGCTTCGTCTCGCGGCCCACAGAGAAGACCATCTTCACCATCTACACTCAGGCCATCGCCGCCGTCTCCTTGCTGCTCAACCTCGTCGAGTTGCTTCACCTGCTTCAGCTTGCGATTTCCCACCGGCTGAAGACACGATACCAGTCCCAGGGCCAAGTGTACCCACCACCGTCCGAACAGGCGGCAACCGTGGCCCGACGGGAGGCCCCGGAGACCCGAGAAGAGACACCAGAGTCCTACGACGGGAGCCTACCGGCGCCAAGCCAGGCTACAGGCTACACGAACCCCTGTGAAAGCTTTGGCGATCTGGCCATAACGGTCAACTGGGAAGCTGCAGAGGCCGGGAGTGATGTGCTTCCTAGTTATGTGAACTGCATGGAGGCTATGAGAACATCACGTTCACCCCGGAACCACTATGGAGAAAAGGCCAAGAACAACCATAGGGGAGTTTCAAAACAGAAGCACTATGTCTAACTGAAGCGCGATGAAAGCTGGTTTGTTATTTTTCTAAATGCTTCTTTGCACATGACACTGGAGTAAAAGAGGTGCCTAATAAGAGCTCAAATAATTGACAAGAGTTGTACTGTGAACCCAATGCCTGGGAGGAAACAACACACTTCAAACAAACATTGGCCTGATAACGGACCAATTTTGGCGAAGACTCCCTGAGGGTACCAAAGATTCTACTTTACGATCATGAGATACTTTCTTGTTACAGTAGCTTCAATATGTTTGTGAGAAAACAATGTGTTGAGGGCGATTGTTGTTATGTGAGCATTTAAGAGAGCAGGGCAGTACATCGGCAATAAATAAATACATTCCCTTGAGGTCTTCGCTGTCACCACTGGAGCGCTTCTCAGTCCGCACGATGGAATGTTCTAGTATCAGCTGTGCTCCCAAGAGGATAACAGCTGTGCATATACACGCATGCAAGCATGTACACGTACTGTTTGATTCCCATTTCGCCCAGTCACATTCGATGACTTGGATTAGGGGGCCAGGGGCTAAATGACAGAAGGGGGAACCACACTATGGACCTCTTGAGGATTTTGAACGGCTCACTACAATGCAAACATCGTATCAATAGTATCGGAGCCATGGACCACTGAATAGCCTCCAGTTGGAAAAAAAAGCTTGAAATGAGTCTGACTGCAAACTTGATGGACTAAAGTTGGTACAGAAGGTGCAAAATCAGTGAAATATGTATTTATATCAAATGTATCAATTGTGTTACTATTTATTGTACTGAGGAAAATAAAGTTATGATAAACTGTCACAAATGAATGGCATCCATTAGATATCATCTTCATTTCATCATCTCTCTCATCGCTTTTAATGCCTCACTACGACTGCTGCACAGGGAGTAACGGTGATGAATTCTATTGCTCTATAAGTACAGCGAACCTGCTAGAGCACACTTTTTGCTGGCTCTGTTTAAGATCCCTTGGGGAGGTCTCATTGTGAACATTGTTTTTATGGTGAGCAATTGAGGAAAAGCCAAGACTTCACCTTCGATGAAGGTGCTTATCCAATTTTCATTCCTAATTCCTTAGAGAATGAGAATTTATGAAGGTGTAAATGACCTGATCCTAATTAGGGTCGTGAAGCCTTGGGAGAGGTCCGTGCTCTAATCAGTGCCCTTTTAGTTTATTATTTATCTATTTTGCTGCAGTTGAATGGAAACATGGTCCAGTTCTACAATAATATTAAGACCGTCCTCAAAGAGGAACTTTCATTATGTTCAGGCACAATTCAAGATAAATTGGCAGATATTGTTCTGCGAAACAATCCAAACAAGCTTCCAAAGCTGCCTGTTTCCAGGTCTATTCACTAAAACTTGGCTGGCATTCCAGCGTCGTCCTATTATCTTAGTCCAGGGGGGCGGGTGCATGCATGCAGCCGTCTGCATGGGCACAACCCTGTTATTGTTAATGTGGATGTTGTCACCAAGCCACAAAGAGAGGTCCTAGCGATAGAAGGCAGGGGGCATTCAACAGATTGCAGAGGTCGACCTGTGTTGTCATTCTAGCTGCCAACCAAAGCCAGCTTGAGCATTCATCTTCCTGGCAAGTTTAAAGAGAAACTGCAACTCTTCTTTATTGTGATTAGAGACAATTTCTCCGTCACCAGTCCCGGGAAATCTGAATCCTGCACACAAGTAAACTAATGTGAATAAGATCGTGGGTCACCGTGTGGGAAGATGTGAGTGACAGGTCATCCTAAAAGTCCGACATAAACCCTTTTGGTATCGACTACCATTGTGACTGTGTTTCCTGAGATTGTTGAAGTCACTGCTGATGCATTTCCTCACTCTATTGGTAAGCCACGTCTTACTGAAAACATCAAAATGTTTTTTTTTTCTTTTTTTTTGTGTAAAGCCACATGCCTCTGCAAAAGTCACTCAGCAAATTCCATAACTGCAACACACATCAGCGTGAGCACATCCTATACAAAAAAAAAAGGTCTGCTCTACTAAGGCTTTTTAAAAGGTCCAACATGTGAATCAGGCCTCTGGAAATGCATGATCAGCCCCCTCTGCTGCATAAAATGCCTGGTCATATTTATGAAGCCATATAAATATAAACACAAGAAATGAGGAATGAAGAGACTGAGCACAATTAGCCATTCGCCCGCAAATGTTATTTAAGCAACTAGCAGAGCTAACAAAAGTGGACTGCGGCATTGGGCTGACTGTAATTACAGTATTGTAACTATTGTTGTTCTTCCTTGGGTTTACTGATTGTAGTATGCATTTAAAGCCATAGCTTACATGTGCCAACTCCCTTTTGTTTCCTCTACTTTCACACTGACTGACACATGACCCTCCCTGTATCCATAACAATATCAAGTCCAAGAAGGCAGTCCTCAATTTGGGCATTTTGCTCCTCAACAAAACAAAACCATGGCCAATCACTAAATTTAGATTCTGGACAGGAAGTGGGTCTGTATCTGTTTCCTCTTCCAGTATTGTTTCCCCCTGGGACTGGTCCACCGAGGAACATTCACCCTGACAATGGGAGTTGCAGTAGGCATTGTTCGACACTGCCCATTGAAAGCCAAGTGGAGGACTATATATCCCACAAACTCATTCAACAACACACGTGCAATAGTACAACAATTCTGTGCACAGGGTCAAGTACCTCAAGTTAGTGTGCACGTAGAAAATGACCATTTCAGTTCATTTGTTGAACATCAGTTTTCATCTTTAAATGTTACAATGCAGAACCTAGGCCCAAAACATGACTAAATGAATGACTTGGACCCTTCCACACTGTTTATATCCAGTCCTTGTTTAGGTGTGTACCTGTGTTGCTGTATTCTATGAGAAAGTATGTGTGATTATTCAGGCATGCCATCCTAGCAAGCAGACACCGCTATTGTTCCTGCAGCACTTTTTTTTCCCCGCCTGTCCGTTCAGGATGTTGGACTGCACCGCTTTGAAAATAAAATAAATAAATAAATAAAACATAGAACATCCAGCATCACCCATTATCCACCAACATCCAGCAGGAACAATGTCAAGCCTCCCAACACCCCCCTTAAACTTTCCCAGGAGCCTTGGTGTTCAGTTCCCACACTGCTGTCCTGTCTGGAGGAGTTGGTCCATTGTTACCTGTCCTCTAATTGTTCCCAGAAGGACGCAGAAATATACACACCCCCCTTCCTCTCGATGCAGAGTCTAGCTTCACTTCCATCCTTTCTAGTAACTTCCAGCAGCCTGATATCATTTTTTACACTGAAAGTAAGAGGGGGGAGCAAACTTGAGATGTCACTGGCCCTCATAATCTTGTAACCATTTCACAAGTTGGCCCGAATAACTTTTTGGTACACTGCGAAAAAGTCCCAGGGCTTGGAAGACATTGGCCTTTATTATTTAAACCAGGAAAGGCTCGCGAGAACAAAATGGTAATTCTCTGCAAGTCTTATTTTAAAAGCCTCATGAAGTCCATTTATGACACTCGTGGTCTTCAAAGCCATTAAAAGATTGAAGTATCTGTTTCACATCTGTGGATGTAGTGAGAAATTTGAAGACTTGATGAAATTAAAACACAGACTCGCTTTCATTAAATGCCCTTTGGCCTGGATCATGTTGTCTCTAACGTAAGTTTAGCCTACATACAAGTCTTCATTACATGACGTCCATTTTCTCAAGCGCTTTTTCTCCTCATCAGGGTTGCGGATGAGCTGGAGTCGAGATGCGGGATACAAACTGGGCAGCGCAATACAACAAAAGAGGAGTTCAGAACAGTCAGATTCTGTGATCCCATTTAAATACTTGTAATTTCACCAAATCAACACAATTTAGTAAAAGACACATCCGTATTTACGGTATGTATGTTTTTTTTTTTTTTAACCGTAATTTCTCAGAACTGACAAGAGGAAGTTCTTTAGTTGAACTTTGAAGTCACGTTCCTCACCAAATGCATTAGAGTGGGGCGCTGTGGCCACATTATTAACTGCCAACAGCTCAGAGTTCAACAATTCAAACTTTATTTGACTAGTTTTCACATGACACACAGTTTGAAAGGCCTTTTGTGCAAAGTGGACAACTTTCTAAAATGAAAGTGGTGCTGTTCCACACAAGAACAGGACGAAGCTGCTTTACCTACATCACAGACCTCCCATACTGATGGCTGAGTTCCTGCATAACCATCAAAAACTTCATGATCCCCTCCCACCATACATTGTACACGAAATGATTGTCTTTGGTGACACAGTTATGGAAAGAACATGCCAAAAGCTACAGAGCACATTTACATTGTCTGGCCAAAAGTAGTGGTACACATGGCTGTTAGCCTGTTACACATAAAGGAAGTGAAATTAAGGAGCCGCTTTCTGCCTGTCGACAAGATTTCAGGTCACGTCTGTTGGAATTAGTGTCTATTCTGAGGTAGCAGGGCACTGGTGTTGGATTTGAGAGGACCTGTGTGCTCATACTATCTATTGTAGTTCATCTGAAAGGTGTCTAGCTTTTTCCAGACCAAACTCATCCAAGAAGGCCTTGTCAGGTCTTCCTTTCAGTCATCCCAGATCAGGAAATGCTCTGCTCCAAAATGCTCCCAATTGTCCAAAGATTGAAGGGCAACTAAGATGGAGCCCGACACTTCCTTGGTTAAAAGGCGTGTCTCAATACTTTTGGCCATACATTGTCGCTGAAAAGACCAGACATTTTTATTTCATTTGACACAGACAGGTTTCCTATATTTGTACAGTGTGCGTGTGTAACAGATTGAAAACACATAAGCATTTGTTTCTCAGTTGTTCCACAAAGTACATGACGATGACATGCACACAGACTTATAGCAGACCAGCCACAAGGAGCAATGGTTGGATGGACTCGAAGAAGCTCCCTCCCTGTCACCGTGCTAAATAATGTTGTCTGTGGTCGAAAGGGCTAGTTAGCTCTTTTCAGGACGGTTCCTGTTCAGAGCAGCTTTCGGCGTAAATTCCAGTTTCTCTTTGAGGCTAAGCACCTGCGTGCCGTCCATGCCGGCTTGTTCCTGCAGTTTCCTCTCTTCCCTCAGCTCAAGGATGCTCTGCTCCTCCTCGCGAGGTTTGGGCGTCCCCCTGATGAACCACTCCAGGTGGTAGCCCACCGCTCCCACCACAAAGGCCACGGGGAAGGTGACGTACGGGGCGTAGGTCCGCATGGCTGCCCAAACTACAGGCCACATGACCGCGTCGCCGCCTTGGATCCCGATGGGTGAGAAAATAAAGCATATTTTACCACTTATGCTTCAAATTGATTTCAAATGTCATAACTATAATAATAGCTGAGTTAATAGTGGAGAATTTAAACTGTACTCCATTTCTTCACAAGTGGCTTCCTCTTGTGTTGTAAAAAAAAAAAAAATAATAATTGACAATGCTTTAAATAAAAGGTTGTCTGTGTTGTAGATTGTCAAGTAAATTTCAAATAGTTAGGTGGCTTGGTTTTTATCAGAATAACACGAGATCAATCCTAGAGGCATTACAAGGCCTATAGTATCAATACGTTCATAAAATGCTGCACTTTTTGGGGACGCTTACAGGGCCATATTAACCCTTTATGCTCGCTTTCTTTAGAACTGTCACGATGCACACACACAAAAAAAAAAAAAAAAAATTTAAAAAAAGCTATTTTGTTCGTTTGTAACACTGTATCTGTGTGGGCTGCATAACCACGCAAGTCAACACTGTGACATTTCTTTTTGTGTAACGACTGAATGGACATTGTTCACGTTTACAGTGATGAAACCAAAATATTGTCCTCTAACTGTGTGCCGGATGAGTCATTTCCTTCAAATGTGTTTGCTGGTTAATATCTTCAACGTCACTGACTAATATTGCTTTTTTGACAATGACTGCCTTAGCTACCGGTGCCATTTGACTCACCTTTAGCGTTTCACGTTGGTTCCCTGCCGCAGCGTGTGAACGTAACTTCCGGTTTACGCGCTGCCTGTTTGTCACTTCATTGGTCGAATAGTCTGGTTCGTTTGAACCCAGCGGTTGTAGCACTGTTCTCGCTTGTCTTTATCACCATCTAGTGGTCAAAATAGTGCACCGCCACGCCAAGTCAACATAATGCAAATTTATCACCTTCAGCGTCAGTGATGGGACTAAAATCACAACACAACACAACACAACGGACAGAAAATCGAAACTTTTTATTGTGGATGCATTACAAAAGGTTTGTTCAACTACCTTTAAAGTGCCATTTCCAAATGTTAATACTCCATGATTGCTTTTCAATTATACAAGCAGAAAAAAAGTAATGGAAACCTCAATGATTTAAACAAAGAAACGAAAACTTTCAGCATTTAATAGTACATAAACTTCAATGGAATGTAAAGTAAGTTATGATAAAACAGACACATGGTATGTTTCTTTTAATTAAACTTTTGTTTTGACCGTTTATAGAATTGCAGGTAATCAGTGGTATTAAGGTACAAACATACATTTTGAGGGTTCAGAAGACACCCTGTTCCCACCGTCACTAAATACTCTGAAGTGGTTGTTGCTAACATCTCTTTTTGATTCATGTAAACAACTTCACTGTCCATATATAAATATTTTACTAATGTAAAATACTACAGTTTAATAGACATCTTTTGAGGGAGGGATATTTAGTATCTCTCAAATATGAGACTATGATGGTTAATAAAGATGTTATGGAGTGTGAAGCCTATCTTTTGAGTCTTGCGCTATGATATACTGTATGCTGTGAAAACAAAAATGTACCAGTAATAGCAAACAGAAAGGCATCTGTGGTGATGGTCCAATCATTTCCTGCCATTTATTAAATACATTATTTGTTATTTGAAAGTTACTGCTTAACAATCACCCAGTCGAATCAAGGTTAGGTTTTGTTATTATTGAAACGAGTCACAGGATGTACTGGCTGATATGTCAACTGCAAACCACCAGTTTGGCTGGGGGGCTGAATTATGCTCACATGAGCCTGGTGATGGCCCCTGAGAGGAAGTCCTCATAGTTAAGGCGGACGGTGCCCGTCATGTTTGTGTCCCTCTCCCTGAAGACCTGCGTCATGCTCTGCAGTTGGGTGCACACCTGGATGAAGCGATCCAAATGCATGCCGGGACGTGCGGCGTGCACGCTGAAGCGCCGCACCAACAACTCGGAAAACTGGGGACTCAGGTTGTAGCCCATCTGGGCGAGGGCTGAGGGAGGGGAAATGAAAACGGCAAGTTGGATGAAATACATCTCTTGGGGTAATGCACCTTCTTAGAGGTCTTCGGCGTGTTACCTTGGTGTAGCTCTGTACCACTGATAGATCCTGAGCGGTCCCTGTCATATTGCTGAAAGAGCGCCCTCCACCTCTGCATGAAGTCCCACAGCGCAGAGAAACCAAAAAGGTCCATACGACCTGACTTTGTCTTGTCAAACATGTCTAACAGGAAATAGAAAAACACAGCACGTTAAAAGTACAAGGAGAGCCTCGGACCTCGTCCAACTTCTGGCGTTCCCACACAGAACATTTTCCGTAAGGGACAAGAAGTGCGACTGCCGCGTGCTGTCGCACATTGACACAACAGAGCAGTGATTCTCAAAGTGCAGTACATTGGGCTCCCTCTATTTGTACGTGAAGGAATCACTGGCTTAGTACAGTTCAGTTGTATTTAACTTTTTATTACAACGTTTGAATTAAAACTTTCAGGACTTTTTTTTTTTTTAACCTTTTTTTGTTACAATTTTTATAACTTATGTGCAATACATGTTAATTAAATAATTATTTAAGTACATTTAAAAAAAAATCTTATATTTAAGCGCAGTGTTGATGTTCAAACAGTGCAAAAATGTTACAGTGGCTTACAGTCATAGGAAATATTCCTTGACAGGAATAAAACCCCTGACTCGTTTCTTTATGAACGCTTACGCCGACTACGTTATTGTATTTTAATGATGTCATGACAGTGGTACTTTGAGAGCATTTTTTTAGGTGGTACTTGACGGAAAAAGTTTTGAGAACCACTGCAGTAAAGCATTTAGCGATGGGCCGCAACAGGCGCTTGCATTTGCTTTAGCATCAGCCGCAGGACTCACTGATCATCATGAGGCACGTCTCGTCGTTAAAACTTGACCAGTTGGAGTTGACGAGCGCCTGCTTGAGCTCCTTCATGTTGATGAAGCCGCTGTGGTCCGTGTCGACGCTCTGGAACCACTGGTATGCCTCTGGGTTGACACCAGGGGGGATGTTCCCTACAGGTAGGACAAGGGCCAAGAAACTGTGAGGAACAGGGAGAAGGATGTGTGGCACTTCATGCCATACGCTGATGGCTTTTATCATTCAAACATGGGCTTCAGCACTCTGATCAAACTGAACCTGCCAGTTTGGGACTCATTTCACATCCGCCGTTTTACCACAAGTGATGTGAGGACAGAACAAAAGAGGTTTTATCAACAAAGGGGAAGACGATATCGGCAGTACCCGAAGGAGCAGGGGGGCGATAAGGCGCTCCATGAGGCTGTCCCCCGTAACCCGCAGCCCCTGGTCCAGCTCCGTAGTGGCCCCCTTGACCTGGACCATAGTAGCCTCCTGGTGGAGCGCCGTATGGAGCTGAGGGTGCAGATCCATAGGGACCGCTGCTTCCACTGTAAGGGGTATTTGGTGCTGGGTGTCCTGCTCCGGGATAGCCCTACAAGAGAGAATTCGTGGGAATCATTCGACAAGTCCAGAGTGCCAGCTGGGATAAGCTCCAGCTCACCTGCTACTCTAATACAGTTCAACAAGCAGAATAGAACATGAATGGATGGATGAAATTTATTCACATGAAATTCTACATGAAATGTATGAAAAACATATAACAGTTCAACTTATTATACTTTTACAAGACCTAAAACGCGTTTCCTGAACACAAGTTTTCGATCATAGTTTGTCTGACGTGTACTGATAAGTTTAGGCGATGTGGTTACTTATGTACTTGAGCCACAACATGCTAACATTTGACATTTAATTGCGACGAATTGACGTGGAACAAAACAAGCATGTTTAAGCATATAAGTAATAACGTGTTTAGTTGAGGCAGCTTTGTTTCACATGCACAACGAAAAAAGAATAAAATATGAAATACTGCTGTACCTTTCCGTAGTGGTAACTCATTTTTTCCCCCCTTTTCCTTGTATTTTTTAGTTACGTTTTTTAGTTACGTTGCCAAGACTGGGGGAGGTGATGATTGGCTGATTTCCCCATCTGTCACCATCTGTCCAAACCGCACCCATCTTTCTCGATTTTGATTGGACAATCAAACCGCATTCATTCTTCTCCATTGTGATTGGACAATAACAAGTTGCAACGTGATGACGCCATGATCTTTCCAACTGACTCATTTCTCTCGTGGCGTACACGCCGATACTCATTTAAGAAGAAGCCAGGGAAATACAATACAATAACACAAATACAATTGACCTGGTAGTTTAGAGACCAAAGGTTGTTTAATGCCGCCTTGTGATTGATGGTACCTGTTTAATTAGTACATGATAAGGGATGTAATAGTTTGTGTATGAGAGTACAGAAAAAAAAGCCAAAGAAATGACACTGAATCCACTACTACAAGTCTGACAGTGGTTTATTGCTCACCCAATAAATGAATACAGCATCCAATGAGCTACAAGTAATTATATTCTTAATTAAATGTAAACAAATTCGATGTTAATTTCATTTAAGTTGTATGACGCACCTCACCCATAGGAAAGAGGAGTGGGGGGGGGACATCATAGAAAATAGTATAACAAACCTGTATATTATACAAACATCCGCTGAAAACGTTTCGAAAAAGTACTTGGTGCGTTGGTGTTTCTCATTGGACAGTAGGGGGCAGTAAAAATGTGTCCACATTTGTCGTCGTTTTCTTTCTTTTTGAAATATTTTTTTTATATTTACCAATATGGCATACAATATCTAGGTAGACTAGCATGGTAATGTTAGGTTAATTGGAGACTAAATTGTAGGTGTTGTAGATGTCCAATTTTATTTTGCCCAGTTAAAACTTGATTTAAGATATCTGAAAAGGGACTTTGTAGATATCATAAACTGAGGTGAATTAAAAATGTTGAAATGAAAATTCCCACTAATATTAACCTGAGTTAACACTTTTAAATAAATAAGAAAAGAGAGGAGAATCTTTACCAGTCAGACAATGGGGATATTTGGAATAATAAAAATTTAAAAAAGCAAGATGTTTCCTTTAAATGTGGCCCACCTTGCCATTTTCAGATTTGTGCTTTTCCTCAACCATCACATTGAGGTCGTGAATGGAGGCGGTGGGATCAACTCTGATGAACCTTTTGGATCTGAGCTCGGTCTCGGGCGCTGACATTTCTGGATTGAGGTCAAACCTCCCTCTGTACCATTTCTGTACACCCCTGCAGATGAAGTAAGTCATCTCACAGATGCACATGAACATGCAGACGGCCGAAGAGACCACCATAAACATGATTTTTTTTTTTCCTCAGTAGGCCGTGAAATGAAACAGTCCACTGTGTTGGGGCACGGCTCCATAGAACACTTGGTCAAATCAGGCTGACCTTCAGTAACTGAACACAAGAATCCACGTTTAATGTCATGTATCTGTTTTTTGGTGAGCGGCGAAGTGCCACCAATCTAAATGCGATCAGAGGCACTGAACTACACAGCAAAAGCTCAAAACATGACCAAGAATATTTGTCATTTTTCTAGCCAAAAGTAATCTGATTAAATTTAAAATAAGACTCATCACCTAAAAAGCAACTTATTTTTAGACAATTTTCCTTTGTTTCAAGCTAATTTTTAATTGAAAAAAGTCAAAAAATGGCACTGGAGTATGTTTTTATCCCTCTTAATACACTGACATTTTTTCTCTACTTAATAAAGGATGGGTTTTAATGTTATTGTTGCCAACAGCCTGTTGTATTCTGTTCATTTCATAGCATTTCTCTTGGCTGACCGGCTTCCCCTACTCTATGTCGATGATAGATATTTTTTTGTATGTTTTACCATGTCAATCTAATATAAGGCCTTCAGAATAAAGTAATTTAGCAATGCGACTGTTTCTTGAGATTTTATTGCACAGTTTTTATAGTATTGATGGTTGCTATAATTGCAATGTGATAATGTTAGTAGGCCAAATTACCAAATGCGCTGCCTGCTACTGCTGATTTCATATTCGAATCACTTAACCATTAAATGAAACCTTTCCATCGCCCATCCTTACCAAGTAAGTCCACCACAGACCATCACGTTTCTTCCCAGGGTTGGCATACAGACGAGTCCCCTCGTGTGACTGGGCCCAATTCCTCTTTTTATTCTTGCGATATTTCACGTGACATGTCACCATCGAGGAGGGACACGTGACAAAGATGAGCTGCAGGGCCCACAGGCGGATGTGGGAGATGGGGAAGACGGCGACGTAGCAAACGTTGCTGCAACCGGGCTGTTGCGTGTTCCAGTCAAAATCCTTGCCGTCGTCGCCCCACACTCCCTGTGCCGCCACCACGAACACCAAGACCCGTAAGATGAAGATTGTGGAGAGCCAGAAGCGGCCGTACACCACAGTGCTCCAGATAGAAGGTACTGTATCTTTTGCTCTAAAGCCATTTCATTCATTTCAGGTAGTTGTTTTATAAAGTCATTAGTTCATGAAATAGTATGTATGTATGTATGTATGTACTGTACGGTACTGTAACTATATCCATATATTGGCCCCAATGGGAAATTTGTCATACTTTCCCATTACAAGTTTTTATTTAACTTGAGTTGAAAATATAATGCATTTGTGTGAACTGTAGAGCTGCTCTTTAAAATTCAGACATCTCCACATGCTTTTTATTGGACTGCAACAAATCAGAGAGTACTGTACTATAGATCTTTTTAATAGATAATAAGCAATACAAATCAGTCAGTTTGGACACTTTTGGAACATAATTTGGGTCCAAATGGCGATCCTGTTGAAAACACCAAACAAACGTTTTGCATCTACATTTCTTCTCATCATGCCATAGATAATCCCTTTCAGTGAAAATCAACACACTTCTGTTTATTAGTCACATTAGTCAGGTTGCTTGCACTTTCGCTGGCATGTTTTACTTCATTCCTTTGCTGTTTTGTACCTTGGGGTGTGTACTCACGCGTAAAACTAGACACATGGACAAAATTGTTGGTAGCTTGATGTTAAAGGACTCAAAAGACTTAAAAAACAAAAACAGTAATGAAAGTCTTGTACCACTAACTTATTATTTTGATGCACAATGCCTTTGAAACTCTTCAGATGTAACAAAGCAACCCCAGAACATGGGCGATATACATGTTTCACAAAAGCTACAGTCCTTTCATTTTACCATCTGCAAAAATAAACCTTGGTTTTGTCTCAGTTGTCCAAAGAACATTCATCCAGCTGTGGATATTATTATTTTTTTTTGACTGACTAAAGTGGCAGACCAGGATTCACCCTTTATTAAAGAAATTTAAGCAAACATCATTATGTACAGATATGTCATTACCATATTGTTTACTTTCATCACATACTGTACATTCTCTCGTTGGGCTCTTTAACCACATAAACATATATTTGCATGCACAATGTCACAAAAAAAGAAAAAAAAAGAAAAATGGCATTAAAAAGTGACTACCCAGTGCATGATTATAATCGTAACAGTGGCAAGATGAAAAGTTATATGTTTGTATGTTTGGAACGTAATTAACACAAAGGCTTATATCTTACAGGTAAGTGTTGAAAATGGAACTAGTCAATTAGAGGTTACAGTTGACTCTCATAGTTCAGAATTCCACTTTTGATATTTTCCACAATTAAGAATCCAATTAAACTTGTTTTGCTGTAACAACTGTTCAGGGTGATTTTCCGCCATGACCGAAAATGAAACTAAAAGAGATTTTATTGAGCCATCATAGCCCAGGTGGTAGTTGTCATCTCACAATCTTAAAGTTTGTGGATTTGATCCTGTGCCCTGTGACGATGCCGAAGTGGCCTTGAGCAAGATACAGAATCCCCAATCGCTCCTGTTGCTGCGTCATCAATAGTTGAAGCATGAGACAGTGTTAAAGTGCTTTGAGTGCCTTAAAGGTGGACAAGACTTACACAAATGAAAACCCATTTACCCCTTTATGTACTGTTTTACAAACAAGGTCAACATAAAGAATGCAAATGGGGGAAAAAAAAGTAAAAAAATATATCTTTATGGAGCTTCTTTGCTAAATACAAAATAAAAACATCATAATCAGTTGGTGGAATAAACCAAATGATATGACTCGAATGTTCCCCTTTAAAGAGAAGCTCAGCTTTGGGATACAATTTCTGAAATATTATGACATGGGGTGACACGGTGTACGACTGGTTAGAGCGTCTGCCTCACAGTTCTGGGGACCAGGGTTCAAATCCCGGCCTCGCCTGTGTGGAGTTTGCATGTTCTCCCCGTGCCTGCGTGGGTTTTTCGGGGTACTCCGGTGTCCTCCCACATACCCAAAAACATGCATGGCAGGTTAATTGAAGACTCTGAATTGCCCGTAGATATGAATGTGAGTGCGAATGGTTGTTTGTTTATATGTGTCCTGCTATTAGCTGGCGACCAGTTCAGGTGTACACCGCCTCTCGGCCGAAGATTGCTGGGATAGGCTCCAGCATGCCCGCGACCCTTGTGAGGATAAGCGGAACGGAAGATGAATGAATTAATGAATTATGACATGGGTAGCATGAATATTACAATGCCATTATACTTTAGTTCAGTTGATTTTCCTGAATAACGAGATATGTGTGGACCAAAACAAGGAGAATTAGGACCAGCTAGTATTTGGAGCATTTAGACGCAAACATGTTTTGTGTTGTAGTTTATGTTTACTTTTGTCCTACACTTTGAGTATACGGACTGTAAAGTCTTTGTTGAGTGCATGAGGGATGGGAGAATGTAATTTGTTTCTTTTCAATATGTACAGTATGTTGTGTAAAGAGTAGTGAATAAATGTTTATGCATTTCTCATGCTGCGTGTGTTTGCATGTATTTACATGTTTAAATGATGCCTTCAAGCAGGAAGCCATTCCAGTCATCATTGAATCGATTAAGTTTCTGAACAGCTGCCATCCACAGAATCTGAGAGATTCTTAGCTCCTTAAATGTTCTCCAACTTGCCATTTTCATGTGAATTGTTTCTAAGATCCTCAGCCGTCATGTTATTGAGGTTGTGTATCGAGGCGGTGGGGTCCATTCGGATCAAAGTTTTGGACCTGAACTCCGACCTGGGTGCCACCAGTGCTGTCATTTCTTGATTGTCGGCGAATTCCTTCCTCAGCATTTCATTCCTCCTTCTTCTGATTTTCAACATGCGTTTGCAGATGAAGTAAATCATTTCACAAATGCACATTAAGATGCAGACGGCTGAGGAGGCCACCATGAAGATGGTGAAGATTTTTTTCTCGGTAGGCCGGGAAATGAAGCAGTCCACCGTGTTGGGGCACGGCTCCAGAGAGCACTTAGACATTTTGGGCAGGTCGAAGCCTTCATAAATATAGTGGAGGATGTAGAGGAAGCCGGCATCAAAGCCTGCCTTGAAAAACAGGCTGACCTAATTGAAAATAAAGAGAGACGTTTTGTGTGATGCATCTTTTTTCAAACTACAATCAGTGCTTAACTGTTAAATGAAACCTTTCCATCCTTACCAAATAGGTCCACCACAGACCTCCACGTTTCTTCCCAGGGTTGGCGTACAGATGAGCCCCCTTGTGTGAGGTGGTGTACTCCAGGTCTTTCTTCTCACGATATTTTACGTGACACGTCACCATCAAGGAGGGACACGTGACAAAGATGAGCTGCAGGGCCCACAGGCGGATGTGGGAGATGGGGAAGACGGCGTCGTAGCACACGTTGGTGCAGCCGGGCTGGGCCGTGTTGCACACAAAGTCCTTGCTGTCGTCACCCCACACTCGCTGAGCCGCCACCACGAACACCATCACCCGGAAGACAAAGACCACGGAGAGCCAGACGCGGCCGAACGCAGTGGAGTATTTATTGACCCCGCTGACGAGGACCTCCAGTGCAGACCAATTCATGTCTGCTGTCTTCGTCAGCAGACGTCAGCAGAACATATAAATGAAGTTCTCTATGGGATAAGCCTGAGAGGAGCATACAGAGCAGAAAAGTTTAATTCATTGAAAAGTAAGTACAGCACACACTGAGAAACAAGCACAGAAATCAGAAGGTTGCAAGCTCTCCTTTTGCAAAGCCATCAGTTGAATGTACTCAATTCGTTCGTGGAAATCTTTTCTATTTTGTCCCTTTTTCGCTGAATGCTGTGTTTGCTTGTCCTTCATTTGTGCCATTCAAAGTGCTCTTTTTCATTTCAAATGAAGGACCTACATTTTACCTGGATTATACAATGGATTTAGTCTTGTCACAGCTCTGTCGTAATGGCCTTAATTGACCATAACTTGATTATTCAACCTTCCGTTTAACTGTTTTAGCTGTCCTGTCAATTAAAGACATCTTTGAAATGCCAATAAAAGGAGTTTCATGGGATACAGTACACTTAATTATGCCATTCAGACAGGTAGGTTAGACCCGGTGTTGGTAATTTCGTGGACCAGCGTACATCGCTCCCTGCATGTGCTCCGATCTAATGCACCAACATTGCAATAGACCAGCTGTGTCAAAACTTTGACATGGTATGAGCAGGTGTACATTTAGACACATTCTCACTTCGCTATGCGCATCTCCAAGGGCGCACCCTGGCGCTGCCCATCTTGGCACAGTCCGGTCTGCCAAATTGGCTTGCACGAAAAACAAGATACATTGTTTTTATGCTCGTCCGCAGCTGTGCCATCAACGATAATAGACCCCTTAAACACTACTGTGGAAAAGAAGTAAGTGTGGTAGGACAAAAAAAGTTCAAACCTTTTTTTACAACCATCTGCATATTCCGAATTTGGGCCACAGTCAAATGTTTAAAATGCTACTTAAAGACTGTGCATCCAGTACATTACTAATGCGTAAGTAGCAATAATATCATACATCTATGGTATTGAAAGATCATAGCACATATTAGGCATGCAGTGAGATTGCTCTCAGTTGACCGGTGTTCTTAGTTCATTATTTGCGGGTATGACATGGAGACGGTTCACCATACTTCACACGTAACATAATTGCACACTAATGATTATAGCTAACTTTGGTTAACTGATTTTTAGTCCTTGTTATGACATTTCCGACATACAAGATACTTTGGCACTGTTACAATAAAGGCTTCCGCTTATCTCCACATTGTTTTGCACATTTCAACGTGACAATAAGCCAGATGACATCTAACGTGAGAAAACCAAACTTTGCGCCGCTGCAGTACACTGGATTTTCATTTGTATTTATTTGCATTTGCTTTTCCCCTTCCAATGAAAAGCATGTGCAGAGAACATGTTTTCTTTTTGTGTGATTTATTCATAAAAAAAAACAAAAAAAAAACGTCGAATATATTTTCTGAAATTGAAAGTAAAAATGGGGAAGAGATGGCAAGAGAAAATTTCCAGAGGAGGTGAAGCACGGCCAGACAAACAGAAGAACCGCCACAGAACAAACACAAACAAAACATTTGATACAATAAATTACTGAGGATTAATCGTATAATTATGCAAATATTTCCTTCTCAATAAATCAAGTCAAATCTGGATTTTATCACCCCTGAAAACTACAGTGTGTGATGTATTTAAAAATGCTGTATTGTAAGGCTTGATTATCAATAAAGAACAAAATTCATTTCGCAGCACACAAACAGCTTAGAAAGAAAAGTAAAAATTCTTTTAATTTTTTAAAGCCCTCTGGCATTATGTAAAAAGAGCACACACAACTTAGCTTGTTCAGTGACCTGCCATACTGGTCGAACAAGTCGCTTCTCTGTTCATCACCAAGATTATGTTGTCTGAGTCAACACAGCATGATAACAAGGTGTGGTTCTGTGTCTGCTTTGCCAGACATTTTGTTTTCCCTGAATGAATTGAGCATGCACAAGCATTTATTTTATTTTTTATAATATATTATATTATATTATTATATATTATTATTATATTATATTACAACATATTAAGGTAATTTTATATATATATATATATATATATATATATTGTATATATATATATATATATATATATAAACAAGTACCAGAAATACCAGAATTGTCTCAATGGTAATCTTTAGGCACATTAAAAATATATAGAATAAATGATTAGCATGCATAATGTTCAATAAAGTGAAAACAAAAAGTGAAATGTCTGTGAACATTTTATGCTGACATTTGATGATGGCAAAAAAAGTGATGTAAAGCTTTTTAATTATAACTATACAAGAATAAGACATTGTTAATTTGTAGAAGCATCAAGGAACTCGGCGTGAAGATAGACCTTACCTGACAGAGAAGCCTTTCAAATGTGATGACAATGACTGGTTGCAGGTCGCTGTTATAGGCTAGCTTAACGCTTACTGATGATGTGGATGGGTGGAGTTTCAACGTCCACCTGAATATATTTGACTGGAGAATACATTAACTTTGTTTGCACAGGGATCATCACCATATGTAAAAGAGTTCTAAAAATCCTAAATGGTAGCTAGGCTCTGGCATTATTTATTTTTTTGAGCGTCTTTACAAAAATAAATACATTGTGGTAGTCAGATTATCAGTAGAACAAATGCTGGTACCACAGTAGTTAAGAGAAAATACACAACACTGCCTTTCACTTTTACTTCATACGTGTATTACAACATGTACATGGTTATATTGCGAAATGCTTTTACTTTTTATAGCACTGTTAAATAGGACTTGTTTTGGGTACCAGAGGGCATGTGGACCAAAATATGTATGATGGGACAAGTCAGTACAATGAACTTAATGTTTGTACTTAATACTTGAAATCATTGATGATGTGCAATAAATGATTCTGTGTCTGGCACGGTTTCATTTTTTTTAATGACATTTATTAATACAGAGCGATGCTTCAATTACAAAAATAATGTGTATTAATAGGTCAGATGCTCCTTGTAGTCATGTTGTTGGAGTATTTTCATGAACCACATGGGGTTTAGGCATAGCGGCAAAAGGCAAAAGAATGAATTTACAGGGGAAATAATCAGAGCAATTATTTTGGTCGAAGTTCCTGTGTCTGATATATGTATACCATTTTATTTCCCTAGTAAAGCTTTTATGTTCATCCATTTGGTTTAGCAAAACACCACTGGAAAAGAAATGTGACAAAATAAAAACACATTTGACAGTAAGCGCCACAGCAGAAAGTGTACTACAAAGTTTAGTTCATTACCATACAGTAAACTGAAAAGTTGGCCAGTTTAGCTGTGGGAAGTAATAACATCGTTTCACTCACTTTATAATATACAATAAAATTAGGAGTTATACTTCAACTGCACTAAAATGTGTTAAAACTTGTGCAGTGGACTTTTAAATGAACAATTTAATATTGGATTTGCATGCATTTGCTGCATGAGAGGAGATATAAAGTAACTACAAAAATGCAAAGTCCATGTCAAACTCCCTGCCAACTAATTGCTAGCCTTATTTACCGAGATTAGTGCCAAGATTACTTGCATTGTTTTGTTTTTGTTCCTTTGTGCTGTCAAGTGAACTACTGACACACCCTCTGCAACAGCCAAAAGTCCCTAGAATACGCAGAATTGAAACAATTACTTTATACCTTTTTACATGCAAGTACATGTACATGCAAGTAAATAGGAGATAAAATCTTAAACTTGTGGGAGCATGCTTGAAGAATCGAAAAGAAACTTGCATCCAGAGAAAAATGATGTGATTCATTGGCCTATAGAGGATGCTAACGTTCCATTGTTGGCCATTGTTGTATGCACGCCACAACAACAAGGAAAAGAAACGTCCAGACTGAAAAAAAGTGGATGCTCTTAAAACTAAGCAGCTTGATCATCTGCAAAACGGAAAACTGAGTGGATTTTGTTTAAAAAAACAAACAAACAGACACACACACAAATAAAACACATCCACATGATCTAATTGCACGTAAAACAAGCAATTGGGAATTAAAAAAAGAAACAGACAAAAGAAACAAAAAAAACCAACAACAAAAAAACAGTTATGATTGAGGAACATTGGCTTGCAACAAGCAAACGAGTTAAGTACAATATAGTTCATATAGCTATAGACAAAAATAAGGCAAAGTGCTTTACAAGACAAGGCTATGTGGAGAGGAATTTTGGAGCTGCATTGGATTGGTTTTTAATGTCGGTCACTTCGGATTACCGATGTTGGGTAAGGTGGGAGAAGATAGGGACTATAACATAAAGGTAAAAAAGGCACTTAAATTGTTTTTTTTTTGGGCATGAAATGGAAATCATTGCCGTTTGTTTTGGCAATTTGCCCCCCCTTGTGGAGACATAAAGGCTTTTCAAGGATCTTGCAAATAAATGAAGGTTATCGTTGTCAAGGATGTCTTCGTCAAAGATCTCTGTTGCCTATTTCCGGCAGGAGCTAACAATAAATCGTTCATAAAAGGTGACTGGAACTAGTGCCATGGCCGTGAGTACGTATTGTGAGTCGTACAATGCGTCAAAGATGATCTTGCAAAGGTGATAAAGATGATCTTGCACTGGACGCCATTCAAGCTACCCACTGCTATTGATGATGTGACCCAAGTGCAGACTGTAAACTGGAGATCATTAGGTGACTTGGGACTGAACCCTGCTGGACACCCCACAACAGGGCAAATTAGCTTGAGACAACCTCACCAATTGAGTTGGTGAGGCTTCTGTCACCGAGCGATGATGTAAACCCATCAGGTACAGTGTCTGATATGCTTACCCAATCTGGCAACCTTTTCATTAGGATACAGTGATCAAGTGTATACAATTTGGGAAGTGAGTAAAGGAAAATAATTCTTTGTCCTACAAATGCACTCTTTCCATTCTGCTGATGTCTCCTTGACAGCTAAAGTTTCAATTAATTTAAAAGTTTCACAGTTAATCACACATCTTTAGTATTGTGTGCGTGATTTAAAACACTGACAGGGAAATTGAAGCTAGTTGTGTGTATGTAGTCTACCTATATAGGGTATGAAAAGCTGTCTTAAATGAAAGGAAATTTGTATGGCAATCGAGCCGTCACACTAAATCTCTCCCATTGTTTTTAATTTGTGAGCTCTCATGTTTATTTTACATCAAATATCCAAACAACGACCTGACTGTCCAAGTGGATCTCTATCTAATTTCTTTCTTCTCCACTGTCTTCCTCACCCATCATTCAAACTTCCGGTCACCCCAATCCTGGACAAAGGTACGGTTTATCGTCACCCTCATCAGAGCTGGTGACAATGGAGCTAGCCACTTTCTGCTGTGTGTTGAGACAAAGTCAAGTCTTCTCTGCCACTTTGGATGATGCGTGTGTGTCCCCCTGAAGAAGGTCACTCACTGTCTTCTCTCGGCCTCTGTCGTGATTCCACAGTGTACTGGTTTGTTTGTCAAATGATTCATAGTGTTAATTAGTTGTTTGAATCAATTTCTTTGTGCACGCGCAATTTGCATTTCAGCAATCTGTACAAGAAGGTTTGTCCGGCATAACACAATTAGAATAAACACATTTAATAATTTGTTAAATATATAGAATACATATGTTTGAACATTTAATTGCACCTTTTCCAATTTTAATTCTGGTTTTGGATTATGCCATAATTTACTGTCTGCCAAGCACCTGCTTTTTGATTTGATTTGATTATAATGCATGGACTTTGCATGTTCTTCTACAAGGTACTTCAGCTTTCTCCTACATTCCCCCCCAAAAAATGAATTTTAGGTTCATTGAAGACTGTAAATTGTCCATAGGGGTGAATGGTTTTTTGTCTATATGTGCCCTGTGATTGGCTGGTGACCAGCCAAGGGTGTACCCTGCTTTTGGCCCAAAAGTCAGCCTGTATCTAGCTCACCTGTGACCCTAATGATTGCTAGCAGTATAGAACATGGTGGCGGAGGAAAATAAGTGTTATATTCTTATCTTTTTTTTTTGGTGATGCTAAATAGCTGCATGAGAGAGACAAAGCTTTCAGTATTATGGTGGTGTCCCTAATAAAGTGAATTGCGCATTTTATCTGGGAAGGCATTTTAATGGAAAGCATGATGAGTTATTAAGTGCCCAAAAAATATAATGAAGTAAGGTCATCCTCTAAATAGGTTTAGTAGGAATTTAATTGAAGCTCTGTGATGGATAATGCCTTTGTGGCTTGTTTCTCTCCAAGGGTGAAAATATTTGTGAATAGATTATTTTGCTATTTGGAACATATTCCATTCAGCCAAGCCAAGTTTAACTTCAACTGCTTTGTGATGAAAACATTTGTTTATTTTTTTTTGTGCAAGCTACATGAAGACAAGTTGACAACATCAACTATAGTTCTGCTGTATGTACTTGGGTGTTATTAGTTGTTGAAGGACCCTGCCCCTGAGACCCCCTGTCACTGACATTTGACTCAAGACTTGCCTTGATAATCTTAAGAATTCATTGTTCCCTACACAGATTCAAGACACCCCGTGCTGGATATAGCTAAGCAACCCCAGAACAGAACTAAGCCTCCTCAATGCGCTCCAGTATTCTTCTTTTTTGTTTGCTTCATTTTTATTTTTTTTTGCGTCTTTAAATATATGGTGCAGGTAACTTGCCAAAAAACACCCGCTTGAATCTTATCCCATCTCGACTGCATTCTTTTAGAAGCTTGGCTCGTCAATATGCATTTTGGCAAATTCCAGTTGAGCTCTGTTATGTTCTGGGGCTGCATACGACACACAGTGTCTTGAATCTTTGCAGAATGGCCAACAACAAAAACACTGGATTTTTCTGAAGTGGCCTTTGATCAGCCCTGATTCAAATCCTATTGATCTGAACTGTGGAAAACAGCTGAAACATGCCGCGAGGAGAAGGCACCCTTCAAAGCTGAGGCAACTGGAACATTTTGCGTACGAGGTCAGCCAAAATATCTGTCGACAGGCGTACAAGTCTGACTGAGACTTACAGAAATCTTGCAATTGCCTCAAAAGACCATTGTGGTTTGCTCTCTTTAACGTCAAAGTACCATAATGGCCCACGGCGGCTGGAATGACATTTCCTGCGTAGTTTTGTGATACTATTGCCAAAAGATTGTGACAACTTGTGCTCTATGGGTAATTGGGCTGTGATGTAAAAGGGAAGGTGAGTTTATGATGATAAAATCAGAATCAGAATCAGAATCATCTTTATTTGCCAAGTATGTCCAAAACACACAAGGAATTTGTCTCCGGTAGTTGGAGCCGCTCTAGTACAACAGACAGTCAATTTACAGAACACTTTGGAGACATAAAGACATTGACAAAAAACAACAACAAACAACAATTGTGCAAAAAGATGCAGAGTCCTCAGTTCGAATGGCTAATATCGCAATAGTCCGGTGCAATGACCATTGTGCAAAGGGCACTGAGACTTCAAGGAGTGTATGCGGTTTAAAGTGACGAGTAGTGCAATAATCTGGGACAATGGTTGTGCAAATTTTACAGATACTCCTCAATCAGTGTGCAAATGGAGCAGATGCTACTCTGGCATGAGTGGCCACTATATGCAAATAGTGCAGCACGGCGATGCAGGTTATGTACAGTATGCACGAACACGCAAATGAAAGCGATTCCATGCACCAGTCTACCGACATCTCACAGAGGACGAGGAAACATTTAATATTCAGTGATGTGAACCACGAGTTGTGTTACGGAAAGCTGGAAATATTCCGAATTTGTACCTTTTCAACTAGCTTTGATGCTGTGGAGTCTTTGGCAGCTAATGTGTGACATAAATAAACTTTGACAAATAATGTCAGTTTTTTGACAGCAGTTCGTCTATAAATGCTCGTCTTCACGCTGTGCTCCTCGTAACAGAGATTTGACTTGACAAAATGAAAAATTGCAGCCTTAATTTGATTGTATTTTGGCTAGAAATTAGTCAGGATAGATTTAGCAAACTGAGACATTTCACTTTTTGCTAAACCTTTGCAAGAACCTAAACTCGCTTGCCTGCTTCCAGTTTTCACATTGTATCTTTTTAGTTCCTTTTTTTGGCAGTCTTCTTGTATACCACAGCTGTGATAGTGTTTGCTGCAAAATGTCTCAGTAAGACACCATATGTGCACTAAAGTGTCGTTAAAAGAAGATTGCTGGAGCGAGTGACAAGGGATTAAAGCTTTCAACACGGTTCAGAATAACCCGGACCGAAACAAACCTAAGCGACCGAGAGGTGCTGAAATTAATTTCGGGGACTCGCTTGCCAAAATCCTTGGAATAATAAACAGATTGGGTTGATTATTTTAGACAGCAACACCAATCAACAAGGGTTCCGGCAGTTTATAATCAAGCTCATTTGAAATTTTTGGTGCTCACTGAACTGTACGACAACAGCTTGTGAAAAATTATTTAAGATCTTACACATGTTGGAGTGTCTTCAACAAATTAGTGGAAATTCCTTTAAACAAACACCTGTTCCGTCTGTGGTAGATAAAAACAGTAGTGGAGTTTATATTTTCCAGAGCTGTACCTCGTCACTAATTCAAAGGAAAAGCATTTATAAAACTGGCAATACACTGAAAGACTTAGGACCTCATTCAGGATAAACGATACCCCAAAAAAATGGATGGATATATTGATGAAATGCTACAAAAAGAATTGATCTCGCTTCAACTACAATTTTTCACAAGGGTCAAATTCCTGTCAGTTAAGAGGAGTATTCTGCCGGTGTCAGTCCGGTATATTTGTAAGGCTGTACTCTTCTGGGACAGCAAGATAATATTTGTTTAATTCTACAGATACAGTGAATGATTAAGAGTGCTCATATCTCGGCCTACCATCAGATTTGTTGCACAAACTGACGCACTTTATCAACCATATCAGCCAGGTTCATATCGATCGTCTGTGTCAGGGAGGTTGAGGTCAGTGAACATGTCGCGAGGTGATGCTTCAACTTGTGGCAGGGCTGATGTAGAACAAGTGAAATATTAATGAATAATAGTAATAATACAAAGTACATTTTTCTGTGCTGGGGAAAAAAAAAGGGGCGATGTTTCTTTTGCAATCCAGCAATTTTGCTATTCAATAGAGCAATGGTGGTGATTGCAGATTGGGTTTGCAACATTCATTCATCCACCGTTACGCTTCTCCTCATTAGGGTCGCGTGTGTGCTGCAGCCTATCCCAGCTATCTCCAGGCGAGAGGCGGTGTACACCTGAACTGGTCGCCAGCCAATCGCAGGGCACATATAAACAAACAACCATTCTCACTCACATTCATATCTACAGGCAATTCAGAGTCTTCAATTAAGCTGCTATGCATGTTTTTGGGGATGTGGGAGGAAACCGGAGTACCTGGTGAAAACCCACGCAGGCACGGGGAGAAGATGCAAACTCCACACAGGCGGGGCCGGGATTTGAACCCTGGTCCTCAGAACTGTGAGGCACATGTGCTAACCAGTCGTCCATCGTGCCGCCCAGTTTGCAACATTATAAATCTTTTTTTTAAACGATGTTTTAAAGTCCAAGTAAACTACACTAAATTTTCAACCTGCAAGTTGCAACACATACTAGTTGTTTTATTTCTAACACCCAGTTGACAGTGTGATGGTTTTTTTCAGCCTTTTTTCTCAAAACAGCTTCTGGCTACTTTAGGAGCAAAATGTTGGATAACAAATGTTTGAGGACAGAATGTTGCATGTTGAAAGAAAGAGTTCAAAGCTACAATGTGAGGTCTGAGCAGCATCTTGGCATTGGATACTTTCGTATATTCTAAATGGCTATTGACTTGTTTTGTGCTTTTCTACCGTAAAGGCACTCGAAAGTGCTTTAACACTGTCTCCTCATTCACCTACTGATCTGGAGCATCTGGAGCAACCCGGTGTTCAGTATCTTGCTCAAAGACACTTTGACATGATGACAAGGGCTTAGGATCAAACCTACAACCTCAGACCACTCTACCACGTGAGCCATGCCACACTCTTATGAGTGTAAAGTGGATTTAAATGCATCTCTATGAATCCATGGACACGCACGAATCCAGTAATGTAGCATTGAACATGCCATTACGGAGGGTCAATCAGACATTTCCATTGCCTTACTTACTTTAACCAAGACAAAGCAAGTTAAGAGGAGGTGTCGCCCACCATTCTCCAGATTGGTGATGGCGTTATGCATTTTTATGTTGAGCCTAAGCCATTCTCCAAATAGTGTGTAACAGATGGGAGATCCTTTAACCTTGTGCTTTATTGTCTTGGGGATGGAAAATAGGTTTTATTCCAGGGTGAAGATGAGATAAGGCTCTGTCAGGCCTCTTTCCACTCCCCGCTGCAGGCTCAGACGACGGACATTGCATCTCGCCCTCACTCGCTTTGTCTAAGATAGATTTTCCCCCAATTGTCACTTTCATTACATCTGACACTTTTGTGCTTTGACTTTCAAGTTCTTCAACCTTTTCCCGAGCGCTCTCGACTACACCCATCTACGTTATCCTGTCATTTAACCAATTCTTCTTTCATTGTGATCATTTATCACTCTGGCGCCGACGAGATTGTGCGTACTTTTTCAAATTCAAGGCATTTTCCCCTTTTGCTCTTTGCTCAGAGCAGACACTGCGGTCCACCTTCCAGTACTCTGCTTGTGTAGCCTACATCGTGTCTCACACAACTGGATGGAGGACACCTTGGCGACAGTGCGATGCTTCCTGATGTCATTAAGAGCTACATTTTTGTTCCAGGAAGTGGTTGGTTTTCGGCGGAATGACTACAGAGGCATGCATCTGTCCTAAGTGACACAATTCAGAAACTGAAGTGTTCGGTGACACATTTCAAAAACTGAAGTGTTCTCTAAAAATGCTTTGTCTGAACCGCTATAGTACAACCTCCCTGCCACACCTTTTGTTAAGAAAAGAATACTACAAAAAGTTATATTGAGTAAACTAACCGTCATAGGACTCCAGTGTTTTATTTTATTGTGTATTGTATTGTTATCGTTTTGACTGTTGACTATTAAAAGTGGCTCACTTGATTTTACACTTGTATGCCCGTCTGAATGTTTCTCTACATGTTGCAGGGGCATCTGCGACAAGACTCACCTTGCACACTGTCATTAAGGGCAAAAACAGTTTGGATGTTTTTACATTGCAGTATTTTACACATGTATGTATGACAGTTAAGAATGTTAAAGACATTGTATTGTGTGGTTATATAAAGATTTTATACAAGCTGCTTCTTTATATGATCTGCTTCTCTGTCTGATGTGCAACAAAAAAATATACACGTATATCCTGCATTTTAAATAGGAGTACTGATTAACGCCGTATCGTATGATATTATTTCTCATATCAAGGGATGATCTACTTTTAAACTTAAAAAAAAAATGTCCAGGTTTTTTCCCGAGTTTTTACCCCCGCCCCCCGCAATCCCTTGTAGTTGCTAACTGAACCCTACTTTTATGCTGCTCTCCACCCCTGTGACCTCTCTAATTTGCCATTGCTGTTATTTGTCACAATAATGCTGCTAATTAAATGCAATCAATGCATATTTATGAGGGTATACTGCATTTACAAGTCACATTAGCTTGTTATGGTTATACGTTGTTTCCAGGGTGCCCTCTAGTTTTGTACAGCATAACAGTTGTCTGCTTGGATCACACAGCTGCTGAACGCATTGGATAAAAAAATACACATGAAGGCAGCATTTCTGTCAGCATTTTGCATGTTACATGCATGTTACGCAGTTCTTTTGAGTTTTGAGTTTATATATATATATATATATATATATATATATATATATATATATATATATCTTCAAAAGCCCAGTACTTTGTGCCTTTACAATAAGCGTAACAGAACTGTATAAGGTCTGCCCATACAAAACCACAACATAATGATCTCTTGTGGGGTATGAACTGACTACCAACCTTCTTTCGAACACAATGGCACATACCCTTCAGCATTTTTTTTTCTTCCTTCTACTTTAACAAGCATGATCTTCTGTGAATCAATAGCCAGTTGCACACAACATGAGCTCAAGTCTGGAGCTTGGTGTAAGTAATTAATGCGTTAAGCATATTTAGTGGGCATGTATTGTCACATCCCTAGTTCAAGTATGCAAAGGTTACAGATCCTCCAGATAATTAAATATAACAAAGCCAGGCTACATGAATAGAAGACCTTTGCGATGAAGGTTCGCATGTGAATAAATTGCATGTTTTGTGGCATCACTATAGGCTTTCACTGTATAAAAGATGAGCAGTTAGCAAAGCTGATGTGTGCTGTGAAGCGGGATTTATTTCTAACCGCCTACAAGGTCCAACTGAACTAAGTGCAAAACAAATGAGCTAATATTTGGAAAGTGTAGTGTAATAGTATAAGCTGCTGCCTCTTTTCAATTATTTTGTGGATTGCCTTTATCCTTTTGTAAATACAGGTTTGAGGATGGCCAGAGTACGACTCTGTGACTGATCATTTCAGTTTCAATTGTTTCAAAAATGTGAAACCGGTATACCAAAATTCATTGTATTAAATTTTGGAGTTTACACTCTATTTTTTTGTTGTTGTTGTTTTTTGGGATTTTTTCAGATCCAATTTCTGGTGGGTTGGCTGTGAGTTGGATTGTGGATCTGTCAACACCCCCCGCTTCCCCCTAAACGAAACGTTACCAGAATGCCAAGTTCCACACTGTTTGTGGAAAAGAGATGATCCTAATAAAATGGATAGAGCTTGTGTCTGGAGGCCATCAGAGAAGAGCCAGAGTCTTAAATAGCCCGAATGAGCCAAGACAATATAGCAAGGCTGGTTAATATTTGACATCAGCTTTTCAACATAATCTCCTCGCTTGGAGATGAGCCGAGAACAGCACATGACATATTCATGTGTTTTTAAAGCTATTAAATCCTTAAAAAGAAGAACTCTCTCCATCCATGTCTTTGGAGGCTATTTGAAAAAGCCCCATCTCATCTAGATTTACTGTCGCAAACCACTTGACATTATTACAAGTGGATGAGTCCGGTAGACGCCGGGCTCGATGTTGCCGTTCGCTTTAATTGCCGTGGCTGTTCGGATGATCCTTAAAACATAAAATCCACCTGAACTCTCCTCCAATTTAAGGCATGGATGGGGGGGGGCATGGTCCGTCAATGGATAACGCACATGCATGGTGATTGTTATTTATCTTTGTTTTGTTCGACCTTAGGGCTCTAAGAGAAAAAACAAAAAGGTAAGTTCTTACTGTAATATATTTGCAACGTTTTCATAGATGCTGCTGGATGTTTTGTGTAATCTATTGTGTGTGTGCGTGTGTGTGTGTGTGTGTAAGAGGCCTTGTAATGACACGCCTTTGCTTCGTCTACCTCTGTCGCCATGACACATCACAGATGTGATCCCTTGATAACTCGTCTTCCACCATACTGTATGTTACACTGAGCTTCAGTGTCAGTGTGACTGCTACCATCTGCTACATGGTAAAGCCTTATCGAAATACAATTTCTTCACTGCAGTTGCATATGAAATCTGTCTTTGTGGAAAGTCGTCACTGAGAAACTGTTGAAACCAATTATTTGCAAATTTAGCATTTTGTTGTTTAAAAAAAAAAATTAGACTGTATGTCACAAAATCCCTATGTTAATCATTGACCACTTAGTTTTACAGGTACCATCAGTAGTCAGCGGACCACACTATGAGGAACCCTGGTTTTAAATGATGCCAAAAGCCCCAAATTGTATAATTGTGCATATGCTGGATTTTTTTTATGCATTATTCAGTGAGAAACAAGGCATCTGGAAATTTGCAATGACCCATCTCAGATCTCACTTTGTCGACGAGTGAAACAAATTCCTGGATCCTTGCCAAAAGTTAGTGAATAATTCAGGGAAATAGCTGAAATAGCATGTGTTTGTTTGGTGCTTGAATCAAAATGAATTGAAAGCCAATTGTGTATGACGCTTCATTTGATGCCGAGTAACAGCAAGTGTCCTTGATGCGGAACAGTGTGACGTGAGCTGTTTCCAAAGTATTCAAAAATGAAATTCCCTGAAGGTGTGATGAACTTTTGATTGATGCCAATCCTCCTTCTGGAACACTGGCGTTCCACAGCACCTCTCCAGTTACATCGAGACTCAGGAGGAGACAATGCTGTCGACGCCGTGAGACTGCAGCCTGGCTCAGTGAAGCTCGGATTCTCCCCACCTCCCGTCGCTGCCTGGAGACTCCCCAATCTCCCTTACTTTTCTAGGTCAGTACGATCACAGCAACACACGTACACCAGAATCTATGAATGCAGCCAGGAATGTAACACTGGTGAAAACACTGGTGTACAAATTGATCTTTGAGAAAATGAATGGATTTCATTTGACTTTGAATTTTTTTAATAGTCCGCTCAGTTTAAGCAACATGAAAATACATTCATGCCAAAGCATCAGTGGTGCCATAACCCCCTTATCTGTCATGAGTCTTGATTTTCTGCATTACTAAATGCAGAAATTCAATTGTCAAACATTACAAATCTCGCAATATGAGAGCCTTTGCAAAAACTACACCAGATTTAGAGCAGTGGCAACAAAAAGAAATTCGGATTGGCACGAGTTAGTACGCCAAATATATTTTCACGCTCAGTTCCCATTCCTTTTATTTGTGAGACTAATACAATTTCTATAATACAATTATATTTATGCACAATGGCAGAGTAAGCATTCCAAATTCAAAGTCAAATCGTTAAAACAAAAAGTGTGAATGCTTTTTACTGACTTAATATATCCATGTATAACTGACTCGCCACCAAATATTAGAAACTGTATATGTAACTGTAATAAGTAAATAAGGTTGTATATGATCAAATTATAGTTAAGGGACATTAGCACCTTTCATCACACTGGGGAACCGAGGATAAAGCCGCTCACATCCGAGCCCTCTTTTATATCCTGCGGTGAGAGTCTTGGCACTGTGGAGAAGTACCCCTTGGAACCAAACAGACAGCATGCACACCAAATGGAGAGAAGTGCAATATCAGCGAGCCATAAGGATCTCTCCAATGAGATAATTGTATTCCTCAGAAAGAGAAAAAGACCAAAAACAAAACAAACAAACAAAGCCCCCCAAAATGAAATAATGAGCATTCCACTGACTGGTTTGATTGCAGACCTCATCAGTGTTCGCCATTGTCTCCTGAGCACTCCCCTGGGGTTGCTCTTGTGCTAAGTTTGCAGGCAGACTTTTGCTTGTTCTGTTGAGTGTTTCCTTAATACTGGAGGTTTTAGGGGAGGAGGGGGAAAGTGCTTTCGGATTATTATCTTTGGCATCTTAATGTGTCCTGACAAAAGTGCCAGGAAGGATTTATGGGAATTCATGGTGATAGCATCGTATTTGATTACAAGTGAATGGGTGAAAGGTTGACAAGTAGAGTGACGCACTAAAAGACATGCAATTTTAAATGAAGCAAATTTATTCCAACAGTTGAATTTTTCCATGTTGCCTTATTTAAACATTTTTACTGTTTTGTGCTGTCACCAGAGGCAATATGATGCACTCGCAGTTAGACTGTAAAACCCATCTTGTGCTTTGCAAGGCTCAACACGGCTTATTTCCTCACCGCCGGTTTCGACTGTAACACTTGTGCACACAGACTTTTTGCCAAGTTATTCACCTGTTCATTTCTATTCCTCCATCTGTCACAGGGGAGATACATTAGGTTGCTGAGACCAATGTATGCATAGGTGTAGTTCGTATCCCAGCGTTGAAAGCCACAGAGACCTAAACATCCATCCATCCATTGTCTGTACCGCTTTATCCTCACAAGGGTCGCGGGCGTGCTGGAGCCCATCCCAGCCATCTTCAAGTGAGAGGCGGGGTACACCCCAAACTGGTCGCCAGCCAATCGCAGAGACCTAAACACAAACTAGCAAAGTTGCTCAACACAGCATGAAATTACTTGCTTTCTTTTCCACAATAGCAGCACAGATATAATTATTGTCTAATATAGGGAGCCCGGTGCCCCGGGCATCAGGCATGCAGTCTGCCAGTCAAGGAACTTGAAGTGCATTCGGTGACAGAAAAAATTGGAGAAGAAGAATGGATGTGCTAGAAATAGAGTGGGAAGGAACCATGCCATCTTGGCTTGGGAACATTCCTTCTCTATAACTCGGAATCAAGTACACGCCCTTTTGTAGCTCTACTAATCTCTTGAGTTGTGATACATAGGTAGTTCTTCAAAAGGATTATGCACATGTTAAACATGTGACACAAGGGTACTAAGGAACATTGGCTTGGGAATGAATATATATATATATATATATATATATATATATATATATATATATATATATATTTATTTTTTTTTTTTTTTCCCCCCAGCTAATCTCTGCTGTAACAGGATTCCTACTAATGTACCATGTTGACTCCCTTAATGTTCTATCGTGTTGCAGCATAATAATTGTATTATACAAATACACTATATGGGTAAATATACATTATTGGTACATTTAGCCATTTTACCCACAGAATCAGATTTTTTTTTGTTTTGTTCACTTTCTACTTTGTATGCTGAAGAGCATTTCAATGAGGAGGTCACTTGATGTTAGATGAAAGGGCCTAGCTCACAATCTCCCATTTAGCTAATACCAAAGCTGTTTGATGACGGAATTGGTGAGCAGATGGAGAATTAGTCAAAAATGTGTGATTGTGAACGTGTAAAGAATCGCTGACTTAAATGTTCAAACTGTTGATAATGTTACAGTGGAACAATGGCTCTTGGCCTTGAGCGTTTTGAGATGAGAGAACAATTATGAGAAACCAACAATTCAGTGTTCTATTTATTCTGATGCACAAGATACAGACCTCAAAGCGCAATTTTCATTATTTTGTAGTCAAAGACTAGAAATATGAATAAAGCTATTCACTACGCAATCAGTGCTGGGCAGAGTACATCTGTGAACTCGGTTTAATTTGTCCTTTTTACACAACATCAGTGAACGCGGTTAAAGTAGTCATTCAAAAAAGATCTACTTGGTAGCATGTGTCCTGTATAACAGCCTTCCAAAGGTGGTTATTAAGGCTGATTTGAACCAAACCATGCCATACAGTGCAAACCTCCGTCGACAAGCAACATGATGCAACGAAGAGCTGCCCGAATGTAGTCAGTAGGAATGAGAGCACGAGTGAAGGTTATCATCGTTACAGGGCTAAGTAAGTAAGGTTACAGGGCTAATCACTCAAATCTGCATTGCACAAGCCCACAGGAAGTTGAATCATTAAAATCATTTGCTGGCCACAGGAAGGCCAAAATAAGTTCAATCATTTATTTTTCTGTACAGTGTGTTCAATGATTTTGAAACAAATATACTGTATATATCCCATATGGTATATATATATATATATTTAATAGTTTTGCTAATTCTGTGCTAAAATACGCAGTCCTGTTACTTAAATGAGTGTCAGTACAAACAAAACAATGACAAAAAAAAAAAGAAAGTTACCTGAGCTGGGCCAATAGACATTTTGGATAGTTCAACATGTGTATTATGAGTGAGGGGATGACCTGACATACGGTGAATATTAACTGTCAATAGTTAATATTTTATATTCTTGTGGCAAATTAATTATTTTTATTCCTATGGAGAGGTCAAAGTAAGTTCTTATTCATTTTTTTGGGGTGTTTTTCAAATTTTTCCCCACTCCAAAAAGGCTTTTAACAGATGGTGAAGTGTTGTTGTAGCAACAAAAAATGTCTTATGGAGTATGTTCATGTACAATTTGATTTTGAATGAAAGGCTTTAGGAAATGAAAAGCTCAATGTCTACTATGGCGGTTGGAGTAAAACTCAATTATAAGACAAACGAATTTTTTTATTTTGAATGGAAATGACTGATAAGACCTTAAGAGTTAATGACAGACAGACAGACACACACTTTCCTGCCTGGACAGTTTTCTTAATTCTGTTAGGGTTGACGTGAGAAGATTTCTTTGCAGGGCCACTCTGCCAGTTTTGCTTCCAGCAGCAGTCCAGACAGTTATCAGTGCACCGAGTGTGAAATTATCTCTCAGCGCAGTGATTGTCCACTCGCCATTGCTTCACTGCAACACTAACAACAATTTTCAGACCGGTTATACCAGCTGTACTGGCATGGAGCAAGTGAAAGCTTCAGAAGATTCGTGCTCACTCTTACCAATACGCCCACGGAATGTATCCCACCATTAATACAGTACATGAATTACTTATTAGGTTGGAGTATTGCCAGCATATGCCCACAAATGCTATTCAAGTATACGCTGACTTGCTGCAATATTAGTGGAAGGTTCATGAAGTTATTACAAGGTCAGATACTTATTACATTTGAAGTGCTTGTGTCTTCAATTAAAATAAGTTAGTCCTTTTATTTAGCTGTTATAAATATATACATATTTATCCGTTGTCTTGTGCTCAAGGTGAGGCACATTAGCCTTTACATTTCTGTGTCAAGTGAACTTTTCAGTCTGATTGGTAGTTGTGATAGAAAGGTCGAGCTCTTAGAAACACTCTGTCCCACCCCCAAAAAAGAATACCCATTTTTAAGAATTTTAAGGACCAGATCGAATGTGTTTCTAATACTTTGTTTGTTTGTACTGTCTTTTCTTTTGTTCTGAAACAAAATTGTGCTTGAGTGTAAACAAACTCAAATGCATACTCCGTACTCTTAGTATAAAACCTAGTTAGGATCCCATTGTAGTTGGTTGTATGGACTGTACTGTAATTCATTTTGGTAGCTTTTGCATGTTCAACTGCTGTACCTAATTAAATGACCCCCTATGTTCAAATACAACTGTGTTTGTGGTCACTTTCACCAAAAGGGTCGTAACAATTATTAAAACAACATTTCTGTGATTTCTGGCTTCTTTCCATTTCTTGTTTGAACTCTGCTTGAGACAGATGGTCACCCCACCTTAAGTCTGCCTTCACAAAGCAAGTGAATAAGTTAAAGTCTCACAAATACAGCCAACTGGCTTTGTTACATCCCATGATCGAAGAGACAACTTTTGCAAATCCTCATAATATGAGTCATCTTAAATATATGGTTGGTGTCATACCCTGGCTCAATATAAATATATGGGCAAAGTGCCAAGTAGTTTATATATTTTCCTAATGAATCCAATTAATCTCAGCAACCTTCAATCTTTTCTTCACCATAAAAATATAACAGATCGTAAAAGTGCCAGCATAAAATACTTTGGAGCTGAAATATAATGAAGACTCTAGCTCCTGATAAATTGCACAATTTTGGCTTTAACTATTGTTTTGTTTTACTTGTTCTATTCTATTAATGTCGCATTTGAAACAGATTTGTAACAATTTATTTTTACATTTAACGTGTTATTGTGAATGACACTCATGGTCCATTTGACATCTAACTGGCCAACTTTAATAGAGGGACATATATAAAATTACACAAGCTACAACTCCCAAGAAATACACCGAACTTAAATAAATAAATATAACGTTGGCCCACCCTTTGCAGCTATAACTTCCAACTCTTCTGGTCAGGCTTTCCACAAGGGTTAGAAGTCTGTTTATTCACAATTTCTGACCACTCTTCCATTCTTGCTTTGTGAGGTCACACACTGTTGTGGGACGAGAAGCCTGGCTCTCCGTCTCCGGTCTAATTTCATCCCAGATGTGTTCTGTCGGGTCAGGTTGAGGTTAGCACATTGTGCATTGTGCAGGCCAGTGAAGTGCATCTACACTAAACTCTCTCATCCATGTCTTTTTGAACCTTGAACTCATTGCACTGATGCAAAGTCATGATGCAACAAGCAGGTGCTATCCCCAAACTGTTACCACAAAGTTATGAGCATGGAATTGAACAAAATCTCTTGCTATGGTGTTTTTTGGTAACAGTTCTTCCTGCCTCGACTAACTTGACTGGCCTGCACACAGTCCTGACCTCAACCGAGTGTTCTCTGTCAATTGACTGTCTGTTGCCGTACTAGAGCGGCTCCAATTACCGGAGACAAATTCCTTGTGTGTTTTTTGGACATTCTTGGCAAATAAAGATGATTCTTATTCTGATTCTGAGTAGAACACCTTTGGGATAAATTAGAGCGGAGACTGAGAATCAGGCCTTCTCGTACAAAATCAGTTTGTGACCTCATAAACGCCTCCTGGAAGAATGGGTGAAAATTCCCACAAACAATCTCCTACACCTTGTGGAAAGCCTTCCCACAAGAGTTGAAGCTTTTACATTAACTATACTTTTGGAGAAAAAAACAGTGTGGATGAGACTCACTCAGCCCATCTCAATTTTCCCGCCTCAGTTTGTAGTGTCAGTGAGACCAGAATATATGCCTGAGGTTTCATGTCCTCCAGCAATATGTCGTCTCGTATTCTCTTCAAAATCCTTTCCAACTGGCCTGCAAAGTGGTAGTGACGCATTAACACAGAAGTGTTTTGCCTCGGAGGCCATCAGCAGCATACAAGGCAGAGTGATGAAGACACAGACAAGCCTGGAGGACAAAAAAATATATATATAGGCAATACAGTATATATTTAGCTATTCCAGAGAACAGTATATCGGGTTCACAGTAGATTTTTTTTAATTTACCATTCATACCTTGTTTAACATAAGCGAAAAATCCCCAGTGAAATGAGAGCCAGAAGTCCACAATCCAACATTTCTTATGTTTGCCTATCATCCACCATTTATACCATTTATAAATATATATAAAAAATAGTTTCTCGTCAACCAGCTGAATGCCAGTTCTGCTTGTCATTGAGGTTCAGGAAAGATCTGCAGTAAAGATCTTTTACATGTGGGGGAAAAAAATATGGTGGCACTTCAACAACACTGCGAAATACTTTCAGTTTAGGCTTGGGAGATTTCAGCTGTTTTGTTCAATGCAACGGCTGCATGGTAATCTATCCTGCGTCAGAGTAAATTGGGGGTTTCTGTTGTCACTTCATGATATGCTGTTTTCAGCCTGGAGTCTAGACTACAGCATTGTTCATGTTCCTTGTTGCGTGTCTTGTGATGTCTTGGGAATAAACAGGATGACAGAAAGGGAGAATGAAACATCAGTAGATTTTGGAGATAGATGCTTTTCAATAATTAAATTTTAGGCAAGCATGTCTTGTACCTTTGTCACAGTTATTTTGGGAAAAAGGGTGTTGTTGACTGTTTATAGCAATGCAAACTAAACATGGTAATTGGTCATTTGGTGTATTAGAATCCATATCTTATTTGTGTCATCTGACAATCTTCCTCATTTTTTGTTTATTTTCTCTGTGGTTGCTTATACAGTATCAGCAATTGTGTACTTGAAACTTCCATGTAACTTTTCTGGCCAAAAACAACTATGCATACTGGAAGAATGTGCATCCCTCATACACAATTAAGACCATTCATGCATGTTGTTGCTGTCCAATAAAAAACCTCTTGAGCCCACTTTAACAATGTTGCATTTTTAACACAATTATTAGTTTTCTTCGTAGTTGTCACTTCCAATAGACAGCAGACCTGCAGCTTAATGCTTATTCTGCTAAACCAAATCTAATAAATCAGCCTACAGATCATTATTGGATGGCTCAATTAAGTAAATATCTATGAATTATGCTCATTTTAGGTTTAGCAGAGGCAAGACGGCTCTTTGTTAGATGCAAGGCAATGTAGGTGAAACATCATAAACGGGAGGGACTTTAAAAAAAAAAAAAAAGTCAGATAGCATCATTATTCTCCAACAATACATTTTGGACTAAAGAAAATAAATAATGGGGGGAATACAATAAAGGAGAAAAAAAAGAATAACAGAGTCAATTGGAGCTGCCGAGTCTTAGTCCCCAGAAGTGAGATATTTTTAAAGATTAAAAATACACATTCAACAGAGAGTGATCACTGTGGTAATAAAGAGGTTCAGGTCCTAAAGCTGTCCAATAAATGTCATTGTGTATTCTATGTAGTACTTGGCTGGAACTGGAACTTCAGCTTTTTATGGGATGTCCGTCATGTTTGTGGAGTGTGGCGCTAAAGGGTTCAACCTTTCTTTCCGGGAGTGTGTGGTTGCACGGAGCTCTTGTAGGCTCAAGGACACTGGTGGGAAAAAAATAAATAATAAAATACATTTTTTTTTTAAATTATAGTTGACCATGTGCCTTAGTGCACTTGCCAATTCAGTCATGCACGTCTATTTTGTAGCTCAACAAGCTTCCATCACCTGATGTTTCACATATATGCATGCAAGACATATTCAAAATTATTTCTCAGGGAGGTCTCATATTGATACAAGACTGAAATACTGAAATACTATTGGCCCTGTATTGTAAATACGAGTGCCAACATTTGTTCCTGCGCCTTTTATCTTGGCAAGCTGCGAGGCCATGCACCGTGTACCCCTGTCGAAGGCCGTTGGTTTTCTTCTTGATTGATGCAAACATGCTATGTCATAAATCGGATCGTACAATAAACATCCTTTGTGCGAATACCTTGCAATCCTTTCTTGGCAAAGAATCCTGCGAATGCCCATGCCATCCATACTTCACAGCACGACTCCAGTGATAGCTTGTAACCTGGGAAACTTAATTCAATGGTGAGCCGCTCTTTGATTTATACAAGTGTCAAACACACAGGCTCTTGGCAACGCTGTGCATGAACAAAGATGTAAATTGTGCGAGATGTAATTCATGTAAATGGAATGGACAGCTATAAACGGGTCCCGTGATGACTACTCAGTGCATTTAGCAGGCCTTGAGGGGAAAAAGGTACGGGGGCACGAGATAATTTCACTTGCTGTGACGTTGTATTTCATTGACATAATGTATGCAAACTGAATTCCCTCGCAGGGAAAACACTTCAAATCTAGAGGGGTGAGGGATATATGATCGTCAATAACAATGCTCTCACTCCGCTGTACTTTTCGAGACTCTATGCCTTTTTATTTGAACCATCCAATAATCAAAACACGGAGGTATGAACTGGGAAAGCACAAGCATCAGCAAGTTTGATACACGAGGAATTAATCTTGAGTGCTCTTTGTCAGCATTCCCTCTATTTTACTGTTTCTTTTGTTCTTTATCTCAATCTATTACACAAACAGAGTAAATTGGAATTTCAGTGAAAACAAGGCAAACTCCACATGTGATTCCCGAATAAGAATTGACGAAATAATGTAGAATTACGGTGCAGCTTGCTTTCCGCACAGTCCGGTGATTGATGATCATAGACACCTCAGTGTTGATCGCTGCCACTGGCACAGCTCACATCTGACTGTTCCTATTTTACATGATTTGTCCTCATGATTTCAGAGAACTTTTTTTAATGCCAAGGTTGCAACTTTCCATGGCTGACGTCATGCTGCTCTTCCAACAAGAATGAGTCATCATCATTTTCCGCTGGTTGCTGCCAGTTAGTGCAATCGCATCAAGACATGATCAATCAACAACCACCTCCACAAAAATCAGCAACATTAATAAGCAACATTATGTAAATACCATGTTGCTAATCACCCCTAACAATGGGGTGTCTCTGTACAAAAGCCTTCTAAATTACTAAAATATGAATAACAGGACAGTCAATGAAAACACTGAATTTTTTGGCGGGGTAAGATACAGGGAGTAAAGGAAAACAAGAATTGTAGTGAACCCATATGTACATCCAGCACGTGCAACTAATTATATAAATAGACCAGAGTATTTTTCTTACATTTGCTTATGTTAATTGTTTCTCCCTCTCTTTATTCGCAACAGACTTGAAGATTCCCAATCCGACCACTTGCTGCTTTTTAACTATACATAGAAAAACCTGATCTCCACTTCACAGAACAATCTGTTTATTTTTTATCACCCCCTCACCCCCCATCATTAAACTGTTGTTTTGTGGTCTTTTTTTAAACAAGCAACATAAAAAAACATGAATTCAAAGAAATGTTTTTCGGTCTCATGTAGACCAAAGAGTTTTGCGTTTTGGTCTACCTCAGCTGTGTTTGGTGTTAAGAAACTGGAAGCAAAACATACCCTGATGGTGTAGTTAAAGGTTTGTTGTATTTCATGCACTGATAGAGCATATCTTCATGAGAATGTGATATAATTTTGTTCCAAAAGTATAAAGCTCGACTCACTGTTTTAATCTAAAATGATTCAATTAATCATGATACTAATAAGCCCAAACACTATAAACACTTGGAAATTATGGCACAATTTAACATTGCATCACCATAGGTGTTTAATTCTTCATTTTATTAACATTCTACACATCTTGTGTGGCATTGACACTAGGAATAAGATGTAACCACTTTAATGCCACTAATTGAAAGTAGTATTTTTGAGGGCACCTGTCAGTCAGAGGTTCTTGTTGTTTTGACTGTTGCAGGCAAATTTAGAACACTGAACCCACGTCTTGATTGCCTTGAAGCGAAATTGACACTCCCAAATTATGACTTGCATCTGTCCATCCAAGATTCTCAACTGGTGGAAGTGCGTCGCGTACCCATTTTGGGTGGGTCACAGACAGGTAGTAAAAACATTACTTCGTATTCTGATTGTTTCAGTACAGTACAGAGGTGTGGGATATGTATATATATACATACGGCTTGAGCACCTGGCCCCAAAAATGTCTGTGCACGTGCTTGCTGTTGTTTTATTTTGAACTTGTTCGTGTGAAAAATTTGCATTGAGTTTCGGCAATGCAACTCTTTTACATTTTATGTTCCTCTTTTGTCACCTTAGTGAGTGTTTTTAAATGTTTTATGCTCATGACAATCTAAATTTTCAAACAAATCCTTTCAATTTCCTTTAAACTTCCTGTTTAAAATCTTTTTTTTAACTAAATTTATGAAACAGGTTATGTATATGCCTTAAAAGATGAGCTCTATGTGGGCTCTCTCTGAAGTTTTTCAAAAGTACCTCCCTTCACACTTTTCCAAATTAATGTGCTCCTCACACCCTGACTCTGATCCGTTCAGACAGGAAAGGAATCGATAGATGAAGAGGTCAGTCTTGCCGGCATCCCGCTGAATTCAATTTCCTACCATTTTATATACATACCACATCTTCAGTTTGGTATTCGGACATGCGCAGATGCTAAACAAAGGATCCTGAGAACATACATTTTTGGGCTGGCTGTTGGGTGTTGAAATATTTGTTTACTGCTTCATCATCTGTATCATCATCAAGATGCAGCTTTATTACATGCTCAAAAAAAGGAGGAAAAACTTTGTAGATTATTATTGTTATTATTGTTATTATGCCGTTAACAGTCACATGATTGTCATTCAGAAACCCAGAGAATTATGAAATATTGTGCGTACAGTGTCAAGGTTGATGGTAGATAAGGGGGACAGAGTATTTTTTTTTCCTGTAGAAAATTACATGGAATACACAACTTGAGGCTTTTGAACTTGTTTGTAAAGGACAAAATGGGCTGAGAATCAATATAAATAGGATAAATGTTTCCAAAGTCAATATAAGATGTTGATTTTTTTTTATATTCACTTGGCCTATATTAAATTTATTCAAAAGTAGTGTCGTCGCTACGGTTTTAATTTTGCTCACTTAGTGTCACAACATTTTCTAGCGTGCAGCACATACTTACTGTACATCCCCCCTACCTGTATTTCTGATTAATGCTCGCCTCTAGTTATCCATCAACATATGGCTGTCATTACCTCGATAAAACCCTCACTCAGGATGCCTTGAGTTGGGGATAAGAAAAACAGACTATTTTCTTTTTTTTGTTCATCATCCAATCTGGTGACATGGATAATTAATCACCAACAATGTGCTTCTGTTCTTCTTTATTCATCTCGTATCGTGTACATGTGTGCATGTTTGCGTGTGTGTTGGGGATTGTGCCCACACTTTCAATGTGCTTTCTCCATCTTGTTTGTTTCTCTCCTAGCAAACATGTTCAGATAAACATAGAATTCCTCAGACATTCAGCACACTCTTGAAATAATTATTGATGCGTATAGTACAAGATTCTTCTTTAGTAATTTTAGAGAATTCCCAGTTACATTTTAAAGGATAGGAGGTATCTTTCAAAGCAACTTTTAAGACCCTATCAAGTAAATTCAGAGATTTGTTCCCTAATACATTATACATGTTTGAAGATAACTGATGAAAATGTGCAAAGGCTGAGAACTACTCAGTAGTCAGTTGTGGAGATACAGCGTTCAACAGTTTTCCTGATTTTTGGGCATGACTAAAACGACGCCGCATAAGCCCCTTTGGAGTCCGGTGTGAGTCTTGCCTCCGCCACTATTTAATAACTTGAGCGCCTTCGTTCACATCAGCGGCAATTGTAACGTGCAGTTGGCTAGCTATATTCCTATAAACTGAAAAATCTTTGGATTGCCCGCTGGTGTGGCGGCTTTAGAGCGCCTCGTTGTCGGCCTTGAGTGCTCTCACATCACGCAGACAAATGCAGAAGAGCAAGGTAAAAACACTGCTTTCTTATCACCTGTTCAATATTTGTGTTTCAAGGAGCATCACTGCCAGCGATACTCTTTGAAAATGTGTGAAAAGTTTCGCTTACCTGAGTTGAGATACCGAAAGTAAAATCTGTTAGTGTACATATGCCTGGCCCTGAACAAACACCACAGCTCAGATTGAGACAACACCTCATCATTTTTTTTGTGTGTTTTTTTTTTTTTTTTGCTCACTCACAGTGTCATCCAATAGCTGTTTGTAAAAGCTGTCAAATAAACAATGTTTGCTGATAACAGCACTCTGTTCCCCTTGACAATTCCTATTCAGAATAAAATATACATAGTAACGTGTGTTTGTGTCTTGTCTATCTTGGTGCAGCAAAACCCTTGACATCCCAACATCTTCTTTTCCTCTCGGCTTGTCCCTTTAGGGGACGCCACAGCGTGTCATCCTTTTCCATGTAAGCCTATCTCCTGCATCCTCCTCTCAAACACCAACTGCCCTCATGTCTTCCCTCACGACATACATCAACCTTCTCTTTGGTCTTCCTCTAGCTCTCTTGCCTGGCAGCTCCATCCTCATCATCCTTCTACCAATATACTCACTATTTCTCCTCTGGATGTGTCCAAACCATCGATGTCTGCTCTCTCTAACTTTGTCTCCAAAACATCAAACCTTGGCTGTCCCTCTGATGAGTTCAATACTAATTTTATCCAACCTGGTCACTCCGACAGCGAACCTCAATATCTTCATTTCTGCCACCTCCAGCTCTGCTTCCTGTTGTCTCTTCAGTGCCACTGTCTCTAATCCGTACATCATGGCTGGCCTCACCACTATTTTATAAACTTTGCCCTTCATCCTAGCAGAGACTCTTCTGTCACATGACACACCTGACACCTTCCTCCACCCGTTCCAACCTGCTTGGACCCGTTTCTTCACTTCCTCACCACACTCACCATTGCTCTGGACGGTTGACCCCAAGTATTAAAAGTCCTCCACCCTTGCTATCTCTTCTCCCTGCAGCCTCACTTTTCCCCCACCACCCCTCTCATTCATGCACATATATTCTGTTTTACTTCGGCTAATCTTCATTCCTCTGCTTTCCAGTGCATGCCTCCACCTGCTCCCTCCTTTCACTGCAGATCACAATATCATCTGGAAACATCATGGTCCACGGGGATTCCAGTCTAACCTCATCTGTCAGCCTATCCATCACCACTGGAAACAGGAGGTGGCTCAGGGCTTATCCCTGATGAAGTCCCACCTCCACCTTAAATTCCTCTGTCACACTTACAGCACACCTCACCACTGTTCTGCTGCCCTCGTACATGTCCTGTATTATTCTAACATACTTCTCTGCCACTCCAGACTTCCGCATGCAGTACCACAGTTCCTCTCTGGTTACTCTCTCATATGCTTTCTCTAGATCTACAAAGACAATTTAGCTCCTTCTGACCTTCTCTACATCCTCAAGGCAAATAATGCATCTGTGGTACTCTTTCTAGGCATGAAACCATACTGTTGCTCACAAATACTCACTTCTGTCCTGAGTCTAGCCTCCATTACTCTTTCCATAACTTCACTGTGTGGCTCATCAACTTTATTCCTCTATAGTTCCCACAGCTCTGCACACCACCCTTGTTCTTAAAAATGGGCACCAGCACACTTTTCCTCCATTCCGCAGGCATCTTTTCACATGCTAGAATTATATTGAACAAGCTGGTCAAAAACCCCACAGTCACCTCTTCTAGATGCTTCCATACCTCCACAGGAATGTCATCAGGACCAACTGCCTTTCCATTTTTCATCTTCTTTAATGTCTTTCTAACCTCCTGATCACCTTGGCAGCAATGGTTCTGTCTTTTGGAAGCTCCTCCTGTCCACCGAGAGCCTGTCTCACCTCTTCCCGTAAAGCTGCACAACACTTGTCATGTCTCAGCTTCCACCACATGGTTCTCTGCCCTGCCTTTGTCTTCCTAATCTTCCTCCACACCACCATAGATGGGAAGAATACTTCGAGGAGTTGATGAATGAGGAAAATGAGAGAGAAGGGAGAGTAGAAGAGGCAAGTGGGGTGGACCAAGAAGTGGCAATGTTCATATGCAGGACAGTACATTAATAATGTTACTAAATATATATATTTTTTTATGTTAGTTTACAAACAGTGCCGCCAACAAGCACAGTGGGAAGCATGCATTTGCCCCCCAAAAAAATCATGACTAAATAAGTGGGAACTTTAAAATGAAATGAAAAAGAAATGAATAAAGGTCACTATAAAAATAAAAGCAGAGCAGCAACCTTGGCAGAGGCTGCAGGTGTATTTCTGTTTCACCTGTACCCCTCAGAAAAAAATATCTGAAATTGGCAAGCAGCCTTGACTAGACAAGATCCATATTGATGGAAACTTTTTTGACAAGAGGCTGAAGGTTGGTAGAAAGAAGGATTGGAAAAAAGAAGTGTTGGACCAAAAGGTCAGCCTGGCATCAATACTTAATTTTATCCTGTCCCACATCAGCGCTATTGCTCAAGATCAAACTGAATGTGCAATAAGCCCGCTATCAAAAATCTTCAATAACGTTCAATCCCATTGGATGCTATTAATTTGATCAATGGTTTTATGTTGGGTAACAATCACCCAAATTACCATCTAAATGACACAGCAGGGGTAATTATGATGATAGGAAAAGCAGCTGTGATCAGCGAGATAATACTTTCAATTATAAACATGACATCTCATCGAGAAATAATGGGCATCGTGTACTGCAGTTAACTGTCATGATGCCCTTTTTTGTCAATTAGATAATCAGAAAATGCACAGGCTAATTCAAGTACCGCAGAGAATTGATCCTCAGAAAAAAATAAACAAACAAACAAAATATCGAGCTGTGATAAGTGTTTGTTGATAAGATGACCATCAGTAAGAGAATCCGAAGTTTGCCATTTATAATACCAATAAAACATTTATATTACGTGGATAATAAAAAGTCTACACACCCGTGTTCAAATGCCAGGTTTTAGTGATATAAAAAAAAATGTAAAATAAGAGACAGAGATAAATCATTTCAAAAATGTTTCCAACTTTAACGTACACACCTGCCTCCATTTAAAGTCAAATTAAGTTCAGCAGTTTTCTGACATTCTTTTGTTTTCTAGCAAAAGCCTGAAGGTTTTGTGCTAACATTTACTTGTATTTAGAACTGTCCTTAATTTGCTACAACTTGTCTTGATCAATGCACGTTGAAGGACAGCAGCCCCAAAATTGTACCATAACACATTTTCACACTTGGTTTGGGGAGATAAAAGTGTGTTTTTGCAACATGTTGCTTGGATGATTTTTCGTTGGAAGAAAAAGCTGCTGTCTTACCACCCTAACCCACAGCCCAGACATAATGGAGATTGTTGTCGAATGCACTATACAGCCACTTATTGGCAGAAATTTCTGCAGCTCCTTTAATGTTGCTGGCAGCCTAAACTTTTTTGGGGGTTAATCAGAGGCACTTTAAATGGTGGAAAGTGTGCGCTGACTCCCACTTAACATGAGTTGGAATGTGATTGGTTCATTCTGAACGCAGACACACCCCCAATTATAAGCAGATGAGGACACTTGTGACACCACATTATCTAATTTGTTTATTTTTAGTTCCCCTCTTGCAAATATCTTTAAAATTGTAATTGAGTTGTACAGGTTATAAGTTAGTTATTGTGGAAAAAGTTTTGAAATAATTCGCCTTTGTCTCTTTTTTTTATGAACAAAAACCTGTCCTTTAAACATGACTATGTAGATTTTTTTTCACTCTCTATTTTTTAAAAAAATATCCACTATACCTGCCTTCTGAAGTCATGTTTATTTCCAACAGAGAGGCAAGGCAGAAGAGAGGAGGGGAGCATTAAAAAAATCAAGTCAGTGAATAAGCACTAAAGATCAGTTTGTGAAAGCAACCTTGTGTCATGAGTCCAACAACCGAAAACACTGACTTCCAACATCGCAAAGTTAAGGAGATGGAGAATAATTGATGGGATAACTTATTCTGCCTCAGGCACATCACTGCATTCACTCTCCACCAGTCTGTGTAGTCTATTGCAATATTTACAAATAATTTCCCCCCACATTAAACTGGTCCTTTGCCAAATGTTTCCAATTTACGTCTGTTTCTATGGTAACCCTTATAGGCAAGAAATGAGCTGCTATAATTGTGCCCTCTCTTGGCTGTTAACACGTCGCAGTAGTGGCCTCTAAAATATAGAAACTCATTGATACACATTAGCTCAACACCATTATACTGTTTATCATTCCATGTCCTATTTCTCTTTTCTCTCTGACTCACTACTCGGCAGAAGCCATCTTTTGTATCCTCATTTTCTGTACCCCTTCTCTACTTGATAGCCGCAAAACATTACACAACGTCCTGTCATTAAGTACTTAGACCCACTTGGTCTCATTCGCCAATATCTGGCATTCTGTTTGCTGCCTCGTGATTTCAGCTGTCATGTTCCAGTGAGAAGGAAAACATAGACTGAGAACATGGGAGGCCAATTATCCGGGAACTTGGATTTTGTATGTCAAAAGCTAACATAATTGGATAATAAACCATAAAAGCAAAAGTGTAATCAACCTTTTCATTGAATATATATTTTACCATTTTGAATTTACCTTACAAAAGTCCTTCTGGAAGTACTAGAGCTGCAATAGACGCATGATTCTGTTGTCATTTTATGTAGTTGTATTGGAGTTGGAAATGTCATGAGATGCATTTACAGAGCCAGACAATGGCCTTTCAAACCCTGCTGGTGGCACCACTTAGGGGATGATGGCAAAGCCTGTCTGTCAGTCCCCCGTGACGATCCCGTGACTTTTAATCCAAGGCCAACATCATGTTGACATTTTTGGTATTCAGTGAGTACTTCTCCTCCTAATTAAAATTTTAAATTACACACTTTTGACGATGCATTCATGTACCATGTGTCCCATTCAAGAAGTTTGAAAATGTAACGGGAAGTCACCCTGAATCAATGTTCAACCTGGTCATTATCCAAAAAACATGCAAAACGTTTACAGTTCAAGATTTTTTTTGTTTTTTTTTAATATAATATCCTGGACTAAATAAAATAGTGCTTAAAGACACCCCTAACGAGTTCCGTTTTCTACTAATTATAGGCCATCATTTTTCAAACCGAACTCTACCAAACTATTGTATGTACAAGACAATTTAAATTTTTTGTTTTGCCTCTATAAGTTGGCACGAAGACAGACTGATGCAAGCCGAGGAAATGCCAGGCTCCAAAATACAGGACAATGTTGTAGATCTAATTTGGTATTCATTGTCCAAGAAATTCACCAGCCTACTTCTTAATCCGCCTGCATTACCATCTCACTGCAGTCGATAACGCCAAGGTGGCATCACTCGGGCAAAAATCATCTGTTTGATATGCACGAGGAAGCGTTTGTACCTCATAACATTTTCTGTCTGATGTCCAATGGTGCACTTTAACGGAATAGATTATGTCTTGTTCCCGTGTTTTCATGCGCTCTGATCTCTATAACATCTCCACCGGTTTTAGCCTCACATTAACTTGGCCACATGCATTCTTGTCTCATTTTAGGAGCCACCAGAAAATGTACATTTATGTTTTCATTCTTATGTATTGTGATTGTGAATTACAGCAGCAAAATCTATAACCCCTGTATGCCACACTATAACATCCCTAATCTTGCTTGTCCGGGCTATTTAGCTTTTTCCTTTCTGCCCCTTCATACGAATTTTATTTCTAGTATCACACATTTTGAAGTACACAGACCAGAATGAGGATGTGTGTACTTCAGCGCAGTCCAGAGCTTGTTTTATTGGAAGATTCTTACGTCTGTTTTCAAGTAGAAGACTTTTGTGATACTGCCCAGTCAACTTGATGACTGAGCCAATCCTCTCAAAATTTTATTAATGTGTACTGTCATTGGTAGCAAACTGATAATTATTGTCCCACCATTTTGGAGAAAAAAAAAAGACAAAATGTGAGTTTACTGGTGCTTTCTTATTCCTCATATTAATGCAAAAAAGGTCACTTTCGAACTTAATAAACTTAGTTTTCATTACTGTTGCTTGTCCCAAAACTGTGTTTGTAGGTTTTTTTTGTATGCATAAATATCGTAAGTTAACATCAGGGATAGGCATAATTAATAACAATTAATTGGTTAATTGTTTGTGAAGTATTTGGTTGATAGTCCAGATCGGATTGTAGATTAATATCTTGATGCAAATTAGAATAATTTAAGAAGACTAATGACAAGAGTAGTTGAAGTACCTCCAAACAGACTTCCTCTCTTGTGACAGCATCATTTTGCGCCACTGTTTTTACTAGACTACCAAAACCCAAATTTATATTTACTAGTAGAAAATATGCATCTCTTTAACAATATTGCCATTGTTTCTTTGTCAAAAGTCATCATACCCTTGGCCGTCCCAATAATTACAGATCATTTTTAATCACTCTCCGTAATGGAGGGAGTTTTTGGTATAAAGGGGGTAACGCTGATAGATATAAGAGTTTATGGGAGTTGACAAGACACATTTCACAGAGGACATTAGATCTGGCAGCTTGTCAAAGAGAACACTGGAAAAAAGAGCAACAAGGGCGGGATGTGGCGAGATTGAAAGGGAAACTCTACGGTCACTCGGCTGGTCATCAGATAGGACAAGTTTCCATTCTGCTTTCCTTTACCTTTTCTTCGTCCTCCTTATCTTGCCCTCATACCTTCCATTAATTACTGTGTGGGAAACAAGAGGAGTGAAGAGCGCTCCCTTTTAAATGACGATAAACAGTCAGGACATGCAGAATGTAATGACCTGGGCACCGAAGAGTGTTAGCTTTAATACCAAGGAGATTCTTTCTAAATAAGGTTTTTGAAGGACATTAAAAACATTTATGATGTCTCTACTTTCTCTTTCATAGATGCCGTCCCTATGAGTGGGATGATAGGATCTCTTTAAACCCCTGCAGTGAAAATCATTAAGCTATTGACGCTGAATAGTAAACTCTCGTGTGCTGTATGCGGTGATCTGCTTACTTTCCAATAACTTTTAAAAAAATCTTTGTTTATGTGAATGTTGCAAGATGTTTGTTTTGTTTTTTAATCAATTCAATTTCATCTCCAGTCAACCTGAATGTGTGCAGTAGTGCATTACATTCCTAAATATTTCTCTTTGGCAGGCTGAGGGAAAGCACAGCTTAACACAAAGGGCCTATGAATGGTGTGAAATGGCACTCCTAAAGCTAAAATAATGCATTGTCCTAACACACAAAATAAGCCTTTTTCTCCTCATTCGCTGCTGGTTGCCAATGCCAGCTGCAAACTCAACGTGGTGCCCCAAATTGATCGTTTTAATTAAAATTTGTTGTTGGAAAATGTGCACAAACAAGCCCTTTAGAGCGACAGATTTGCTCTTCGACTGTGCTCATAAGCCCCAGTAGGGGTACATCAGATATTGGCGTCGATAACTAACGCAACAGAATGAATACAAAGGGAGCAAATAAAAGATGTTAGATGCAATATTCCAAATGGGTTGTAGCCCGTAACTTTTTTAATACCTGTAAGTGGTTTCTGGGCTCTTGCAAAAAAAACAAAACATATCTCATTGTGTTTTGGGGATGCAAAAATGGGACAGGTGGGTCTGAAATGTCAGGTGTTAAATGGATTAATACCTCTTCTCTTTATCCCTCCTCCCTTTCCATCCCCTTTAGTACATCCACTATTGCGTCTCTCCATTCTGTACAACGCTGTACAGAAATAGAAAGGCGTAAGAGGATATTTGTCCAGAAATGTATGCGGGAATGAAGGTGCCATCATTTTAAAAAAGCTGATTCATTCTGTGAGGACGTCTCTAGAAAGTCACACGTTGGGACTAATAACAAACCTTTCCTCTTCTTTTGATAACCCTCTCTGCTTCCCCTGTGACCTCCCTTTCCTCATTCCCATTGTCTGGTGCTTTGCAAACAGGTTTATACTGTGCATTTTTGTTTTTGCCTCCAGGCCCTTGCACAGACCATTTGCTCTTTTACAGCCAACAGAATGTCCTCTCTGCAAAGACCCATTTCTAATTTGTGGCTAGTGCCATTATTTAATTATCTGGGCGGAGGTGCTGTAATGGTGTCACTGCAGAGTCCAACCTTCCCTTCATCCCACAGATTCCATTCCGTCATTACAGGCTTTGCTGTCATTCACAGTAAAATGTTAATTCACCATTGTAGTTCAGGGAGCCTCTACATTAACCTGTCCGACTAGTATTTTCCCCCCATTTGGTAATTTTCTAGATTATTAAGTATCATCAATGTCCATGAGCTAGATGTCTAAATTTAGTGAAGCACAGCAGTCACGTCTGAAACTCAGGTAATCATATCCCCTGACGGTAATATTTGTATTTTACGAAGCGTGTGATGTTTGATGGTTTGGGAGAGGTAGCGCTGTATCTTTTTGTGCCTCTTTCGAGCTGCTCTCTTTCAAAATGTACTGCCTTCCTTTTATCTGAGATATACCAGTGGTCTACCTTATGTGTATATGCTTAACATGTTTAACGTGACAATATGCAATTTTCAAACTGTTAGCAATAGTTCAGCAATATGTAGGCTCATTTCAATCGCTACCCCAACCCCACTGCTGTGCCCAGTTGTAACATAATAATTACATCTAATTAGAGGCATTAGCTGATGCCAGAGAGGGGTGATTTTTCAAAATATCGTTTTATTAACATTTTACTGTCAAGTCATAGAAACAGTTTTAAGAGATGACAAAATATTTTTTTTTAACTGCAAACAACTTTTTAAATTGTTTTTGTTCCCCCAATATTACAATATATTTATCAGTAGGAGTTCATATTAAAAGAATGCGTCTACATAGGTCTACAACTAATGCTTAAAATGTGTATAAAAACCTTTATAGGTTGTCAAGATCATGCCAAACTAACAAGTGGTGCCTTAAATTCAATCCCATAAGCAGAAGACAAGAAAGTGATCGCTGGAAAAGACCGAACAACAATAGTCGAAAATCAAAGTTGAAAAGAGGACTTGGCTGGTAAAATTAAAATATAACAATAACAACAACAGTAAACGTGCGACACTCATCTGCACTGTTGTTTGAAATGATTTTACCAGCCCAGAATGGTTTTACACGAATAGGCAGAGGTGTGTAGGAACGCACTACATTTACTCACGTAAAAGCCAAGATAAATTATACTTGTCAGAGTAGTTGTAGTGTAACATACTTTTTATTTTTACTCGAGTATTTCTATTAAGAAGAAATTATTCTTTACGCCGTTACAATGACCTACATGCCGCTCGCTACTTTTATTGATCAATTATTGCTTATTTATCCTTGTTTTCGTGTAAGATCTATTAAGTCTACGATTTATGCATTGGGCGCTGTTTGCTCCAAAATAACGTAAACGCTCGTGACGTTGGATTTAGTTCATCAATCAAACGACAATACAGTCACATGACCACACACAATGTCTTTTATTGGGCTTCGCAGTTTTAAACACTGAATACACCAGACATGCCAATCAATGTGCCTACGTGGCGGCCATGTTGGAAAGGTCGTTGTTCCCATAGAAGGCAATGGTGCGAGACTGTGTTTACATGTCAGACGACGAAAACAACAGCTGTCATGCATTGTATTATTTGCCTGCCACTGTCTGCCCAAACGTGGATATTCCAACCCACTTCTAAGTTGAGAAAACAGCTTGCGGTAATTTTCAGATGTTTTTGTTGCTGTTTTGGCTGTGCATACTTGCCCACATTAACTCTTATTTTATGGTTTTGCATCTTTTGGGGTACGTGCTAATCTCGCTCACACAGACACACACACACACACACTGCACATTCACATTTTATTTAGTTATAGTTTATTTTTAGTTGTATTTTGTTTGACGTTCATGTTCTGACAAATCAGAAGTTACTCACCGTTTACTAAATACTTGAGTAGTTTTTTCAGTGAGTACTTTCTTACTCTCACTCAAGTCAATTTTGGGAGGACTACTTTTTACTTTTACTTGAGTCATATTACTTTCAAGTAGCTTTCAAGTACTCTTAATTGAGTACAATATTTGGCTACTCTACACACCTCTGCGGATAGGAAAGTCCTCTTCAGGTTTCCCAACATTTGACCCAACTGCAGCCAATAATTGATCTTTGAGAAGTTGTCAAGTGATTCTTATTTGCCAAGCCAAATGTTCCTCCTCCTGCCTTTCTGTGATAGTCATATCACTGCCGCCAGCTTGACTCTGACATTAGAGGGGAGCAGCAGAGGCCAGTTGGCTCGGATCAGGCACAAGCTCGCTCTCATCCACTGCCACAACAGTAACGGGCAAACCGTCGAATATAGTTTTATGACATTTCTATCCAATGCTTAGCAGCGGTTGTCTTCACAGCGCATTTTAAGCGAGACCAAGCACAGCCGCCGCTCTCAAACATGTTGAAGAATCAAACATGATTGAATTACTTTACTGTAATTGCTGAAGCCTTTAAACCTTCATACAATATTTGAGATTTTGGTCATTTAACCATGTAGCAGGGGGACTAAAATTCAAGGTTTTAAACAAATGATGGATGTAAAAAAAAAATCATTTAAATGGTGTATTTTTATTTTATATTTCCTCCAATCCACAGCTAAAGCTGCTTAAAGGTTTTACTACATTTCTCCCACTCTGGAGTCGAGACTGATAAAGCAATGCTGATTGGTTATTCTTATTTTCCCCAAAATAACAGCCTGGTGTAAAAGGAGTAGCTTTTATCTACGACACTTGGAAAGAGGACAGAATGTCACCACTAGACCTTTGGGAGAACATTCCAAGTCCAAGAGGCTGCAAATGAAATATTTTGGAAACATATCAAAGTATTTCTATATGGAGGTCATAATTTGAATAAATTTTAAAGGGCCATAATCCATACAACTCCTTGACTCTGCAACACTATGATTAAATGTGACACATGAACTTTTATTCATAAGAAAACATGCTTCGATGTAAAAGGACGAGTGGTCAAGTTATAAAAAGCTGGCAAGTAGAATGTTGAAATACATAGTACATAATACAGAGTTGTGAGGATGAAGACTATTCCAATATTTCCCAACTTTAGAAAATTAATTTAGATATTCCAGTCATTCAAAAAACACCCAAATGTTGGTCCAATTTGTTTAATCATCGTTGGCTGCCTGTATGATTAATTGATTTATACCTCTCCCAAAATGAATTCTGCTCGTTTAAGGCAATCAGTTACAGGTCAGGGGACAGGATGGAATTATTTGAATATTACATTTGCAAGCCAAATACTCCGCTGAGGGTTTAACAAGGTAGACATTTGGACAGTTTAAGTAAGGCCTGCTGCACACCGAGCGACGCGGTCCGACCTGACTGAACTGTTACGTGTTGTGTGCGGATTTCTCGGACGATGTAATTTTCACGATTGGCCTATCGTCGGCTACTAGCTTTGCTGTGATTCAAAATTGTAATTGCAGGTAAACGCAGTCGCAATGTCACAAATGTAACAGCCAATCTAAAATAGCCGTAAAAATGGCGGATCACATGAGCTTTCATAACAAAAAAAAGTTCAGCCACGTCGCTCGGTGTGCGGCGGGTCTTCTTCAGCAGGGTAATTACATTAATAATAACAAAAACATGTCAAAATGAATTCCACAGTGACTTTGACATTATGACTATTTTTTAATTACTATTATTTAAGGAAGGGTGATGCTTCTTTAATTGAAGGAGCACCCTTTAAATATCATTTATAAAATGCCCATCACTAGATGGCATTGTTTGTTAACCTCCTGCACAGTCTGATTGATCTGCACCCTTCCTGCTTTAAAAAATAAAAATAAAAAATCCATTATCTTGTGCTGCATTACCCAGCAAAGCAAATACGCGAAAACCAAAGGGGGGTAATCAAGTTTACGGGTGTGCTTGCAAACATTTGAATTAATTTATTAGAATGCTTCGTGTGCATGCATGTTTGTAGGCTATCATCATAAACATAAGAATGACTCATAGGGCACAGAGATTTGACTCTTTTGAATACAAGGTAACTATTATGAGCTGAAAACTCTCATGCCGTATAGCTTCAAAATCAAACTGAATCATGGTTTATTCATTGTATTAAGTACCGTGCAAAAAACATTTCAACCTGTTAATATTTGCTTTGTTTTAATGCAACAAGCAGACCCCCAAATGAAAGCACCCTTTGGAAGGGAGGAAGGAGGGGAAAAAATGAGATGATGTTGGTGGAGCAGATCAGTGCTAATGTCACAAACAACCTTTTGCTGTGGCTGCCGTCATGGGGACTCACTATCGGCGTGGCTGTAGGGCATACAGAGCGAGAGACAGCAAACAATGGACATCTCCTCCCACAGCGGTGCTTGTCATGTTTGAAGAACCTGCTTCGCTGTGGAGGGCGCTGTGGAGGGCGGGAAGGAAAACACACGGGGAGATGTTCAAAAGCACATGAGCGCAAACAAGGCAGCTCATGGAACAAAGTAGAGCATACAGTATGCACGTACACACACATTTCCATTTCCCTACCCAGATCCACACCATTAGTTCTTCCAGCCAAATGACGGGCTTAGAAACTTTAAATATAACTCCTAAAAATTGGGGAGAATGTTCACGGATTAGGTTTGATGATTTTTTTGAGGAGGGTAGGCTGTTTTTTTTTAAGGATTCTTAACTGTCATACCTCTGCCATAAATGTTTCATGAATTTCATGGCAGTACACTAAACCTTAAAAATAAATTGTGCACTCATCGTTAACTCTGATGGTGCGTGATGGACACGTGAGGGAGAGAGGGTGATAACTGCATGTGCCTCGGAGGTGAGTTTCGTCACGTTTAAGAGCTGCTGTGTGTGTTCTGTGCTTCTTTTATTCATGTTGACTCCTATAGTCGTTTTAGCCACATTGTACTGGGCAGCCACAGCACAGACATACCATACCATAAGTACCACGCTTCGCTAGGCTACCGCTATGTTTCCACCTCTTTTGTGGCCATTATCACATTTTCCACCGGTACCTTGCTGTGGGAGTATTTCAAAAAACACAACAAAAAGAAAAATCAATAATGAAGTTAATCCTCTGGATACTCACTTAGCTGACGAGTCACTGTTTTTTTTTTTTTTAAACTGTTCGATATTGGATCAGTTGGAATTTATAGCTATCACACAACATCCAGACTGCAGTCAGACAGAATCCTGCATCCGAAGAGGATGTTTCATATTAATATGCTAACATGCATGTTCGAAAAAGACATATACTCGATAGATTTCAAGCCACATATCTCACAGATGAACTAGACATATTCCCCGGAGACCGCATATTCTCACATAATCCCTTCTGCGGTCGAGATTGCATACACGCAGATTTAGACCCACAACTCTGCTCTCCCATAGGGATTATCATGCTTGACACCTCTCAGGCTGAATGGCGTTACGCTGACAGGCTGGTGATCTGTCTGCGTCGACACTGGCACACACGCCACCCTGCTCCTACGCTCCAATCGTGAACCCCGCCCCCCACATCGCCCTTTGTGTATGTTAAGCTCTCACTAAGTGTCTCAGTAATAGAGAGTGAGGCAGAGGAAATTGGAATTGTTTGTGTGAAAGCAAAAATATGGGTCAGCGGTTGGATTATCTATTGATTCAAGAGTACTCTTTCTTGCAGATGGTCTTGAATGTTTGGAGTAGCAGGCATACACTTTTACATAGTCGTCTATTGATCATCCATCCATCCATGCATTCATATTCTATACCGCTTATTGTCTTTGGGACCATGATTGAGCTGGAGCCTATGGTATATCCATGCATTATGCATTAAATAAATATTATTGTATTGTAGCGTGGAGTATAATCATTGTCTTTTGTATGCAACCAATTATTCTCTCCTTAAGACATTATTGCTCACAGTTTGAATCCTATTGATTTTGAATACCATCTGTGTAGGTTTATAAATGAGGTCAAAATTAAGATAGAGGTGGCTTTTTTTTTTTTCTCCTGCTCAAATGGCTAATCTTTCAAATGCAGATTGTCACTTTGTACCTCAGCCAAGTGTCTTCCCTGATGCGAACAGGCACTGGCCTTTGCTTTACCTCACGGAGCAAAAACCTTTGAACCTTTTCACCATTCTCTACACTGTTAATACGAGGCGGGTCATTAATTAGAAGCTCTCAGGAAAACTAAGTGTGAACAGACACAAAGATGTGCTCGTCAAATTATATTTGGATCATCTGCAGTACTGTGGTACTGAGGAGCAGCTGCAGCATCACACACACACAGATTAAATATAACAAATTTTATATTAAGATATAATAAATAAAATACTTGGAAAATAGAAATCAAAGGAAAACATTGTTTTAATTATTTTAATGCTAAGAATAAAATATTCATAATTTCAAAACAGTGCGTTATTCTTCCTATGCCTTACATTTTAACAATTTTTAGTGAATGAGAAGATAATGAGAAGCCATTTTAAGTGGCAAGCCCAAACTTGTTTTTTTTTTTCCAACCCAAACACACTGTAGTTGCCTACAGCATGTTTATATTTATAAGATGATCTATTTCCGGGTTGATCATTCTTTTATCGATTTTTTCCTATCTGGTTCTTAAATTAATTTCATTTATTTTTGATTAAAGTCCAGACCACCCACAGTGTGTCTTTAGGGGTGCTCCCACTTTGGTTTGGTCAGCCTTCCCGCAAGCACTCGTCAGGTTCACGTAGATCTCATTAACAAAGTAATTCCTCCGGAGCAACAGCTCAGTAATGGCAGGAGATGGTAATGACACTTTAATGGCCCTCCTCAATGCCCACTGGCCAGACCCTGAAACCTGATTTGACTACTGTGCTCCCACTGATCCAGAAAGATGAATAATAATAAAAAAAAAACTAACCATCATTATATCCGCCTTAGAAAAGAAATCAGAAAACCCATAATCCACTTGTCAGTTTTCTATGTTTTGTCTCATTTCAGCTCATCCGTTGCTTGGGCAATAAATCTCCGACAGCTTCCTCTTTTTTTTCTCTGCTGACTTTCTGCTGCTCTCTTGCCTCTTTGCGCTCTTTTGTTTGTCTTTTGTCTGTCTGTATCAAGGCTATTTTTTTTCAGTTTCAATGTGTCAAAATGCATCGGTAGATTGGATTCTCATTTTTTATTGGCGTTCAGAGGAATGAAGGATGACACAATGTGAGTTTCAAAAGCAGAGCGAGCCAACAATGCCATCTGATGCCGTGCCGTCGAAAGGAGCTCGATGTGGAGCTATCGGCGACACAGCGCTTAGTATGGTTTTCAAGATCAAAAGTCCAAGTTTAGGATTGATAAGGACTCTGTTATCAGTCTGCAAAGTTTTAAGAACACAATTGTAATGTCAAAATCCACTGTGTCTATGTGCACGTACGGACAAAAATCAAGAAAAGGCCAAAACTCCACACTAATCTCCTCCACATATGGTTGGGTTTCTCACATATCCTTGATAAGATTTCAAGGGATTAGGTTGTCGCCAAAAATAGCGAGAGTGTGGAAAAATGGCTGTCTGGAGGGTCCTTTAATCTCACACAGCCATCAGCACTGTTGACTCAACACTGAGCAAATGAGACTGTTTCATAGCTCGATTTGTGAACATCAGTGTCAGGGAATTGATGATGCTTAGTTAAGCAGACAGGATATGAAAGTAATAGTATTACTATGCAACAGTACAACATTCAAATGACATTGGTTGCATAAAGCTGAACTGAAATGTGTGGCATTCCATTATTGGTAGAAATAGACACATTTGTGCTTAAAGGTTAGAAAAGGCGTCTGGATGAATGGTGGCCTTGAAAAGTAGATGGTTTGAGATGCACAGCAGTTGAGGCAACAACTAAAGAAGAAACAAAACATGTTCATTCAGTATGTCTTCATTTTCAGGGAAGACATTAGTCGAAGGGCCTGCGAATGGAACAGCACCATTAATTTTGTTTTAGCTGAGTGCTGCAGATGATCTGCAGCATGGCTAACCAGTGGCTTGTGTCAAAGTTATAAAGTTACATTCATCAGCATAAAGCAGGTTGTGCAAACCCTTTCTGAGCCTGTGCCACTTGTCTTTAAAGAGAAATCCACTTTATTCCTTGAGCTTCTCTGTAGCTTTTTGTACAGTTAGGGAGAGAGTTGTATTATTTGTCCTTTATACAACACAACTGATTTGAAATAAAACCATTAAAATGCAACAAAAGTGTAGTTTTAGCTGTTATTTAAGCAATTCGAAAAATATAGCATTTAGTAATTACAGTCACAATAAAATTCAGTGGTATGTCGCAAAAATTATGTGGATAGTGTGATTGTTACAGGCATGCTTGATGCTTGGGTTTATTTAAAATGCGATTGCTGATGGAGTTAACTAGATAAATGTTGAGTTTTATAGCGCTGTTCTCTTTTCTCATATTCAGCCACAACAAAATATCATTTCATGGCCAACTCAGTCACCTGATCTGAACCTAATAGAGCATGCTTTTCAGTTCAAGACTCTCAAACAACCAGCGAGTAAGCATTATCATTAGTTTTATATATATATATATATATACATATATATATATATATATATGTATATAAATATATAAATATATAAATGTGTATATATATATATATATATATATATATATATATATATATATATATATATATATATATATATATATACACATATATATATATATATATATATATACATACATATATATATATATATATATATATATATATCTATATATGCAGACGTGAGAAGTGGTACTGTAGTTTCCCAATATAGGCCGATTGGAAAAATATATTTTTAAGCTCCAGTTCACTGAGCTGATACCATCATTGCTTAGGAGGTTCTCTTCATCTTTATGAGGGCAAATAGCATCTGCAACAAGATTAGTGTTCGTTCTTTCAAGTTTGTTTTCCATGGAATTGGAGGTTGGCCAAAGATTTATTGAAATAGATGCTAAATAAAGCAACACTCTATGCATCACTCTGAACCTTTTTACCTGCTGCAGAGTTGTGTGTGCATGCTATAGTACAAGTAGGCGCCTCTTAAAAGTTCAGCTTTCAGTATAGAACAATTTTGGCCAGGTACTGTAAAAAGTAAAGAGCGAGAAGAGAGTACATAACACATTCTGCTAAAATATTGATAGTGGAACTGTACAGGCAGCGGTCCAACAAAACAAAACTGCTTTCTTATAGGACAACTTACATGGTTCTATGGTCTGATCTACAGTATATTTTCTATTCTATTCCATTTTCTTTGGTTTTAACTTCAGCGCAAAGCCTCCAATTTGCTCCTCACATACAATAAAAGCAACAAATAAACACCCTTGGCATGATTATCAGCTAAATAATGATTATACGCCATACAAACAGATGAATTCAGCACACACAATATGATTAAACAAAGCTAAGGCAAATTTACATGACTGATTTTGTGTCTTTGAATACCGCAACCAGCAAGCACAGCAGTACCAGCAAAGTGGAGGGAAAATGAGAGGAAGCGGGGTGAACTTTTCCACTCTTGTAAACATTTTTGAAATAGAAAAAAATAAACAAATAAATTATCGCGGCATATCGTCTATTCAGCAGTACCATTTTGGAGCTTCTGGATCATTGACTTGGCGCCAGTCACAAGAAGGAGTCATGCCATATCGCCTGACAAAGCCCCTTTCAACGCTGCATTTCCTTGCATCGGGGTCATTTGAGCACACGGTGGCAACAACAGTTTTCCAGACGTGCTGTCCAAGTCATAAATACAATGCAGAATAGGCACATACCATTGCCATTATTTCAAACAAATCAAGGCTTTTATGCAGTTGCTTGCTTCCCCAACATTATCTGTGTAATTGTAAGATGGTTGTTTGATTCTCCCACTAACATTTCAAATTCAATCACTTATTTTGCACTAAATGTTACATGGTGAAAATCATCAGACCTACCGAAAGCACAAAACCCTCTTTTAAATGTTGCACTCTCCACCACTTTTACACCTATTGCCCACAGCGTGGACAATATGTTGTAGTGATTTTGGGATCATAGTAAAAGATTGCAATCGTAGTAGATTAGTAGACACACCCACCGACAGTAAGCGCAATTTGTTACAGTGAACATGAAATTTAGCACCTGTTATTTGGGATCTTAGTAAATCAGGTCCTTAGCACCTTGCACCTGAAAGATTGTTGGTTTGCACTTGGTTGAAATGTTTTTGATTCTGCAAAGATCATTTCTTCTATTTGTACTGTATTGTCTTATGTAGCACCACAAGCTAACGGCATCCCTGGAGTTTGAGGTCCCACAACGAATCCTGTTCTAACTTATCCTTGAAGCGTTATCCTCACCTTGACTTCTGAGCAGTGTCATCTCATTTGCTTTTCGTTTTGCGCTGTCACTACCTGGTGGCCGGCTGCACTCTGTACCTCTGCCGCTTCCTCCTCCTCCTCCTCCCATCTTGTTATCCCTTTAGACCTGTGAAACCTAGAAGATGAAATCGCTCTTCTTATGTGATGAAATTGCATGGGGGCTGAAGCAAAGCTGCTGGGCTCGGGAAGGCTTTAAAGAAGAAAATTGGGAGAGTTAAAAAGCAACAGTATAAGAAAGTCGAACCCCTCAGTTGTTTATGTTTATATATATAAAAAAGAGTATGTAAGAAATGGTATGACCGCCAGGGATTGATAAACCAATTTTAAATTAGGGTTTTTGCTGTTTCTTTTGTTTGAGTCAAGATGGAGGTTCACATTTTGCAATCACCTGTGTTATTAGGCATTGAACAGTTCTCAAAGTAGTTAACATGTCAATGATTCTGATAGTAATGCAAACATAACATTTTGATTCTGTCAATATTGTTTTGTTTTTTTTCCCCAGAGTGTGTTGTGGCAGCAATTACATATTGATGAGGATGCATCTGTGCTTGGTTGTCATAGTTACAGTAAAGCAAAGCAAAGCAAAGCAAATTTATGTATAAAGCGCATTTCATACACACGGTAACTCAATGTGCTTTTCATGATTAATAGTATTTAAAAACAGAGACAAAAAAACAGCAACAAAAAAAATAGCTTATAAACATTTAAAACAAAGAGTAAAAAAAATATAAGTACAATTAAAACAGTGTACAGTGCAATAAATATAATTGAAAAGTGGAAATGCTCTAAAAAGCATGAGGAAAAAGATGAGTTTTTAAACTGGACTTAAAAACATTCACACTTGGGGCTGAGGTCACTTCTGTTGGCAACGTATTCCATTTGTGTGCAGCATAATAGCTAAATGCTGCTTCACCATGTTTGCTTTGGACTCTGTGCTCCACTATTTGACCTCAGTCTGTTGATCTCATAGCCCTACTGGGTTTATATACCCTTAGCATTTCTTTCATGTATTCAGGACCTAAACCGTTTCATGATTTATAAACCAGTAGCAAAAAAATCTATTCTAAAGCTGACTGGAAGCCAGTGTAAAGACTTTAGAATTGGAGTAATATGCTCTGACCTCTTAGGGGCAGCAAATTGTATTTTACTTAATTTAAAAACAAATTGTTTTATTAATTTGCCAATTTGCCCTTTCCCCCATCAGCAGCATTTCTTCAAATGGCAGCAATAGAAGAAAATGGAAAAATATTTTTAATTGCCTTATAACCAATAATTTACTAAGATGAATTCATTTTGGCTGCTGTGCTCATATCCCTAATTGTTCTCTGGATTTCTAATCCCAACTTTTTTTTTTTTTTTTTAGGCCAACAATGTTTCACGTAATACAACAGTGAACAAAGACACAGAGTGCATTGTGTAATTTAAAACAAAATTCACTGAATAATAAAATACCGAAAATACAAACAAATAAAATCTTTAGATTTAATTTTTACATTAGGATGTGTTTTTCAATATCACTCTTCGAATTTCACTTTCACTTTGGCTGCATCTTTTTTTTCCCAGTGAAAGTGTTTACCCAGACCCCCCTTTTTTTTTGCTTTCCAATTTTTGGGTATATGAATAAAAGGGAATTCAGAAAACTGGAATGTAAGAATAAAATATAATATGAAAAATGTCAAAATAAAATGTAATATTTGTAATTGAATGGCTGTATTGTATTAATTAATTGAATCTTCTTCAGTGACAATATTTGTTTTGGTGTCACATATTTTTACACATTTTTCTGCAGACATTTATTTTCAATGCCAAAACTTAATGGGAGTGCTTTATCTCTGTTTTTTCTGCAGTACATTAAAATTGTTCTGTCTATTACAGTGTTTTTCTTTTCTTTCTCTAGGTATATGGAATTAGTCATCTTCAACTATATATATATATATATATATATATATCTAAAAAAAAAAAGTCCAGACTGCATTTAATGTTTTTATCTAAATGTAATGTTTTGTTCCCTATTTAATTAGAAGAACTTGTTCATAAAATAGGGCAAGGTGGCTTTTGGAGTGTTAGTATCACAATTAACACAATTATACTTGAAAATATATGGTCAACTAGACCATGTGAAACCGACCAAATGTTTTAAAAGGATGCAGGACCATTGCTGTTTTCCCCCTTTATCGAATGTGTTATTTCTGCAAACCTTGAAGATCAAAACTGTTTCATTTTTAAAGAATTGCCACTGCCTCCAGACTCAAAATAAGCTAACAAACATGCTGTACAAACATGGTTAAAAGGACAGTAAAAAAAAAAAAATAAAAAATAGCAGTGACTTGATTTTAGTTTTGTTAAGACTTGTGAAAAGCTCCTTCGGGAATTGTCAGAAAAAGGCCCATTAGACTGCAAGCAAACATGTAGACAACTTACAAGTACAACAAAGTTACTTAACTGTGTGAGTCGTTCTGATAATTGAGGCTTTAGGACTAAAATTCTCCTTTTATATGCTTTAAGACCATCTTTTATGACTTGTTAAGGTAAGGTATAAAAAGGTCACACTTTGCAGGGAGAGTTGAAGGCAACTTTAAATGAGAGAAGAAAAAGAATGATAGCGGCGGATGAAGGAGTGGATGGTGGAGTTGAGTAATGTATCATGTTGGAAGAGGTCAGGCAAGAGCAAGCTGTATAATTAACTATAGATAGCTCAGTAATCATGCAAGTAATATAGTGTTTCAGCTTTCAGATAATTAGTCACGCCAAAAAGAACTTCCTTGATGGTGCTTATACTCCACATAACTGGCTTTGGTTGTGCACACAAGTGTGTGTTGGAGGCAGTTCACATTACCTTTATGGACGTGCAAAAACATAGTTCAATACCTCTATCTACACCTTCTTGTATGTCTGTGTTTGTGCCTCTCCAGGCCCGCATTGCCTAATGAGATTTAAGTCAGACAGTATCTGAAAGTTTGACCACCGTTTGACAAGTATTAAAACAACAACAACATTGAAATAAAGCAGTTAAAACTAAGAATATCATATTTGCATTAATTTCACCATTATTTAACAACCATCACCACTGCCAAAAATGACATAATTGTTTAAACACTTAAGTAATATTTTCACTAATTAGTCTCCATCAGCCCGCGATCCTAGTGAGGATAAGCGGAACGGATGATGAATGAATGAATGAATAGCGTTTATCACGTTTGGTATTAAAATGGAAAAAAAATAAAAGAATGAAGGCAAATGAGAGGAGGTACATTAGATTGGTTGAACCCTTGAACCAGATCCAGAGGAATGACTATGCTGAGAAGCAGAGGTACAATCATAATACATCCTTTATTTTGGTGGCAAAACACACATTTTGATTTAATTTATCATCATTTCTAATCTTAAATCATGTTTCATACGTTTTGTTGTTGAGTGACCGGCGAGGAAGAGACTTGGAATCGCTGGGTTGAAGGGGTTAGCATCTAGCCTAGCTTTTAGCCCCACCCTCTTCCCCCGCTTATGTTTTCGATGGTGCCGTTCTCTGCTTCACTTCAGCGGGGAGAAGAAGAGCGCCGCTGATCTGCGGATCTCCGGCGGAATGAAATCCCAGTTGCCTTCGCCGAACTAATAGTTTTTGCAAGCCACCAGCAGTTCAGACCCGCCGTCCTGCAAGTGCGCTACGGCTGTTCCACTCATGAGAATGGAGGTAAAAACACACAAATAACAAAGAAAAATCTGTTAAAACTAATCGCTACATCTACATGACTACAAAACTACACCGCTACAAGCTGTGTGTATGGCTGACAGCATTGCACCTCTTCCTGGTATTTCTTTTTGTTGTACCTTACAATGTTTGTCATTTCATAAACTGAGAAGAAATGTCAGTGCACTGTCAGATTCTTTCGTAGTCTTCAGTTTCTGAGTGACTTTTTAGTGTAGTTTTGTTTTACTGGTCTCATGTTGGTTAGAACTTTGCAAAAAGTGTTGGGCAGACACAGACACTTGTTTGCCACACCATCCACTATCACTGACATTCATTGATGATTTCAATTTCGTGGTGCTATTCCTTAATGCTCCACCGTGGTGCTGAAACTGATTCTCGCCGGTTGTGTTTGTTAAATTGTTTTTTATTTAAATCGATTCAGAGCATGAGATGCAATTAAACAGCTTCGCCCCTTCCTTGTCATTTCCCATGAGGAGAGGCCACCGCATTTCACGAACATTTCTTCCCGCGATTCTTGCTGTCGGCTCCTCTTCTCACCTAATGGCCTCTCCATCATTCTCAACCACTTCTGCCATCCCATTCACGCCTCCTGCTCCCCTGAGTGTGGATTCAAGTGGAACATTTATTTATATTTAGTCCACTTTAGTACCACAATAAAATCAGTTTTTCTAACAAATCAAACATTTTCTAGCTTTCCCTGTAAGATGAATTTGAAATGGAGTTGGTTAAAGAAACTGTTTCTCAGTAGTAATATAGTTTAAGTTACATCGTTCAGCACTACTGTTTCTGGGCAGATTACATTGAAAGGGGAGCACATAGAGGCTGAAATCTTATTTGATTAAAATGGTAAATATAATTCTCTTACATGTAATGCAAGAAAGTGAACAACAATAACTGTCAAGATGGAGGATAATTATTTATACATAAAATATAAATGACAGGATGTGGTGATAACTTAGTAGGAGTGTACAAAGAGCAGAAATGGACCTTTTGAGCAGGTCAAAGGAATGTAAAACTCAAGTCGCTCTTGCACAACTGTTCAATAGCACACAATTTATTTTAGTGAGGGGAAGACTTATCCACTGTGCTCCACTACATTCTTGAAACTCCCACTCTACCCAACAACGAGCTCAACAGAAATCAATAAGAAACTTTTGAGCGCGTTTTTTATTTTGTGCTGTTGCGATTTAAGAAATGGTTGGAGTTTTCAAATAATATAAGTCTTCTTTCACTTATCTGTCATTAAAATAATGCGTGATTACTACTGAAGGATTCATTATTTTTGTTTTTTTGATAAGATGAAAATCTAAATATTTTGTATGACAGGATGAAATAAGACATGAAATAACTTTCCTCAGGTTTCTGATCGACTTAAGTCGCCTGAGGAGTTATGGCGCCATTGATATGCTCGAGAGCCTGTGAATGCTTTGTCATGTTGATGGATATTGTGTCTTGAATACCAATTGTAAAAAGTGTAACAACCATTTTAAATATTTGAAAATTACCCATATGGACTCCCCTCTAAAAGTATTGGAACCGTGAGGCCATTGCATTTAGTTATGTTGTGGACTGAAAACATTTGGGTTTGACATCAAAAGATCAATATGACCCACGAGATCAACATTTTATCTATTAGTGAGTCGATTTTTACACCTGGATCTGATCCACAGCTTAGAAGATGATGCATTTTGATTAAGCCAACCCAGTTCATGTGACTGAAAGAATGGGAAAATGTAAGCGACAGGTCTGTTTTGTTGGCCAGATTTGTCCTATTGCATATTCAAACAGCGCTGAATGTCTGTACTCAGTTTCAGATTTGGGGTTTTCCTCTGAGGCCTACATTTATAATAGTTAGAGGTGGAATTTAACCAATGTGAAAACCAGAGCACTGCCTATGGGTGAAAAAAGGCAATGCTGAAGGGGAAACCTCAAAGAAGAAACCCATCAAAACAAACAACTGAAAGTAGTTGCAGTAAAGGTTTGGAAACGTTAGACTCTTGCATATCTTTGAATGTGATTTTTTTTCCTCCATGTTTTACCGTAGAATCACCTTTTACTAATGACTTTGAAAGAACCACCATTGCTCTTGCTGAGCTGAATTGCTGAGCTACAGTTATCGTACTTTCAAGTGACTATATGACTCAATTGGTCCAAAATACACGTGAGAAGCCTTTCACATGGTTCCTGTAAAAGAATCCAGGATTCGATCTGCTCTGATTAGAAAAGTTTTTGCAAAATGCTGAAATCATGTATGCCCACCGACACGATCTATTCACAGTGGTACAAAAACATGTAGTCATTACGTACATCTCCGTGATGTTCACAGCTAGCTGGTGGTGCACTTCAATCATTTCATGTCCTGGCCAGCATCTTTAAAATATGGAAGATGTGAAATCTTTGGCAAAGCCTCAAAAACAGTTGATGCAGAGTCACTTTGAAAAAGATATATCTTTAGGCAAATTTAAAACAGAAAAAAAAAAAAGAAAAAACAGTGCATGGGGTGTCTAAGCGTAGTTCTTTTTAATGTCTTCCTGTGGGAGTCATAATAAGCAACCCTCAACGTTCTGTATTTTTGTTTTCTTCCTCACTGAGCCTAAGCCCAAAGCTGGACATATATGGAAAACTGTTTGTAACATGCATACATTTAGTTGTGTATTTTCTGCAATCTTCAAATATATGTTCAAATAAATGTTTGTCCAGTGTCTTTCTTGACAAAGTAGAATAAATTGAGAAACAAAGGAAAAGGGCGAATGTGATTATAGATGACAACCTTTTGATTTATTTTCTGTATAATATTTCATCATGTGCAACAATTGAAACAGAAACTTTTTGTGTGTGTTGCTCATACTGTGAGTGTATGCAGAGCCGCTTTTGCATTCCCTGCCTTTTTGTTTTTTGTGATGCTTCACCAAAGATGATTCGCAGCCGAGTCTCGCTCTTGCACCCATCATGCATCTCCTGGCGGTGCCTTCCACCCTTTGTTGCCCTGCGCTCTGCGCCTTCATTGTTGGCGCCTGTTATTGTTTATGCTTTTGCATGAACAGCACTAATAAAAAATCTCACAATGGAAATTAAAAAGGTGTACAACTCCAACCAACTTTGTTTTCGCAGAGGCACCGAAGTAGAATTTGTATCCCACCTAGGGGAAGATGAAATATGTGTCTTTGGAAAAAGTACATTTGCGCTTGTATTTGGGAATAGCAATGATGTCAAGTCCAATATACAATACTATAAATCTCCACACTGAAGTTTTTAAGTTTAATTTACCACGCCACGGGTACAGATGAATCGAAGAAGTCAACATGTGATGGATATTAACTAAGGGCATTGCAGTTTGCAAACAATTCGGACATTAACATTAGAGGTGTTCATGTCCATCTGTACAGTATACTAAAGTAGATGATTACCAGTCTCCACCATAGTAATGCTGTTCTTTCTAAAGTTAAAGGTTTATTATAGCTTCAAGTGTGTGTCTATCCCAATACCATTTCTGACATTCACCATGGGCATCTTAACAGAAATCACAGTTATACTGTATTCATGGACAGTTTGTAGCACGGGTAGACATGTGGGTAAATCTATTCATATACAGTAAATGGTAAGGCTAACACTGTATTAACATTCAGCGTCACCTCACATGGGTATGTACAGAATGTGAGTATCGTGTGTCTGCTTGACTCACTAAAGATAAATAAGGATCATTAGGGCAGTCAAGGATGTCTACAAGGCTCCACACTGCGAGCAATAGGTCCTCCCTCAAGACACTTTGGAAATGTCAAACCCTCATGGCTTATGTCTGAGTTCAGGGTTCCCTCCCACATTGAAAAATATTACAGTCCCATCATGACTCAATTTATGTCTCTATACCGTCTAATAATCCACACCATCCAGCCGGAGTCGTTTGAGGATATTCTGCGGCAGCGCACGCTTCCTTCACTGGATATCGAAAAAGTCAGACATTTTACTTGAAGCCTATATATATATATGAAAATCATATGACCAAGTCAATTGAAAATACTCACTAAGGCCACATACGTTGACAGGGTGGCATTTGCCATGACATTCAGAAATTCAATATTACAAATTAAAATACAAAAAGGTGACTCCTATGCTGAACTTAATACTTAAAGTTGAATTTTTAAAAAAAGCATTTGGGAACATCTTAGGGACAGGCGTGTTTCTTATGAGAGTACCCCAATAAATGAATAAGTATAGTGTTTTACAGTTGCAAACAATCTTGTTAATTAAATATAGAAGTATTTGCACCTATATTTCTTCTCTTTGCCTTAACCAAGGTGGTAACTAAGTTGATTACAACCCTCTTGTTTACATTTAATACCAGAGCACTGGTTGAGTTTAAAAAAATAAATAAATAAATCATGGTCGGCGCCAGATATAAGGTCACAGAGCTCCGAACCGCTTTTTTTCTAGTCTTAGACCAGTCAACTGAATACAAATGATTTTCACTCCGACAACATTATTGCAGGCTGTTGGGTAAAAACGACGAGGTTAGTGTCGAGGTTATCCCTGAGACATTTGAACTTTGTAGCTGTGTATTTACTGTGTGTGTTTATTGTCTCTTTCTATCCTAAGAATGTTGCTTTACATTTAAATAATTCACTACAACTGATGTGTAAACTTCCTCCAGCAGTTGCTGGCTCTTCAGAAAAGCATGTGAGTGTGCGTAATGTTTTTAGTGTATTGAAGCTGCAGGATACTCCTGTTCTTTAGACTTGCTTCAAGCTGCCCACGAATGGCTCCAAGGCAACCGGATGAAGAATACTCGCTACAGGATGCATTAACACACTCCACATTTATGAACAGTGAAGTTCTCTCTCACCAAAGTGTGTAATGATAAATGGGGGGGGCAGGTGAAAAAAAAATTAAATGTCCACAGGTCCATAAGTTAATCTAAGCGAGCCTTTTGTGATCATTATTGCTCACTGATAATGAGACAATATAGACACTACCCTCATAGAAGAAATTTTCTTTCTGTTGAGTTCCAGTATTTCAGGCCCTCATTTCATTTGCGGTCATTCATGTGCCCTTGATTGTGTAATTTTCCATTGAAAGTCTACAACACATCTGTCGAATTTGAACCGTTCTCTTGATATGTTGTTTGTTTACCTACAGAAATCAATGTAATTCATAGCCATTCATTACCTCACTAAATCATTAATAATTACAGCCTTTGGAAATACCGAGGAATCTTCTGCGACAATTAGTGGGAGGCTCATGTGGATTAAGAAGATGGTCGATAGTTCAATAACCAATCTTCCATCTGAATCGTTATTTCTCACCTCATATTATTTGTCCCTTTCCTTTTTAAGTTCCATGCTTTGTACCATTTGAGTTATAGATGCTACGTGTGAATGGATCTGGAACTATGAAGCATTTAATACTTGTATTTTAATATATTACATAAATAAAATAAAGGGAAAGAAAACTTTTAGATATTATAATTAAAAAACTAAGTAATAGTGAGAATTTTGTTTCATGTTTGCTTGAATCCCTAAATAGGAAGGTGAAATCGGTCTACTTTAATGAGCTATTTTGCCAAGCTTTTTAAAAAAATCTAATGTTTGTGATTATATAGCCTACTAATGTAATTAACCATATCATACAGAGCATTTTCATGGCAAACTGTATCAATTCAACCATGTCCATGTTCTTGTAGCGTTTGTGGAATTGATCATTTTTTGTGTGGGTCAGTGATGAAAGGCTACAAATCTGCCTCGTGATTGAACGGACTTTCCTCTTTTAAATCACGCCAATGTAAATCCTGATGTGGAGGAGTTCATTTGTGTAAAACATCATATTTCAACGCTTTGTGAAGAACGATTTCGAGCGCACTTATCACATTCACCTTGAGCCATACACACAAAGAGGGTTGTTCGATCTTGAGAATGCCTTCCTATATTCATAGTGACGTTATCACATCACTATTTAGGAAATTGCTTCTACCTCCATTTGCTGATTATTACATGGATTGCTATTTTATTACTCTGTTGCCCGTGTGCAATTTGGCCTGAGGTTAGAGGTGATGAACATGAGATTATCCAAACATCCTCATAAAGCATTTGACCTTGACATTCCGAGACCTTTTCAGGGTTTGTCTTTTCCTAACAAGAGACATGATTATGTTGTTTATAACCAAAGCATTCCTTTAGGCCCTTTGGTTTGTAGAATAATACAACATCACGTTGTAAATTATTCTTTGCTATGTTCTCAATGACAATAATTGCTGCTTCTTCAGCTTCCTTTTTTTATTTCTACAGAATTTATTGATTAGTCAGATAACTCGCCTCTAGTCAAGGACCCAGCCATTGTTTCAAAATCTGGCTGAATGTTCATGCAAACCTCATTTAACCTCATTTTTTAGCAGAAAGGAAAAGTGGTGCTGGTTGATAATTGAGAGTTATGTAATGACCGTGAATTTTCAAATGGAGACGTTCATCCATTTTGACAAAGTATCCGGTTCC